>NC_050446.1:77933337-78246614 GCF_903995425.1 Onychomys torridus
TGCAGAGTGCTGATGAGCCATCAAGGTTAGGCTTCAAAACAGGCTGGGCTCAGGGGAGGGGGGCTTTGGGGAGTGGGGATGTGAGTGCAGGGCTGCTGTCCAAACTTCCAAATCACTCTAACTGCAGACCATGCCCTCCGGTCCACAGGTGTTTAGAGTTCATTGTTCTCTAAGGCCAAACATCTTTCAAAATGTATGTTTGGGATGCAACTGAAAATGAAATCTCATCTTCTCTCCAATAAATACAAATACTTTTACCAAGTTTATCTCCAAAGCAAGTTTGTATTAAAAAAAAAAAAAAAAAGAGGAAAATGCAAGGAACTTTCATTGTCTCAAGAGAGTGACTAGTTACACAGACTGGCTGGCACAAAAGAATACTTCTAGATGGGTGTGAGCTGACAATCTTTGGTGTATACAGACTGGCTGGGAAGCACAGCTACTCATTCAGATGGCAATTCAGTTCATTCCCTAGCTTTTTAATGAGAAAGACTCCAGCCAGGTAGAAATGTAGGGTGGTGGTAAGTTTTATTGATAATTAGTAAACACAGCCAAGAGGCAAACCCAGTCCATGTCTGGACAACTTACCAACTGGAAGGTGACTGGAGGTTGTCATGGAGATCTGAGCCCGGCAGAAAGTTTTACTGTCCAACAGATCTGCAGGGAACAAAAAAAAAAGGAGAGAAAGGACATTGAGAGACCCTCCTGACAACACAACACTGGAGCAGAGCAAGCATGCAAAAGGGCCTTCAGAGTCAGGGAGTTAGTTACCTACTGTGCTACCATAGCTGGGGTCATAGAGATAGTTTTCTTCTTTCCATGTGTTCATAATGGAAGGATCTGCAAGGAATGGAGAAGGTCAGCAATTGTTATCTCTGGGTTGAAGAATTCCCAATCTAAGTGTCTGCTCATCCAAGAGGCGAGAGGGAAGGAAGAGGCGGCCAGGAGGAGTAAGGCTCTACTTCAGCTCGGTGCTACAGTCTAATCATGTCAGCCCATCTTTCTCCTAGCATCATATGCATTGCTTTGCAATGCTTCTAACCTTGTTATATATACTCATTACATTTTCAAGCTACACAATCTTACCCTAGACCAACACTCCCTTCTTCTAAAAATGCTCCAGCCTTGCTTGACCTCACTCCTACCACATAATTGCCAAGATAATTTTACTCTGGAGTGGAGGGAAAGCTTTGTTGGGGATGAATAAATGTATAATAAGGGGTTAAAGAGCATTCTTCTTTCTGGTGGTGGTAGGGAACTGATGGTGTTTCTTTCAGGGAAAAAAAAAATGGCCAGCTTCCTCACAATTTCTTCACTGTTGAAATTCAAAGGGTAGTTAACCCTTAAAATGAGTGACAGCCACTGTTGTCTAATTTTTCTCCAAGTAGCTTAAGAGGTGATATAAGATTCTCAAAACTCAGGAGAAGGGGGAAAATGTTATCAAATCACCCAAAAAGTTTTTTTATGAGTGGGCCTTTTGCATCTATGGGAGAAGCAGAAATGGCTCCCTTCCCCCCGTTTCTTATCGTGTATGCTATGTCTCAAGAGTTAGTTAGAGTGAGACACACTCTTCAGACTGCGGATTAGAAGGAAACTCCCTTCCACCTGCCCCCAAGTAAGCCCAATTCCCACATGATCACCAGATCCAGGCCAGCTTCCAACACAAGAATTCTCTCTGCAGGCTGGCCAAGAGCTTGATGCTCTCACTTTGTTCTTGGCATTGAGCTCTTGGTCCCCAAATCTGGGCTACATTGGCTTCACTCATACCCAGGTTCTACATGTGAAGGCCAGGATGGCAAGCCACTGGCTGAGCTCTGTTTTGTTTTTATAGCATAAATGGTATAAAGCCTGACTCACTGGTTAAATCCTTCTGTTTACAACATGAGGATTTAGCTGGTATTTGAACTCACAGCTACGTGTTTGGACACCCTAAGCCCAGTCTCTTGGGGTTACACCCTTTGTCCTTGTTGGGTCACCTTGTACATCTGTTGTTGTCTCTAAAAACAATCTCCAAAGAGGTTTGGGGGTGGCCCCTCTGTGAGCCTCCTCTCCCCTCTTCCTAGGGTGGACCTTCTCCACCCTTGAGCTCAGCTTTTCTGAACCAGCAACACAAGAATGTCCGGATGGTCAAGGAGGATTATCATCTTCTTTGGAGCCTCTCCAATATCACCCTGGCCCTTGCAGTGGGGCTATAGGTAAGGCTAAGGCCATTCTGTAAGCCAAATCCTGATCTGCCTATAGAGCTGGGGCAGGTCTATGAAACATGGACCATCCAAGCTACAGGACAGGTCTAGGAAAGCTTAATTAACATGTTTGGCAGCTGGTTTTTTTTTTTTTTCTTTATTAATGGTAGACCAGGGCCCTTATAAAATATTAAATAACTGCATGGGCTAATTTTGGTGCCAAGTGACTCAAAAACCACCCCCAGGTCAAATTCTGTCCTTGGTGACTAGCACGCAACCCTCTGGGAGATCTCTGGCCTATAATCTACCTGATGTGGACATGGAGTGACTCAGGACCAGTGGCACCTGTATAGTTTTTTGTGCCCATGAAGTTTGGGGGACAGAGAAAAGAGAACAAAAATGAATGTAGACATTATGAAACCACAGACTTTGTTCAGATCTCAGGATAGGATCTTTCAAGTAAAAATATCCTCATGAGGATTGTGCTCTACAGCCACCTTCAACATCCCTGTGGATGCTCAGTAGGGTCCAGAGACTATGCTCCCTGCAGCATCAAGATGGTGGCTCCCTCCTTGTGAAGCTTACTCTGGTGGAAGGTGGAGAACAAATACTTCTTCCTTTCCCCTTGCTTTTCTGAACCCAGCCTCACTCTTCCTGAGAAGAAAGCCCACCTTATGGTCTGTATTTACCCAGTAGCTGGCCTTGGATCTGGATGGTGCTGTGACTGGTGAAGGATGGCTTACCACCCATCTGCACATTAGACATAATTGGTGGTCATTGGTCCCAAGAGCAAGGAAGAGGCTTATGGCAGGGTAGGCCTTGGAGGCAGGGGAGTGACCTCCATGGATTCCCTGCCAGCTTTTCTCTCATGGTCTTCTGTTCTCCCTCCTCTTTTTCTCCCCAGGGCTTGGCCTGGCCAATTTGGCTCCTTCTGCCTCTCCCCACGCACCTGTTTGTTCAGTCTTGACAATGACATTGTGTGTGGACTGGAAAAGGTCACTGCTGCACTGGCCTGTGAAGGACAGATGGAAAAGTCAGGGAGCCCAGACCGAGTCAAAACCTGACACTTCAATAAGAACATAAGGCTCCCTTGAAGAGCATCTGCTATCCTGATGTCTTCCCTAGTTGGCCGGTGGGAGTCTCCCTAGCCAGCCTCGGCATACCCAAGCCTGGGACTATCTCTGGCCCCAGAGAACTGGTAGTCCAAGGCATCTGTACAAGTGGGATTAATTGGTGTTAGAAGTAAGGAATGACATAAACCAGAAGGTTACCTTCTCCAATACTAGTTGCTGCAAAACATTTGCTACTCTAGTCTCCGTCTCCTCCTGTGTAAATTCAGGGGACTAAACTGCCTAGAGTTACTCACATGGTTTCTATGATACTCTCTCACACTAAGATATCATATGAAATAAAAGTGAAAATGCCCAGAAAGACATTTTAACTTCACTAGCACTTAAGACTTTGATCTTAAACTCTATCAACCCCACCTTTACTAGATTCATCTATGAGTCACATCTGGATAAAATACCATGAGCTTTCTTTCCTTTACCTATGCCTTCAGCATTCACAGATGTAGTGCATGCCATATAGCCTCCTCTTAACTTTAATGTATAAAAGCACACATATGAATGAGTATACAGCGATTTTCCTCCCTGCAGAGATTATCAGTAGTTCCTAATTCTGACCTTCAGTTTTCCCATCTTTAAAATGGGTACATATTTTACCATAAGTTTATTTGATATATCAATTCACAGTATAAACATATTCATAACAAATGTAAACTAATAGAATATGTATAGAAATTGAAACAACAAGCCCACAGTGGAAACTCCTACCATTTGGCACTTTGAGGCAAGAACAGTAAGACCAAACAATTCATGGAAGGTCAAAGGTTACCACACCTCCCAAGCCTCCCTGCCTTAGGCATCAGTCAGAGCAAAGCTTTACAGGAGTGGGCATAATAAGAGGTGGTACTTTTAATTCTTCAACTATAAGTCTGCTCTTTGTAAAGATTTCTGAGGGTTATTAAATAATAGAGCCTTGTTTTGTTTGATTCTAGTAAGAAAAAAAAAATGAGTAACCACCGCCATGAGGTGAGTGGAAAGAAGGGAATGCCAGGATGCCAGATGAGGACATCCAAAATGATACCATGGCTGCCAGCATCATTGCCACACCCCCTGCTGATGGCAGCTATCCACATGGCTCTGGAGCTCACATTTACTGAGCCCTACTTACTTGGCAAACACAGGCTTTGCTGTGATATAAATGCACTTTTTAATGGGTCAGTTCTCTCTCTCTCTCTCTCTCTCTCTCTCTCTCTCTCTCTCTCTCACACACACACACACACACACACACACACACACACACACTCTCTCTCTCTCTCTCTCTCTCTCATTTGTAAACTCTCACCATGGACCTGAGGGGAGAAACTTGAGGTTTTAGAACTATTCCAGAAATCACTGTAGAAATAGCCCATATGTTTTCAGGCCATTCATTCTGTTTTCAGAAGTATTTTAATTATAGATCTATTTTTAAATATTTATTTTTTTATTATTTTTAATTGTTTATGTCCTCATGTGTGTGCCTCTGTGTGTAGGTATGTGCACATGAGTACAGGTGTAGCATGGATTGGCATAGGTGTTGGATCCCCTGAAACAGGGGTTACAGGGAATTGTAAGCACCTGATGTGGGTGCTAGGAACCAACACAGGCCCTCTGCAAGAGCAGTGCATGCTGAGCCACCTTCCCAGCCCTAGTTACATACTTTTAAGAAAATGAAAAGGGGTAGGGTTAGCCTTCTCCATGCCAGATACATGGGTCGAGTTTTGCTTGCCTTCTTAAATACACTGGACTCCCATTTTAAGAACTTGGGTCTGGTTGGGTGTACTGGTGCATTCCTGTAATCCTAGAACATGGATGGCTAAGTAAAGAGGATTTTGAATTCAAGGTCAACCTGAGTGACATAGAGAGTTCATGGCCAGCTATACAACCACATAGTTTAACCTAATCTCAAGATAACCAGACCAAAATTTTTTAAATTAAAATTTAAAAAATACTGGGTCAATAAGTTTTTTTTTTAAAAAAAATATTGATGATCTTTAACAAGCAAATTAATGACTAATAATTCAGTTACTAGACTGTTTAAAAAATGTAAAGGAGGGCTGGAGAGATGGCTCTGCACCTAAGGGCACTCACTACTCTTGCAGAGGAGCCAGGTTCAGTCACCAGCATCCACGTGGTGGCTCATAACCATCCATAACTCCAGTTACACAGGATTCAGCACCCTCTTCTGACCTCTCCATGGGCACCAGGCATGCATGTGGTACAGATACATACACACACAGGCAAAACACTCCAATAAATAATCAAAATAAAAAACATAGGATATTTTTTTTTATGTGAAGGAAAAAATCCTGTCTTACTATGACAAGTATTCTGTGGATATTTGGCCAGTTCTGTCTCCCTGGAAATTAAGGCAGCCACAAGATTTCATCAATGTTTCTAATGGATTAGACACATCATACCCTAGAATTTGCACTATCCTTTCCACTCTCTGCTACCTTCCTGTCCTGGGAAACGGTAGTCACAGTGTCACATCTGACAGGGAACCTGGCCAGCTGTGGAGCCCTCAGACAGCTGTGGAGCCCCTGTACTTCCCAGCACCACTCACCATTCCACTTCAGATGCTGCAAGTTGCTGTAGAGCAGCTGCCCAGCAGAGCCTGCTGCCCTCGTGAACTCCTGCAGAGTCATGCTGCACAGGTGTTCTCCACTGATGTCAAACTCCTGGAAAGGGATGCAGCTGGCATCCAGCTGGTTGGTGTCCAGGAGGTGCTGCAGCCATTCCCACACTTGATATTTGGTCCAGTACTGAGGGTGGATTTCATGCCACTGGCCTCCAAAAAAACCACTGGAAACTGCAAAAATAGGACATGGCCCTGTGAGCGGCCCCTGCTTATTCCTGGGCAGTCTCAGACACAAGAGGCATGGCTGTAGATAATATAATGGGGACCATAACCACAGTCCCCATCCTGTGAGCATCACCATGGAGCTGAGTACAGAATGTGCTATGGATAGCAGGCTCCTGGCTCACAGGGGGGCAGAGGGGGATTGGGGGGGTTACGCAGTAGTGGCAGGGCATCATCATGTTCTTCCTAACGTGAATGTCCATCTCTGAAAACTAGATAATATGTGATACCTGAAGTGCTCTGAGTTCACTCCCACCCCACTCACAAAGAAGTACCAAAGTGAGGCTGGCTGTAGTTTCATCTATTTTCCAGCTGACAGTACATATGCAAATATGTCCACCTTGCCAGAACACCTCATGAAAACCAAAATCCCTTTCATAATGTCATATTTGCATATAACCTACACATTTTCTCTTTATTTTTAATTATTTCTAGATTAACTACAATCCCCACAACAATGTAAATGCTATGTAAATAGTTAGTGCTAGGTTGTTTGGAAAATGATGACAAGAAAAAGTTTTGTATTTGCTCAGTACAGATGGATTCTGTATGTGTGTGTGTGTGTGTGTGTGTGTGTGTGTGTGTGTGTGTGTGTACATGTTTATGTATATGCAAGTGCATGCACATGTGTGTTGAGTGGGTGCATGAAGACTAGGAGCCAATGTCTGGGGTTTAGTATTGCTCTCCATTCATTTTTGGAAACAAGGACTCTTCACTGAACCAGGAGCTCACCGATTTGGCTAGACTGGTTAGCCAGAGAGATCCAGGGATCCACCTGTCTTTGCCTTTCCACTGTAACTCCAGTGGAGTTACAGATGCAATCCACCACACCTGCCTACCTCTCACAAATGTACTGGGGTGGAGGGGGGCAGGTCTGAACTCAGATCCTTATGCTTGCCTAGCAAACGCTTTAGCCATGGGCCCATCTCTCTAGCCTAAGAGGCATTTTTTTTTTTAAATTAGGAGTTGGTTGAGTCTGTAGGTGTGGAACACTGGGATGCAGAGGGCTAACCATAATTCTTTTCTTTTACACACACAGAAAGATAGAGACCAAGATTCAGAGACAAAAGCTGAGACTCATCAAACACAGACCAATTTCAACCAAAAATGAGGCCTTAAATTAAGTTTCCCTTTCTCTGCCGGCTTTACTCTTCCCTGAAGTGACACATCTCCTCGCCCCTGACTGGTGATAACTGCTCCAACACCCCTTCTCCACTCAGCTCCCATCAAAAGCTTCCTACTGCACACTGAAGTAAAATAGAAAGCTGCTGCTGCGCCAGGCCCTGAAGCACTCTGCCAACTGCTTTTGAAGCGGCTAGGGTCCTCTGCGTTTTTTCTGTGTGGTCCCAGGCCCCTTTCTCCCTCACCCTTTGCTGCTGTTTGGCTCTCCTCCTTCTGAATTCAGAGTCACAGTTTCCCCAACTTCTTTGAGAACTGAACTTCCAGGAATCATGCTCAGGATTTCTCTCAATGGCACCTCTTACATTCTGCTTATCTTTATAGGCCTCTAAGTTCTGGCTTATTGTTCTTTGCAAACTGTATGTTCAAGGTCAAGGACCTTCTTCTGTCTTATTCATCTTCATGTATCCATAAAAACTCCTTTGGAGCCATAGTAGGAGCTCATTACCTAGTCAATATGATTTGATTCCAGCTGAATTCTCGACTAATGCAGGAAGATAGTTGTACTATGAGGTAATTTGGATGAAGATGTAAAGTACATTCTAGTGGGTAAGTTGCTAAACATGTTACATGTTAATGGTTTACGTACATGACTGCCTTGTGCTTGCTTAAGAGAACTTCACAGAATTAGCCCAAGAGCATGTGCACTCCAGGAGGGAGTACCAGCCTCTAGGGCTATGTTTCAAGGCTGAGGTACCTCAAGGTCTTCTGAAAACACAGGTAAAGATGAGGAGCCTTCTTCCAAGAAAGGTAAGCAGCAAAGCCAAGAGGCAGACACCTTGTACCCCAGCAAGCCCAAGCTGGGCAAATGTAACTGAACTTGACACAAACTCAAGATCTGGACCATCGCTGCATGGCTTTTCCTGGGAAGATGTAAACTAGTGTCTGCTCACCCAAGATAGGACCCCAACAACAGACCCAAGAATCAATACCAAAGGCTAGCTCGGTGAGCTGTTGAGTTTAATTTGGTGTTACTTATAGGAGCATAGGTGAGAGGTTCTTTCAGGTGGCTCTAAACAGCTGTCCCTCCAAAGGAGTCTTCTCCAGCCTACCCGCCAATTGTTAACTGCTTCTGTATCTTTAGAGAGGGACAGAGCCTTGCATAGTGCATTAGTTTTCCTGTCACAAAGTAATGTTAGAGGATCCCATCGTATGTGGGTCTCCTGTGAGAGGTCACAGCTATTCCAATTTCTAGAAGCCACAGTCAAGCCATGATCAGGGATAGCATTTAATGAGGAAAATTTATTTGCAAGAAAAATACCCCAACTGTCCCTTCAAAATCATGCTGGCTGCGTACTTAAAAGTTCAGTGCAACTGCAGTCCCCAGGGATTGCTGCCCAAATGCAGATCCCAGCCCAGGAGGTATGGGCTAAGGCTTGAATTTCTGCATTCCTTGCAAGCTTTGCCATGCTGCTGCTGCTGGGCTGTGGAGTGACAGGGATTCGGGACTCTATTCTCATAACGTCCTGGGGCTAGCCCTCTATCCTATCAGCTGGCGGGGAGGAAGGGGTGAAGGTCACCTCACTTTTTCTCCCCCTTCCATATCCAGCCTTTGCTTCCAGACCTCAAAAGCAATAAGAGCAAGAAGGCAAGATCAATCAGGACATCAGGGTGCCTGCCATTGCTACCTGCTGCTCACAGGGTGAGCATCTTTGCTCCCACCTTACAGCAGAACAAATGCATCCCAGCCCCTCCTACAGGGGACAGCACCAGGGGAAGCAGAGTAGTCCAAAACTTGAGGACTACAGAAATTCTCCCCTAATACAAAGCTTATGATGGAGGTTTCTGCATCCTTATTACTATTTTTATTATCATTGTAATAATATTACATGCATGACATTGTTGAAGGATGAGAACTAGGTTTTCGTTGTTGATGATGATCTCTAGTTCTAAAATAACAAGTGAGCTGTGGGTTTGCCAACAAAAGAACAACTCTCATGAGCTCGGTGGCGGGCCTGAGACCCTCTCCTCTGGGCACTCAATGGAAACCTAGTTACAGGCAGCTTCTGATACCCTGTTTAAAGCTGGGAGACGAGAGCCGGAAACTTGCCTGAAGTTGACTGGGAGAGGAATTCTCAGGTGGAGAATCATCAGAGTCAGGAAAACTGAAAACCCAGTGGGTTCTGCTCTCTGCCATGCAGCTGACCTCCCCCTCCCTTTGGTCTTGATAAAGATCAGAGTCTTCTTGACACCCCCACAGCTAAAGAAATAAAAGTGACATCTGAATTCTACTCCCTGATAAGTCCACTGCACCAGTTTTCTCCAAATCAAACAGGAGAGATGGCGCCTGGGGCATGCCAAGACTTTCTGCTCTCTTCGGAAGATTATCTTTCTCTAGGCCCCCACAGCAAGTTCGAGGCCTGCCACGGAATATGTAACTGTCCAGAAAGGGCAGCTGTTTTAGGAGACAAATGACCTAAACCAGGAAGGCCACCTGTTCAAGCTTCCTGCCATGCTTGGCTGGGATTCCAAATGAAAAGAAGAGTGCCACGTGGACCTGCCACTCAGCAGAGAATGTCACCCGACCATACCCTCACTCCTGCTTCTCAGACACACAGGATACATCTGTGTGTCAAGGTAAACAAGAGCAGCAGCATGGGGGAGGGGTGGTAATTAGCAACAGGTGGGGGTGCACTGAGTCCCTAAGCCAGCACTGTTGGACACTTAGCAGCCTGGCTGTGCTGAATGCCGACTTCACAGTGAAGCCCAGAGCCCCTGTATCAGCTTTCACTGGGAGCCACAGACTGGATCACCAAACATTACATACAAGGCTTGTCATGAGGTCCCCCACTTTTGAGTCTGTATGTTCCAGAGTAAAGCACTGGAAGACAGCACCCGGTTCCCCGACAAATCTCTCTTCCTTAAACTGAGAAGTGATGGTAAATAAGTTAGAAAGTTTAAAATATTATAATCCTTTTTTCTTTAACGTGTGTGTGTGTGTGTGTGTGTGTGTGTGTTAAATGAATGTGTGTACTCCTGTACACACTCACCTCCATGATCCTATCTTGATATCCCAATGAAACACTATTGAAAACTTCAACAAGACATCTCCTTTCCCGTGGGACATCTCATCTACCACTTCTATTTCCAACCCGAATCTTTGCATTTTGGTGGTAGTCTATCTCAAATGGGCTTTGGCAGAGAGCCCTGGAGGCCTACAGAGTAAACAGCGTTAAAAGTTTCCTCATATAAGAAAGTGTGGATCAGTGGTATAGTCTGTGATTAGCAAAACACTGAGTTCAATTTCCAGCAGAGAAGGAGGGAAGAAAGGAGAAAGGGAGGGAGAGGGAGGGAGAGGGAGGGAGGGAGGGAAGAGAGAGAGAGAGAGAGAGAGAGAGAGAGAGAGAGAGAGAGAATGTGTCCCTAGCCTCCATGTCATCACTGAATACAACCAGGCAGCAAGTTGGAAAAGCAGTCAGACCAGGAGAGGAGGGGGCATGGGCAGTGCCACCAACAGCCACAGGGCCCTTACCATTGCATGCGGGGTAGCTGTCTGTCCAGGCTGGCTGCTGGTGGAGGAGGTTGTTGGCTGGGTTGAGATTCATTACACCACTTCCTTCCAGAATCATGATCTGCAAGGAATCAAATAATCACTCAATCAGAGCCTCTTATACAAATAGCACTGGAGAGTACCGATCATGGAGTTCATTTAAGAAGAAAAGGAAAGACAACAAGTAAGAAGGGGAGGGAGGAGCATGTCCTTCCACCCATTGCCACAGCCCTTTCAGTAAAAGCAAAACTCATGGCGATTAAAACTTTCCAGGTTCAATTTTCATATGCATGAGGCAAGTTTTTATAGCCACCCATTCATAAATGAATAATCTCTGATCAGAAACGAGGCCGGGAAGAAAATGGAATACCTGCTAGCAGGGTAAGCCTGGCCAGCATCCAAGTGCTTCACAAAAGTGAAAATACCAGAGAGATTTTATTTGAAGTGGAATTTTGATCAGTGAAATCTCAGCCCCAGCCCCTGTGTGAGACAACATCATGAGTCCCCACGTAAGTGCCCCCCACACTTGAGGACACAGGAAGGCTTCCTCCATGCACAGTCCTCCTTGAGATGAATGGTTGTCTGAGGCCCTCCATCAGATCTTAGTGGAGTTTTTTTTTTAAGCCTTTCAGCTTTGGGCTAAGATAGGAATCCTTTGATTTCTGTGACAGACACGTAATCTTTCTGGTACAGAAAACTAAGATTTTATGTTTTGCTAAAAAGTTCTGGGTAGCTTTTCTTCTGATAGTGACCTGGAAAATTCAACAGGTTTTGAAGCCATCCTCAAAGTGACTTCCTCAGTTCTCGATTGTGGGTCCCGGGAGAAGTTTTCATTCATAGCCCATCTGGAACGTTGGAGCGATACAAAACCGCTACATCTCAGAGGCACTGATGATGTGCCTACCCCCAAACCGGACACCCTACACACTACGGATTGGAGCCTTGGAGCGTGTGGAATCATGAAAGGGAAGGCAGGCTTTTTTCCGTAAAAAGACTTTCTGTAAAAGTCTCTCGTTCACATTTGATCTTAGCCAAAAGGCCGAGAAGTGATGCCCCTGTTCTTTATAAAATGTGGAGGTGTGGATAGCCACAAATCATGGCTTTTTTTTTTTTTTTTTTTTTTTTTTTTTTTGTCCTATTTGGAGAAAATTTTGCATCCTCAGGTGTCACCCATGTCAACATATTGGAATGGTCCCCTCAGAGTAAACACACACACACACACACACACACACACACACACACACACACACCCTTAACTGAGTTTCAGCTCCTCTGGTTGGTTCTATGTAGAACCTCAGAGAAAAGATAAATAGCCTTGAGAAAGCATATAACACATCCATGCATTCATGTATTCAGCAAATATTTATTGCCCCGATGAAGAGCTAGGAACCATCTCTAGGAGCAGGGCCTGGGGTTAAGCTGGGCTACACATGACTTGTAATTGTTGACTTCATCATCACTGTTGCTTGGTGAGCATGCAGGCTCACACCTAGCATGAGAGGAAAGTGAAGAAAGACAGGCAGAGTCGAAATGACAGACAATTCAGTTAGTGAAGGGAGGCTTGGGAGGGCACCCAGGAGAGCTTGAGCCTCCATCCCGGTACCTATATGAGAGCTTCGAAGCCAGAAGAACTGGGGTTCCTGCAAGCTCTCCCACTTGCTAGCTATAGCGAATGCTAGCTCACAGGGATGACTCGACATCTCTTCACCCTCAGTCGTACCCACCACCCCCCCCCCACCACCCCACCCCCACCCCCGTGTGAAAATACAGATGATCACATCTAGCCCGGACATAGGTTACGGGGCAAACACATTTCTATACTTGCAGAACTTAGCACAAAGTTTAACAATTAAATGAAACCACTGAGGGAAAGCGACTACTTCTGTGGATAAATTGGACTCAAAACAACCCCAGGCCGCCATTTCTCAATCTGAAAAGGTAAAACTGATTCTTAAGCCCCCTTCAAGAAAGGTTTCTTTTTGTTCTCACCAGGTCAAACCTTCCTTTCACACAGTCATGGAGACATTTTCCCATCGGGCTTTTCCGAACAATCCACCTCAGCTAAGTCATCCATCGGGGGACTTGGCGGCCGGGGAGGGACAGGGCCCAGCCCTGGCTCATGTTTGCTCAAGGCTGGGTTTCTTCCTTGGCAGCATTTGCTCACCCACAAGCAGTGGAAAGGTTACTGTTTAACCCCAAGAGGGCTGAAGCTCAGAGCCCAGCCCTGCTGCGGGGAGCAGCCCTGCAGACTCAAAGAACAGGCAGAGAGAGGTAGGCCTCCCACCACCTTCCCAAGGACTTGCCTGCAGGGCCGTTTCAAAGTGGAGATGTTGGTGGGGACAAGACCTGCTGTATCCAGCAGGAGCCTCCCTTTTAGCCAGCTTAGGGCTTTGTTCTCCACTTCCTGATAGAAGGGAGGTGGAATGGGGCAGGTGGTATGGGGCAGGTGGAATGGGGCAGGTGGTATGGGGTTGGTCCCACTCTTCTGAGTTGAGAAGGGAACTGAAACTCTAGTTCCTCTGCTCACTGTAGATGATGCTAAGTTCTGTATCTGTCTGGCTCAAAACTTCCTGAGTCTCACTTTCTCCAACTGCAAAATGGGTGTATCATTAAACAAGAAGAATCACCTGACGCTATCTATGTCAAGGTCTTAGAAGGTCATAATAAGAGCTGGGGCTTAAAGAGGTGGCTCCGTCGAGGAGAATACTTGTTGCTTTTGCCAAGGACTTGGGTTCAGTTCCCAGCACCCACATGGTAGATGGTAACCACCCCCAACTCCAGTTCCAGGGAATCTGATGTCCTCACTTCTTCAGGCACCAGGTACACACAAGGTGCACATACCTACATGCAGAAGACTCATACACATAAAACAAACAAACAAAAATCGAAAACAACAACATTTAATAATAAAAAGGATAAGGACATTTAAAAACGAATTTGGAAAGTGTCTCAGGCCAGTTCTCATTGGGCTCCTTTCCTTGGGGCAGACATCATTTCTCAACACAACCTCCTGGAAACTTCCATAACTATTCCCAACTCACAGAGAAGCCTTTAGGACGTCAAGGTCTCAGCTGCTTTATCACCTCCCACTCTGTACCCTCTCCCAAGCCCTCCTCCCTGCCAGCACCCCCTTTTCAGGGGAAAGCAGGCAGTGTGGTGAGGGGCCCTTTTTATAGGGCCTATTAAATGGTTACCACTCATAAAAGAGTTTATGTGGCTTAACCCCTAGTGAGTCAGAGTTCATGGGAGCTCCCAACGATTGTAAGTAGAGACGGTCCTGGACCCTGACAGCAGCCACAGGGAGATGAAGGAGGCACCTTGGGTGGACTGGCTGGCCAAGGCCTTTGGACAAGCCTACTCCCTTCCAGGCCCAGCTTTTCAAATATAAAATGTAGACATTTGTCCTCCAACAGACTCTCAGGACGGTTGAAGAGATCAAATGAGATAATGGATAATAAATGTGCCTTGAGAACTATAAAAAAGCCCTATTATGACCAACGTACCCACACCCCCATATACTAATATAGACTTTCCATGTTGTATGCTGTTTGCTTTATGGGGTATAAAGAGCTACCCTTTTAATTAAAAGGAGGAGCAAGAAATATTTAGGACTTGTTTTCAGCTCCCTACTTATCCTTCAGCATGGTTTTCCTTAAAAACAAGTAGTAAGTCCAGCCTGGCTAGAGTCTATGGGACCCCAGTTTGGTCCCATGCCCCATTTCCTAGCTCTGTGACTTTGAATCTGTTCCTCATTCCAAGCCTGGGATGACAGGGATGAGAAGTGAGTTACTCTGATTTTACTAAGCATAAAAAGGAGCTATTCTAAAGGATAATGCAGTGGTTTCAGAAGTGTCCAGTCCAGTGTGTGGTGTGCATACACCCCCATTTAAAACTAACCTTTTCTTTCTTTTCTTTAAACAGCAGAAGTCAAGGTATTGCTATAAGACATTTCACCTCTGCTGGGACTGGGTCTATACATCAGAGGCTGAGAGAGGTGTTCTATGCTATGTGTAAGAAGCAAGCTGGAGAAAGGACTCGCTTTTCTCCATCCTCAGCTTAAGGGATACTGATGATACTATCGGGGGTGGGGTGGAGGTACAAAGGACCAGATCTTCATCATGCCAGACAATGGCTAATCACAGCATTTTTTTTAGCATCTCCACAACCAAAATTGGGGGCTAGGTAATTCTTTCTTGAAATTTCTAATTAAGGCCTAATACTTATGCATGTTTTGGAGGATGCAGTATGGCAATTCATACGTGTATATAATATATAATTAGTATTTCCTCCTTTCCAACATGTCATTTGCTTGCATTTAGAATACTTCTCTCCCAGTTGTTTTGAAATATATGTTGAATGATTGTAGACTGTGATTACACTATCGCTCTGAAAATACTAGAACTAATTCTTCTTCCTCTAATTGCATTTTTGCTACCTATTAACTTTTTTCTGTACCCCCCTTTCTCCCCACCTTTCCAGCCTCTAATGTCCACTGTTCTCTCTTCTTCTATGAGATAATCATTGAACCTGCCACCAAGGAATAGGAGTAAGCATGCGGTGTTTGTCTTTCTATATTTGGTTTATCATTCACCATGATGCCTGCTAGTTCCATCCCCATTGTCACAAATAACAAGATTTCACTCATTTCATGGCTGAAGATTAGTCTATTGCATATATGTACCTCATTTTCTTTGCCCACTCATCTGTCAATGGACCATATCCTGGCCACTATCAATCCTGCTCTAAGAAACATGAGAATGCAGCTAAAGCTGGGAAATTCTTTGGTGTGGAAGTTGTCACACACAGGTAGCGAATCCAGCAGCACCCCCCGCTTCTACCCACTAGATCTCACATGCCAACAGCGATAGATAGATAGATAGGTAGATAGATAGATAGATAGATAGATAGATAGATAGATAGAGTTATAGCCATCTATCCCTATTTGTCCCCTGGAGCAAAGTCACTCCTGGTAGAGAACTATGGTTCAAACTAAAGCCTGTGGAGGCGACAGCTAGGGTTCTGCTCTCACTGGTATAGCAAACTTGGGCTGGACCTTGGCTTTTTCTTTTCTTTTCTTTTTTTTTTTTTTTTTTTTGTCCTTTGGTTTTTCAAGACAAGGTTTCTCTGTGTAATTTTGGTGCCTGTCCTGGATCTCACTCTGTAGACCAGGCTGGCCTCGAACTCACAGAGATCCACCTAGCTCTGCCTCCTGAGTGCTGGGATTAAAGGCGTGTACCACCGCACCGGGCCTGACCTTGGCCTTTCTAAATTGCTCTCTCCTCTCCTGAGAAGCAGATCATATCTGTCCTGGCTGCATGAGCTCGCTGAAGATTAAACACAAAAGGGACTGGTGAGCCTACCAAACTATGCCTGGCACACAAAGCCATTGATAATCAGTGGTTAAGGAGAAGTACCAGGTACCCTAGGCACATCCTGGTCCTAGATTGCATTTAACTGGAGATAAAATATGAATTATGACTTGGTCTATTGAAAACTATACTATAACAAGGCAAATTTTATTTTATACCCAAAGAGTGAAATAAAATATAAATTATACAGGGAATTTTTTTAAATGTTCAGTCTCTTATCCCTTCTTCATGGGTAGGAATAATCAGAGAGAAAAGTATTTGGTTCTGTGTCCTTATTGCTAATCTAGATTTTTTTTCCCTTTATCCAAAATTACACCCCTGTGTGCAGAAGTTCATAAGCATGAAAGTTTAGGGGACAAAAGTCAGTACTTTATCTAAAGAAGAGGGGCCAGGTATGGTACCCAACAGAGCAAAACCCAGATAACCACCTCATGCTAGTTGAGCAATCAGCAACAAATTTCCTACAAGTAACGAGCTGTCATGGGCCACTAAAGATTGGCCAACCCAGAACTAAATTCTACAGAGGGAAAGAGCTATGGTGGATTGGGTCATCATAGTCCTATCCTTATAGGAGAGATTGACCCCTGTGTCCATTGCCGTCTTAAGGGGTGGTTAACCCTCTAAAATACTCACAGAGGCTGTTTCTGAGCTCCCATAATACCCTGAAAGCACTCTTCTTCTAGGCCTTCATTAAAGGCTCCCTTCTCTTCCAGAGGAGGACAGCTCAGCCACCATACACAGACTGAACCACTTGGGAGAAATACATAGAGGAAAAAAATGGAACACTTGACCTGACTCTAAAATTTAAATTTTAGATTTTTGGGGCAGTCAGTGGGGGATTTTCACATGGGAAAAGGCAAGGCTTAGCCACAGAGACTGACTCACCCTAGAGCTGAGCTTGGAGAACATGTTCAATAGTATCAGAAAATTCCAACTTGGCTCAATTTGCCTGGTCTCCAGGATAGTTCTTAAATGCAAAGGATCATGGCACATACCACAAGGATTGAGATTTTGGTGGCCATGTTGATCATGGGGCAGTACTCTCTTATTTACAACCTCACTTTCCCCCTATGACAAAAGTAAATAAGAATGCTTAGAAAGGACTCAAGTATTATACATATGGCCACTGTCCAACCCTCATTAGCTCTTAAGACAGGATTGACCCATAAATCTCTCTTTAAGGTGGAAATTAGCAGGTTTGGGGGATATTCTTGGGGTATGGACAGACTCCTCAGAAGCAAAGAGTGTCTGAGTCTGAGAGCCATCGGCTATGGTGTCTGGTGGACATGTACCTGAAGGCCTGACTTTGCCAGATTATCACCAGGGCAAATTTATACAAGTCTATAACTTCTCCAGGCCTCGATTTCCTCATTTGTGACATAAGGATATTCTAAAAAGGATTTTTGAGTGAAAAAAAAATGTAGTGACAATTAATACATAGTTTTATACACTTAATAAATACTTTATAAACATCAGTTGACTTTTTCAATGATAATATTAATATCAGTCATCATCCTCATCATTTTTGGACCTCCAAGGAGAAAACTAAGAGCCAAATTCATTTCAAGCAAAGCCTCAGATCTCTATCACCTGCACAATTCTCCAATTCCAGCTGCTGGAACAGCCAAGCCTTAAGCTTGTTCTCCAGGTTCCTGTGCTGTCTTGCACCTGGAGCTGCCCAGTGGACACACTATTGCTCCACAGCTGAGTAGTCAACAGCTAGACTGTTCACAGAATTCCTGTTATTCCCCTATGGGCACTATTCTTGTCTGGGGGACTGAAAACCATCACTCCACCCCACCAGTTCCCTCCTCTTACCAACCACATTGTGCCTGAGGCTGCCAAGCCCAGTGGAAGGGCATCCATTCCCAAGCTCTGTGTGACCACAGGCTTTGCATTGCCCACAGCCCATGGCTACTGTGCTGGGGCAGTAATCGATGAGGAGAGCAGCATGGCTGTAACAGAGCATGGCCATAGGCTTCTCTGCCCTGTAGGATCCCTTAATACAGGAACAGTCAATGGCTCCAAGGATGGGCTTTGAAACTTGGGGTACAGGGACAGAAAAAGAAAGGAAGGAAACAGCTTTGGGATTCTGACAGGGTAATGAAGCCCTGTTTCATACAGGAAGTTCTGCCCAGCCTCCAGACTCCTGACAAGACCAAACACTGCTCCACTGGCCTCTCTCCTAGAACACGCAGAGAACTTCCTAGAAAAGACAAACAAGGCCATCGTGGACTTGCTCAACTAGAAGCAGGTCTTTCTTTTGCTCAGTGGTAGGACTCCCAGCAAGGACCAAATGCTGGAAAATTCATCATTTTTATTATATTATAGTGACCAAAAATTTGAGCATATTTTAAATGTGCCAGATACATGCTAAAAGCCTTGTAAACATTATCTCAATGGATGATAATGCTTACCACAACTCCATGAGGCATTATATCATCTAACAGGTGGCCTACTGAGGCTCAGAGCAGTTCGGCAACTTGTTCAAGATCATGGGACTCAGCAAGATTGGAAGTAACTAAAAATTCAAAGTCAGTCTAACAATAACACTCAGAAGAGTCTAGAGCTCCCCTCAACTTATTTGCACCCACAGTCCCATTCCATATGTGGCCACAGCATTTCCCACACCACTGAACTGCTTCACAATATATATGCACAATAAATAGCTACATATATACACATGCATACATACCTAGATGCTATAACTGCACCCCCCCCTGATAATGCCATGGAATTATTTTCAACTTAGTATTTAAGAAATAAGTTGGCCCATAATTATTGGTGCTTTACCTTAATTAGATCCCAGGCCCAAGGGTACAGTTTATCCCTATCACAGATGGGAAGTGTACTGAGAACAGTCAGCACTATGGAGCAGATTTTCTTCAGGGTCTGTGTTTGTATTCCCTGTCCTCAGCCCAGGAACTGCAAGTAAACGTCACAATGTGTCTCCTTCCCAGCTCCCTTCTTCATTCAACCACACACTCTTCACATTGTCACAGAACTGGTTGCCATGGGACACATTTATTTCTCAAGCCAGGCAAGGAATTAAGCCTTTTAAATAATTACTTGTTCTGTGACAGCAACAGCCAGACCATTCTCCAACTTTACTCAAAATTGCCAGCAGGTGAATTCACAGCATTTGTGCTAAAGATGTTGCAACAACAGCTTCCTGACTTCCTGTTTCAATTTGACTGTTCTTTCAAAGGACTACTCCCAAGCAAGAGAAAAGAAAATTCGTGTTCCTGTGAAATGTAGTTGAATAGAATACAGGCTATAATTTGTACTCTTATAAATGAATCAAAATGAGACTCAAGCTTGGAGAATGTAGCTGACCCTCTTTGAGTTACAACATAGCCAACTTCATCTCTTCCTAGTATGTTTTGAGACAGGCATTTCTTGTTTCCAGGGGCAACATCTGAAGTATATCTCTGGGATACTGAGTGTTTTCATGACCAATAATGCAATATGGGGAGGGTAAGGTTAGCTCTATGGTAGATACACCTTATTGGCTGTAGGCCACTGGGAAATAGACATATCATGCTGATCTCTATCAGCCTTGGTGCCAGACTCAGACAAGATGGCACCTAGTGACAGTGGCAGGCACCAAAACTGATCAAAACAAGATTACCTAGAACAACCCACAGGGCCTCTGTCGATTTCATTCAGATATGATAAACTATATTGAATCTCAAAAGATCACAGAGCCTCAATAGAAGTCATTGCTCTCTCCTTCTACCAAAAATGTGCATATGCTTCTGCTTCAACACTTCTGTCCTATGAGCCACAGTCTCTCTAAGGATCAGCTGTTGACATCAAAAGATCTATTGACGTATTTAAAGTTACCATGGATAACATTATAGTTAGTATAGAACATATAGTAAATCTCTGTGCCCATGTAAGATTAGAATTTTAAGAACACTTTATGATAGACACAGGTTAGCAAAGCTAAGTATGGTACAGTCTCTGAAAAAGGTTTTGCGAGATTTCAGCCCTGTTCTCTTCATACCTGGCGTGGGTACTGCCTTGGAGAATTCAAGGCCCAATCTTTCTGTGGAGAACCTACTGGTATATTGTTTGTCAAAACGACACAGGCTAGCCTCTGATGCTCAGGACCTCCAAACTGCCACATTCAACAGGGTCTAGTTACTTATAAGTAAAGACTAAACAGATACCCTGACCTCAGGACCCAGCACTTCCAGGTGGCCCTTATGGTTTTTATTTGTTGTTGTGTTGCTTCAAAAGAATCTTATGACTGGCTGGATGACCCTTGACCTGACCTAGCCCCACCTCCACTTTTAAAAGATTATTTAACCACCAAGGTGTTAAGCCTTACGCCCTTCAAAACTGATGAATCAGCCTTCTGAGGAGAGAAACCATCTCTGAGAAATGCTTATTCAACTATTACAAATGTGTACTGGTCCCATCCAATTAACATCTATACTAGATGCACTGCATCCTGCTAGGTGCTGGGGGAAAAAATAGTGAAAAAACACAGATACTGCCCTGCACTAATACATTATCAGCCAAGACACACTTCCAAAACAGTAACAGATCTTTCCAAAGTCCTCTCAGCTCATTCATCTCCTTGGTAATGGAATGGGAGCAAGAGCAGAGAATGCCAGGCAACCCTCTCTGGTAGGGAGAAGTAGCCACAGAAAGAATTTCAACAAATTTAAAAAGCAAGTCAGAGCCTCTTCTCTCCAGCAATCCCAGCCCCTTGCCCTCAGAGAAAACCCTCGCTAAGACATGGACTTGGCACAGGATAATGCCTCTGAGTTTCACAAAGCAGCCTCAGCCAAAACCAATCTCCACTTGGGGCAGGATAAAGCAGCTGGTTGTCTGCATGACTGAAACTCTCTTCCCAAGACAATGGTGTGCTTATATGTCAGAGGGTTAGGAGTGGGTTGTTAACACAGAACCCACCGGCCACAGAGCTGTTAATTCAGTTGCTGGCAGGGGCTTCTGTTATCTTCTGAATGCCTCCAGAGGGGATAAGCCCTACCTCCTCATTTGAGTTGGCAGCAAGATTATTTTTTTGCACCTGTTGCTCTACTCCGATAACATTGCAGTTAAGCATTGATTTGTTAGAAAATAAACAGAAAAAAAGCAAAGAAAGGCTTCTGCCCAGACAGCCTGGGCTGGTTCGCCTCAGCACTGTGCCAATTTGTTTTTCTGATAAAAACAAGAGAAGACCCTGTACTTTCAGTTTTGAGGCTATCCTCCCGCTCCCTTGGAAGAAAAGGAGGTATCAAACAGGCCAGTGGGAGCTTGCAGGGCCCAAGAGCCAGAAGACTTTGTACTTTTCCATTGGCTGGTTTGCAAGGGCACTGAGGGGTGTCCAAGGTCTGCAGAATGATATGGCCAGCCTCCAGACAGCCTGGGTTCTGATCAGAAATGAGATGAACAAGGGTGAAGAAGGGCCTATTGGGTGACTTTTGCAAGGCGGGGCATTTGGGGAGGAGGTAGAGACTTATCATGCACATCCTCAGTCTCACTCAGTTCAGCCTCTCCCACAGATGCCCAACATCTAGTCTGGACGAAAAGCCCTGGGTCCTAGACCATGACTTTCCCATCTCAGAAATGAGTCTAGCCATACCTATATAAAAACCAGGTTGGAAAAACTCACTCATCCTCTGCCAAAGGCTTTAAGATCCCAGAAGGAAAAGGACCTGAGAACTTTGAGGTGTGATTTCTCCTCTAATCCAAACAACATGGTGCTCTCATTTCTCATTAGTTTGTCAATAACACATGATGAGCCTAAGCCCCAAAAGGGCCACAAAGTACTAAAGATCACTCAAACAAAGATGACGAACATCAATTAGCCAGTGGCTTCTTGGCTTCATCACCCAGCTTTCAGTACAGTCAGAGGAAGTGTCTTCATATTTCTTTTCAAACATAGTCACAGGCAATATATGTCACTCCCCCAAAAAAACACCTTTCCCCCAGCCTTCTCTGGACCATAGTCCCATTACCACCAGGGGCTCAAAGGGTCAGAGAGCAGTGGGGAGAGACTGTGGAACAGGCAGGGCTTGTGCCTTCTCTTCTGAGTGTTAAGGACAGGGTGATCCAGTAGGGGTGGGACATGGTTGGCTGAGCACTCCCAGGCATTCTTGTCATGAGTGGGGCAGGGAGTGGAGTTCCTCACATCAAATCAGGCAGCAGAAAAAGAAGAGGTTTAACAACACCCTTAGTTGACTGAAAAATAAATAAGACCAACTGCCCAGGAATGTGGGAAGGGTGGAGGGAGGTAAGGGGTGGGGACTGGAGGCAGGGAGGGGTTGGGATGGCCTAGGACAATGGATTTGACCAATTCAAGAGTCAAGTTTCCTCCAAGGAAAACACCAAAATGTCAAGCCAACAGCCACCTATCTGAAATCTCACAAATTGTAGAATCACAAAACAACAAAAACTAAGATGGGAAGGCAGTTCATATTTATCAAGTGTTTACTATGTAGTCTGAATGACAAATCATACACAGATTATCTCCTGGAATCCTCCTGAGAACTCTAAACATAGCTAATAATATCTCCATTTTACAAAAGAAAAGGCACAGTGAAATTAAAAAAAACTTACCCACTGATCTGGTAAACAGACAGGGGGTATTATAAGTGTATTGGAAAGAGTTGGGGAAAGCAATATAGTCTTCATAGCTTTGAAAATGGGTCCTTCTGTCACTAAGGAACAGAGAGACATCTCCTAGCATCTCAGGATGGGTCCTTGAATTTACCCCCTAAATGTGAGAAGGAGATGTGCTGACCATCCTGTGCTCTAGAAGAAAGGGTATCCTTGAGCAAACAAGTCTAGATCTTACAAGGGTGCTGACTCATGGCCCCCAAAACACATTCATGAAAACTTAAGTCTGGGTGGAGGAGACGCTGATACAGCACAGTGAGGGCCCTTTGGTTCAATCCTCAACACCAAACCCAACCAAAACCCTGCAGTCTGGCCTCTTGTTGAAAGGCCCAGATTGACTCAGGGGTTGAAGTGGCTGCCTGAAGCCACCTCAGCCTTAATAAAAAGAGCACTAATAATAGCAGGAAACATTGATGGAAATTACAGAGAACTTATAGCCTCTTAGGAGGTCACCAGAAGTCTGAGGGAGATATACTAGTGCCAGGAACACCATAGCACCAAAAGAGACCGGGTGTGCCATTTGGGAGCCTAATTTCTACCAAAAGAGATCCAGCAAAGCCTCCCCCTCCCCCCTGCCCCATCTTCTACCACCACAGAGCCAAACCTAGGTCTCCAAACTAAGCCCAGAAACCCCAGAGAACCTTGGGAGACCCTATCATTGTCTTTGCGGTTTCAGAAACACATAACATCTAGATTTCCTTGCAAATTTAAAGATGACTTCTGAAGAAAATGTGGCTTTCTCTTTGTTCAGATAACCATTCAATTAGAGGTAAGACACTCAAGGTCCTTTGTAGATTCCTTCTACAAGAACCTGGCCCCTCAGCACTCTGGGTCTCATTTCCCTCCAGAACACGTCTCTCCTGCTCCTAGTTCAATGGTCTATGCAACAAGCTCTTTAGAAATTCAAGAATGAAAACCCATCATGAAGGCAAGCACCTCAATCCCACAAAGAATTTCCTGAGAATTAAATCCCACCACACCAATAATGACTTGGCCCGCGCCATGGTTGTTTTGGAGGAAACTTTCAGTGTACAAAGAAAACAAGAACTCACCTCCATCTTCCCCTTTTCTGACCCAAGCCTCAGCTTTATACCAGGGTTAGTTTATGAATAAGATGAACATGTGCAGAAGTCCTCCAAAACAACTTCCCAGATGGGCAGGCCTCCAAAATTGTCACATATTTCAAAAATTTCACCATGATGAAAGGCAGTATAAGCTTCAGAATGTAGGACTCAATGTAAATGGAGAAAGCAGAGCCCTTGTTCAAACCTTGTTAAGAATGTTAAGCTAGGTGTGATGGCACATGTTTGTAATAGTAGCACTTGAGATACAGACACAAGAGGATAAGGAGTTTGGACTAGCCTGGACTACATAGTGAACTCCAGGCCAGCCCTAGCTACATAGTAGAGAGAAGGAGGGGAGGGGGGAAGGAAAAGAAAGAGAGAAAGGAGAGAGAGAGAGAGAGAGAGAGAGAGAGAGAGAGAGAGAGAGAGAGAATATGCAGGTCAATAGCATAGCAACAGGGCATTAAACCAGTCTTCCTAAGCGCAGATCCTATGTAACACGGATCCTACCTATATAACCACGTAAGTCTCCTCTGATGCTGGCCCTCTCCAAGACATCAGACCCACCTTTGCCTTTACCCCATCAAGACTCTGTCACCACTGAGGGTGGAGTGATCTTTCCTGCCCCTGAATGCCCCCAAGATCTTGCCTTCTCAGATGGATTAGAGAAGAAAACAAAATATAACACTGAACATAGCTTCCCCCCCCCCACCCCGGTCCTACAGTGTACACTCAGCAAACAGCACTTACTGACAGCATTATTGTTACTGTCTTCACTATGCCCAAGGATGTCCACAACTCCAAGTCCATAAGCAGAAAAACATTCTCCTGTCATGGTGAAGAATGTGGACCAGCTGACCTACTCAGCAGTCATTTCCTGTGCACGAGAATGCTGTACCCTAGTTCCTCACATCCTTTCTTTCCCCATGGACCCTTTGTGCAGTCTGCTGAAGCTTGTGAGCCTCTTCTCAATTATGCTGAACATGTGATATTAAAATGTGTGCTTCATTACACACTGAAGTAGAACATCTGCCACACATCTAATCACCTCTAAGATATCAGATGTCAATACTTTGATACATTTGTAACAAGTACAATGTGATATAAAATACTAATGATTTGGGGGGAATAATTACAGTGGTAGCTAATACTAATAAGGAGTTTTGCCTACATTCATATTGAGAGATATATTAAATTACTGAAAATAATAATGTCCTAGGTCCCCTGAATTCTCTCCTCTAGACACTAGGTTAGAACTCTGAATGTTTTACTAACAGCAAGGACTATTCAACTTTGTCTTTAGAAATGACTTGCACCTGTCCACAATATCTCAACAATTTAGCAGGAGGCAGATCCACAAGATCTTAGCAAAATAAATAAGTACACACACACACACACACACACACACACACACACACACACACAAAGCCTCTAGATGCTAAGGTCAATACTTTCTACAGCAGTGATCAGGAGATGCTGAGGAAACTCTTAAGAACTGTAGGAGTGGGCACCCTTTCAACAGCGGTATTAACTGGTGAACAACCTGTAGAGACGTTTCTTCCAGGGCCTCCTGTGTGCCAGGCATCAAGGCATAGGGTATAAATGTGCTATGAGCCCACCCCTATGTGTGCTGTGTCCTGAGGCCAGCTAAATATCAGGCTGAATTTAGAAGTTTCCCATTAACGTGGACCATCCCATTTCCTGATACACTCCATCTCCAGTAAAAATTAAGTATCCTGTTTCTTCCCCAGAGTCAAAGTTTAGAATCCAAGCTGGTTATTATAGGAAAAGAAATAATAATTTAAAAAAAAAAAAACAGAATTTAATACTCATCTGCTCCAACAGAGTGGAGATGGAGAGAAAATGCCCAGACTGAATACTTCTCCTTGACTTCCAGCCTGCAAATTACTACTACACATTACTCACAAGCATTGTCTGGGTGCTTTCACATTCTTAATTTAAATTGCTTCATTTAGTCCCTTATTAGCCCTGCATGGTAGATGCTATTACCCCATTTTCCAGATGAAGAAACTTAGATGCTAACGTTTACAGAATTCCGCCGAAAAGCATTCAACTATCCAGCGGTGGTGTCCAATTTAAATCCAGGTGTTCTGATTCTACATCCAGTTTTCACCTTGCCACACCCCTGCAAACCCCGCCACCCCAGCCATGACAGCTCAGTGCTGCCCCCTTCAGACACAGCACTCAAAAGCTGCTCCTTTTTCATGATCTTCCACACAGCCTCTGGCCAGCGGAGGGAAGCAGCATGGCAACTAGCTGCTCTTTCATTTCTTAAAAAGAACAAAGTTAGGCCTAGACTAAATTTCAGGCCAAATCTACAGCCCACACAAAGCCCAAACAAATCTGTTCAGCAGTCTCATGGAAGACAGAGCTGATAAGAGCCCTCCCCTCGCCTTTTCCTCAAGACTGTACCACTAGCCCTACTGTGGGAAGCTTGCTAAAGAGCTCCTAAGAGTTTCTGGGACAAACTCTGTACGACGGCCATGTTCACCAGACTCTGTCATCATAACAAGAACCTCCTCATTATTCAGAGAGAGGCTCGTCAGAGTTAAGCTGGTATCAGGTGGGGGAAGGATTAACAGGGACTAAAGTTTCTCAGATCCATACCTGGCCTACGGTCCTAACCCCAAAGGCTGTTTATCGTTGAGTCTGTGATACATGGAGAACAAGAAGCAGAAGCAGCAGAAAGGCCACCTTAACATCACTGCGGTTACATCAAAGAAAGTGCGCATCTAGACAAGGTTATTTAAGATAAGTTTTCATAGTGAAAGAATAGGGTTAATCGGGTGTTCCGTTCCCTTAACAGGCACACAATTATCTGTTTGGCTCTTTGCCCCTTTTTACTTTAGGCTTGTGTCATCAGAAATCATGTTTTGGGTGCACCTATATACATCATAATTTAAATAAGTGCTCAAAAACCCTTAACAAGGATTATAATGCTGAGAAATACTTGAGAGATGGGAGAAGGGATACAAGTGAGGTCAGTGGCCAGGCGATAAGGAGCCCAGCCCCACACAGCAAGCCAAAGACACACACTGTGGTTAGGTGCTAGTGAAATCATTTTCAAAGGAGCCTTTTATGGGATGTCTCTTTTAAAACCAAGTCAATTAATACTCTAGGAGCCTCTTTAAGTGGGACACCGTGCTTGACCCTGTCGTAAGCTCTGTCTGCTGCAGCTACAGAGCTGAGCCATCTGGAGACGGCACAGGCTCCAGGTTGGCCCAACCAGCCCTGCGGCCCACATGATTGCCTCTCATACAGGGTCCACATCTTTCTCATCTGCCTGCTCACCCACAGCTGCAAGGCAGCTCAGGCAGAGTGGACACCAGTGTGTGAAGAGTCTCCCCTTCAGCTGGTCTGGAGGTAGCTATGGTGCTTCTCAAGTACTATTCATGCGTCCCCTACTCCCTATTATTCCAAGCTGCCCAGTTCTGCCATCTCACCAGCTCTGAACCAAAGGATTAAGATGGGATACCATGTGCGATTTGCTCCTGAGACCCCACCCCCTACCCCAATGAAGGCTGCCAGTTTCACCCCTCAACAGTCTATTCTTAGTCAACGTTCTGAAGACCATAAAGAAGACACTTAAGGGCCCCCCCAGTGGTCGTCCTGTCCCGGGGGCATCTGTCACCCCTCTTTCTGTTCTCATAGACTATGAGAACTATGCCTGCTGATCCTCGGCATAGTTGTTCCAGGTACCCTTGGCCATCATAGCCGGCAGAATCCGTGAGTTCAAATACATCTTAAAGATAATCAGAATGTATAAAAGAGGAAATTAAACCCCAGAGAGGTGCAGTGTACTGCTCTGGGCCACTCAGCCTTGCCAGGTCTCCTGATCGACCACTGTGCTGAGAGCATTCACTGTCATACCAACTGCCTTCCCTGTACTGTGTTCTGATCACTCACTCTGAAGACAGCGCCAGCCAGCCTTCAGGGACAACCCTTAAGAAATAATCTGTGTTCCCATCTGAAAGGCAGTAAAGTTTTCATCAACTAACTCCAAAGGACTGATAGAAATGTCTACTCGGGAGCATCTTGTCTTCCTCACCATGATGCCATTTGGCTAGAAAATATGTGCCATCCTAAGAAACACGGTCATAAGCAGCCATTCTCCCTATGGTATGGCTGATTGCCTACATATCTTCATACCTTTAAAATTCTTCATCCTTCAAAATTCTGACCGGTATGGAAAAAAATTCACAAATTTTAATAAGAGCAAAAATGTCTGCTCCTTAGAAGAAATCTTATCACTAAAAATCATTTTAAACAGATATGAAAATGTCAAGTAAAGTGAATTACCCCCTCCCTCATCAGCTGTTGGGAATCGAAAAGTTGGCAGCCTCCTGCCTCACTGATCTGAGGAAGACCCCACTACAGATTTAGCTCACCCATGCTGAAAGTCACTGCTCTATGCTCGGTTAAACAGTAACTAAGGCAGGGTCAGGGTGTGTGGTCTTGAAACATCAAGCCAATGCTCCCAACCGGGACCCCACCCACAACAGAAAAGTCTGTTGCTTTGCCTCCATGGAAGAGGAGAGCCAGCTGAACAGGAGAAATGGTTTGAAACACCAGCAAAGTGGTGGTACCGAAATTTTGGTTTTGAGTTTATATTTGGTTCCTTCCAACCGTAGCGCTGTGTGTTGGCAGGCTCTGTTTCCGTGTTTTGGCACCCTCCCCGCCCCCCCCACTTCCCCCCCGAAGTCTTCAGAGGTCATATCTGTTTGAAAAGCCCTAGGGATGCCTCCATCCAAAGGGAGAGGAGACTGAGTGAGTTCTCATGTAAGCCTGCACAGCTGTGTGTGACGGTGCACTACAAAATAAGATTCTCCTACTTAGGTTAAAAATGCAAGACAGTCCAATGAACATAGCCCCAGTTTTCAAATCCCCAGAGAGTGGAGACAATAAGAAGGAAATAAAACCTAGTAAGATCTCAGAAAGCGCAATCCCACTTCCTTAGAGGGGAATATAGCCTGAAAGCGCTCACCTTCTGACCTGGTAATACCAGCTAGCTAACAGATTGCCACTGAGAACACAGCTGAACTCTCGGTCTCCATTTTTGTCTCAGGCCTACAAAGAAGTCAAAACAGTATTGAAAGATGATTGGGATAAAGCCAGCCAATGAATGGAAGACCCTTACGGTACCCACAAATATGGAATTATGAGTGTGACTGGAGCTTGTCACAGGTCTAGAAAGGCCCAAGGCACTCGCATGAGATATCGCGGTATAATGATATAATAAGAAAAACATAAGGAAGCTTGTGTGGATATAGGTAATAAAATTTTTTAGCACACACACCAAAAAAAAAAATGTTATCAACTCTGAGACCTTTTGCATAAATGAGGCCTGGGTCCAACACACTTCCGCACCTACAACTACTGTAAAAAGTACTAAATAAGGATGTCTTGAGTGGTAATATAACTTCTAATAGTAGCTTCCTCAAGATTGTTCTCTTTCAGAATGTCTGCTGAACAGTCTGGAAACATGGAAGACGGTGTTTGTGATATTTGGTAGTGTTTAAATGTGGTTACAAACTTCCAAATAACTCTCATCTCTTCCCTCACAGTTTTTAAATACCACAGGCCATGGCTCCATATTCTAATCACATTCTTAGCCATGAAATTCTTCTCATAACACATCTGTATCTCTTCTGTTAGAACTTGACTCTTCTCTGGACCTCAGGGGAAATAGCACACCATCACTTCTGATCCCTAACTTCCCCTATACATTGAATGATACTGTCATGATACATCTTCACACCAAGGCCCACAGAACCAACTACGGCTTCCACCAGAAATCCCAGACTCCAAACTCCCCCATCCTCCCTGAAGTCAACATGGAGAAACGGCAGAGACATCTGAGGACTCAAACTGAAAGAATCTTACACTTCATCTCAAAAATGCATCACCCCACAGTTACACTCAGAGTACCCCAAAGTAGACATTAAAAAAAAAAAAGTGACTTTGCCACCTTAGTGTTCTTGGGAACCAGCAAGATTCATTGCCCCTCCTCCCTCTGCTCAGTCCACATTGGGACCAACACTTGTACATGGTGCACAAACAAAATCAAAAGAGTCCCTATATCGAAGGTATTTGTTGGTGAGTCATGTCTGCCTGTCTGGTCACAGTATCCCATTGTGGAAAAACAAAGGGTTGGTCTGTCCCCTTGAGATATGGTAAAGTCATTCACCTAATTTGAATCTTCTTTTTGTACAGAATAGTTTTTGAGGGTACAGTCTGCCTACCTTGGCCACCTGACCCCTGTTCCCTTTGTGGATATAGGTTATTTTGCCTATAAAGACCGGTTTCCCAAACTGGAATATACTGAAGGTGAACTGACTTTTCCTTAGTGCTTGTTAAGTCAGAAAAAAAATATCAGCAAAGACACCTCTAGACCGTGAGACCATGCGCTCTAATCCCTACCTCATCACTGACTGAGCAACATCGGAGTCACCTGTCTCCATCTGCTTTTTGTTTCAGAAAAATCTAACCCAGGGAAATGGCTTTGCCATATCTCATGGACAGAGAAACCAGGGGACTCTTACTCTTGCTGATTAGAAGTCCAAACAATGTAGGAACTTCACAGATAACACTCACAGTAGCCCAGGTGCTCTCACTCAAATAAACTGAAACAAGACTCAGTAGGTGAACCCAGGTAACACAAGCTTTACTTCCTGCCAGCTGCCTCCCGGAGCCTCTGGTTTATTTTCAGCTGTCTGAGTCAAGACAGGCTTCTCTTTCCATGAAGGTGTTTGAATTCCAAGTTAAAAAAAAAAAATTTAAAAAAAAAAAAAAAGATTTAAAAGTAAGGACTTACCTCATTTACCTAAAGATTCTGGGTGTGCACTCCTATAGCTCTGTCGGTGGAGGAGAAGGCAGACAGCTACCACACTAGCTCCTACCAGGATAGGGAGCCACGGCCTTATCACGTCTGAGCTCTCATCAGAGTGAAGATAAATGCATATGACAATAATTTAAAATCATTTTGTTGGATGTTAAGCAATAAGCCACCAACCGGGAATTCCCTAAGTCACTTCCCCCTCCTCTGATTGGCTGCCCGGCCCTTTAAAAAAATAAAATAAAGGATTACAAACATTGGCTCATTTGCATTTGGCCAACTCACACGTTAGTGTTCAAACAAAACAGGTCTAACCAGGTTATGCCTGTGTCTCAAGAACAGAGACAACCTGTTAATGGATGAGGAATTGATTTGGTGGTGACTGTGCTTTGCAGCTTAGAGGCAGTTTCAGATGAAAAGCACCTCATTTCCCAAAGACGTCCCAGGAAGGGGAGTTGGGTATAAAAACCCAAGTCCCGGTAGGACAGATGAAGGAAGAGGGCTGTGGAGGTGCTCTTGAACATCTGTCTCATTTTTTTCTAACCTGTATTTAGTCCTCTCTGCTTTGGCATCAAGACCTTTGCCCCGGCTGTGCAGGTACCAATTGTGGAAGGAGCTTCTAGCCCCTTCTGTCTCTGGGCACCATGACTGGCTCTTTGTAGTGACACTTGACAATTTAGGAGGACTTTGAACAGGCTTTTCCCCAGCCCCAGGTAAGCACCTTGGAGGAAGGTCAAAAGGGGATGGTCCTGGAAGGGCCCACTCTGAGATATCTAAGGGCAACAACGATCCCGGTTAATAAGATCATCCTCATGTCCCTTCCACACGTTCCAGATGCTTTTTCACTATTTATCAACCCTCCCTGTAGGATCCAAAAAAGAGAAAATCAAAATACCAACAGAGTCTGAGCAAGACATGGACTGCTGAAGAGCTCTCCGGATTTCACAAATCCCCATCCCCCTGAGCCAAGGGTGAGCAGGGAGTTTCCTATTCTTGCTTCACTGGGTCCCAAATGTTTCTCCACCTGCACAGGTGAGCAAGTGCCCTGGCCAGGAAAAATACAATTCCCTAACCATTAACTTTCCCCTTGGGTCTTGCTGGACACCAGCCTTCCATGAGCAAAGCATGCAGGCAGGTTTCCTGAACTCTGGAAGCCTCCTCCCTCTTTGTTGGGAGACAGGAGGGAGTTTGGCAAAGATATAAAGATTGTGTGATCACAACCCAGAAGTTCCTTCTGTGGAAAAGAACTATAGAAGCAAAGGCTTGTGGAAGGAACAGACACCAAACGGTTGTTGTACAGCTAACGAGGATGGGGAGCCAGCCAGCTGCAGTATTCTCTTATACATTTGCTTGGTTTAAGCAACATGAATGCAGAGACTTGTCAATTGCAAAAAACAGTGGAGAGGCAGGGATGGATTCAGAGGGTTCTTGGAAGAAGGTGAGTTTTTGAAGGAGGTATTGGTATTGGGGTACATTTTGCGGTAGGTCTGTAAAGCCCATCTGCTTCAACCTCCAGCAAAGAAACCCACCTCCCCTCCAGTTCAACCAAGCCTACCTGCCAAAGGCCCTATTAATATGCAAATGTATGCCCTGGGCCTGATAAAAACAGTAATTGTCATCATTGCCCATTATCACATTAGCCCCAATTAGTTTATCAGCTCTAGATCTGAGAGAGAGGCCCCAGGGAACAACCGGCTGGAGTTTTGTTGGAGAGATGAATCAGGAGCAGCCCAAGCTTCTCTAACTCCACCCACCACAGGGTGTTTGCAGGGGGAAGAAGCTGTGGGGAGGGGAGGGCTGTAGGAAAAGCAACCTTAGCCTACTCCACACTTTGTCAGACTTTGACCTGAAACAACAACGGGAGTAGTAGGGTTGTAGGAGGTGTACAGTCCTGAGGTACGAACATAGTTATAGGCCCTCTAACTTCAAGATGAGGCTGTCCATCTCTATCTCTCTACTGTCTTTCGCTTTTATTCTAACCAGCTAGATGGACACTCCTGAGAAGAGTCAATCTGGGCCATTGGTGGAGGCGGGAGGGGACAAAATATGTCACCTTATAGCCACAGCCACTGTGGAGGTTTATATATATGAAGTACCTAACAGAGCGTCTGATAATTAGCAGGTCCTATTTAAGTATTGATTGTTTTCTTTACTTGGGGCTGAGCTGACCCTCCTAGAAGAAAAACAACAGACTAAATAGTACCCCTCTCAGGAGAGGGGGAGAGAGAGAGGGAGAGAGGGGGTGGAGAGAGAGAGAGAGAGAGAGAGAGAGAGAGAGAGAGAGAGAGAGAGAGAAGAAGAAGAAGAAGGAGGAGGAGGAGGAGGAGGAGGAGGAGGAGGAGGAGGATTGATTCTTAGGCATGCATTTATGGAGAAATTCCTCCAAATGAGATCATTTGCTTGATAGTCAACTTCAATAAGATAGTGTTGATAGGTAGGTAGATAGATAAATGGTAGATGTTAGATAGATGACAGATAGATAGATAGATAGATAGATAGATAGATAGATAGATAGAGTAAACCCCATAATAAGTTTTAAATGGTAACTATGGAAACATCAGAGAAGATATTTTACACAGATACAGAGTATGCCCCTGAAAGGGAAGCAGAAAGAGTGTCATTAACATCAGACTTCTACCATTCATTCTGTTTCTAAGACTCTCCACGAGACAGATAAGAAAGAAATAGAGTAATGAGGTGAGGTAAAAATCAAAATGATACCAGGAACTGGAATAAAGTCTAGAAACACAAATCCTCTGAATAGAAATCTGCCTTGTCTTCTGCATAGTCAAGGTTCTGTCCTGGCCTCAGGCTTGTGCAGACATGGAAACTCTGAGTCAAGTCCTAAGGGGAGATGTCTCAGTTAGTAATGGGCCTGCTGTACAAGCTTGAGAACCTTAGTGTGGATCCCCAACACCCAGGTAAGAAGCCAGGCATGGCAGAATGCAGCTGCAACCCTAGCACTAGGGATGTGGTGACGAGAAGTTCCCTGGAGCTTGCTGGCCAACTGGTCTTACTGAATCAGTGTAAGTCCCTGTCTCCAAACAAGGTTCTGAAGAGTGACTGAAGAGAATATCAACCTCTGTCCTCTATGTGCCCATGTGTACAGGCACTCAAGTGTATATACACATCCATAACCCCCCCCACACACACACACACACACATAAATGACAATGGTGTGGGCAGAGCAGACAGAGCTATTGGCAGTGGTGTGGTGTGGAGTTCCTGAGTGAGTTGGTTTGTTTACTAAATGATCCATTTCACAAAATCAAGGAAGCTAAAGGACCTAACTGCTAAACCAAGGGTAAGACAAAGAGTCTCTCTGAGATTATCAAGCCCTAAGGGGTCCAAGTCCCAGACAAAGTCCTGATGTCATTACAGGCCAATGACAGTAATGTCCTTGCTTTGCACAAAGGCAGATGCTCACTTGCTATACACACCAGTTCCTAACTAGAAGCCTGTATTTATCTTGTTTGTGTATATTTCTGTCTCTCATTCTCTCCTGATGATATAGATCTACCTCAGGGCAGAATGGGACAAATATGTAATAAGAAACACAACAAAAATATTAATACAAGCTGAACAGGAACAAGAAACTCTCTCTCTCTCTCTCTCTCTCTCTCTCTCTCTCTCTCTCTCTCTCTCTCTCGTCCTGTAAAACTCACAGGGGAGAGAAAGTCAATCATTTATTATCCTAGCTATAATTAAATAAGAAACTAGGGTTCATACACACCTTGCCTTTTACCATCTTTCTTAAATTTTGAATGTTAATGATTAGATTCCAGAGTATCTTCCTGTACTCTGAGATTGCTCATGGGCCCTGAAGGTGGCATTTCAGTTTCTTTGGGAGGTCACAGGTTGACAGTTGTCCTCATGTTTGCATGGGGCACTCTGTAGCTATTGTCATCACAGCTGGGCACCCACAGGCTGAGCAAACCCTCTGAACTGCCAAGGAGAGAAACAGCCTCACTGTGGAGTAGAGGAAGAACCCAGTGATTCTGAACAGAGTTCAGTGTGGTGAGAGAGAGAGAGAAAGAGAGAGAGAGAGAGAGAGAGAGAGAGAGAGAGAGAGAGAGAGAGAGAAACTTTCTCCATCATTTGAATATGTCCCCAGCCGTACTTAAGCACCAAAGAAAAACACACACACCCCTAAAATATTACTCAGGGCTGCCCTTTTGCCTAGCATCGTGTGCCCCGCCTCTTCTCTAGCACAGTCCTCGTAAGGAGTTTCACACACTGTCTCAACCTAGTGAAAACTTCACTGCTTGGACAGGAAGGCTGACTCTTGAAGCAAACTACTTTGAGCCTCTCAGGTTCAATTCTCAGTCTCAGGAAAGGCCAGAAAAAGTTGGCCTCTGCCAGACAAATTTCCTGTGGCCAGTATTTTCTTTTCTGTATAGGGAAAAGCTTTTCATATTATAGCAGGCTTTTCCCACCTTCTCTGTTGCTCTTTTTATGATTGAAAAATTAAAATTATATAATATATATCTAAGCTTTACAACATGAAGTTCGGATACACGTATATCTCATGAGATGAATAAATCAAACTCATTAGCATATGCATTATTGCACATACTTGGCATTTTTGGACAGTGAGAACACTTGGAATCTGTTCTCAGCAGTTTTCAAACATACATTACATTGTTTTTCAACTGCAGTCACCAGGTTGTACAATTAGCAGTTGTTTTCACATGTTATGTTTTGCATACGATCCATACGATCGCCCTTCCAACTACCATGGAACCCTAAATATAAAACCAATTAAGGGATGGCCACAGCATATGGGCTGAATTCCAGCCCAGTCCAGGCTACATAGTGAGACCTTGTCTCAAAACAGTAAAAATAAATGAACAGAAGAGCAAAATGAAAGTGGGAAGCCAAAATGAAAAGGCCTAAAATGTGAAGCCAGGCCTGGGTCTTCCAGGCCAGTCTTCAGCCCCATAGTTCAATAACAAACGCTGGAAAGCTAAATGCTCAGAATGAAAATTGAGGGGAAACCCATTGCAAAAGCAGTGATTTTTGTCTTTTGACACAAAGGTCACCCTGCTGGTCACCAGGCTTGGTGGCACTGGACAGGCTAACTGCCAAGTGAGACTCTGGATCCAGAACTGAGGAACAGCATGGTGATGGTGGGAGCAATAAGGACTGAGAGCAGCAAGGAAGCCCCACTGGGAAAAGTGGGTCGCTGTCCAGCGGCCATCACTCTTCACAAGTGGTTTAGGGCGACTCAGAGTGACCGCTCAGACAGCCATCCCTGAAAGTGTCTTCTAGGTAAAGCTAGGACTGTCCATGCCCTTGAACCAAACACATCTCGAAACCTCCTGAAAGTGATATCAGAGAGTAGACACGGACAGCTACAGGGACTATGCAAAATGCTCATTTGCATAAATAAGTTATCCATTCAGGCCATTCAAAACTTTTGCACCTGTGCTCTGGTAGGATGTCAGGAAAGAAGCCTCTGGAATTATTTCTGAATAACTTCATATTTGGGGGAAATCCAGATGAAATCTCCCTGCCAGTCTTGGGACATGTCCGTGATTTTTCTCGCCGCTCCCCACCCCAACTCTCAATAACCACATGTTAGTTCAGGGTTTGAAATTAGTCAGTCTCCTGTTCAGGACAGACTATATGCCAAATAGTCCTATTTTGAGAGTTAACTTCTTTCATGACATTGACCCAGGGAAGTTTGATAAGAGTCCTGATTTAAGGTTGGAGGCAAATAGCTCTGAAATTCTGAAAACCAAATATATATACATACACATATTGTGTAGGTGGATGTTCAGTAAAACCGAAATAAGGAACTTGGCTACAAACAGAACCAGATCTGCATAGTCAGTGCATTTGAAAACTTCTGTTGGGAGCACAACCCTGCTTGCTGCAAGGAAGACCAGTCATAGTCTGCACAAATACCCTCACAGTGAAAATCATGAAGGCCACTGAGCTCTGGTATTCTGAACAGAATGGCATAAGGTGGGCTGGAGAGATGGCCCAGTCAGTAACACACCTGCCCACAAACATGAGGACTTTGGTTCAGAGTCCCACTTAAAAGTCAGGCATGGTTGTATGTGCCTATAACCCTAGGTAATGTCCAGGTCCAGTGAGAGACTCTGTGTCAAAATAATCAGGTGCAGAATCAGAGGAAGACTCTTGAAATTGACCTCTGACCTCCATGTGAACTTTACATGGACACATATATGATTTAAAATTAAGAAAAAGAAAAAGAATCATGGAGAAATGGAGAGGAAGGAGCCACTCAAATAAGGTGAGTGCTAGAGAAAGGTAAGATCCACTGGCTGTGGACGCTTGTTCCATCAACAGTGAAATCCAATGTCAATGGACTTTTCCTATCAACACTAAAAAACTTTAAAACCTTCATGGCCCTCAGCCTTGTTCATCTGTGGCTCTTCAGAAGTTTCTAGAACCACCAGGGCAGAAAACCTTAGATCTCACAATTGTGTGGTCATGGTAAGGAAGGGTGCAGTCATGGTGAGGGAAGGGGTGGGGTCATGGTGAGGGAGGGGTGTGGTCATGGTGTGGGAGAGGTGCAGTCATGGTGAGTGAGAGGTGCAGTCATGGTAAAGGAGTGGTGTGGTCATGGTAAAGGAGGGGTGTGGTCATGGTAAGGGAAAGGTGCAGTCATGGTGAGAGAGGGGTGCCCCTGACAAATACCCGACTTTTGACAATCCACTTTTTTCCAGCTTGCTAGGAGGAGGGATAAAGCTCTTTGAACTTGAGCCTTGGCTGGGGGTAGCATTCTTTTTAGAATAAAGTAAGGTGAGCCTAGAAAGCCATGAAACCACACCAGTGAAGGTATAACTGCCCACATCCAGAGCTCTGCAGGTCACTATGGGGTCTGCAGTCTCACTCAAAGGAGACTTGAGCATTTCCTGTCTTCCTCAGGCCCTCCACCATGCACAGCGCAGAGGGCAGACCTACTAGAAAAGATGGTGACCCAGAGAGAGGGGAGCTTGGGGGCTTATAATTGACCCCAATGACTGCAGCATCAACTTGGTCACAGTTCTACCTGAATATCTCTCTCTCTCTCTCTCTCTCTCTCTCTCTCTCTCTCTCTCTCTCTCTCTCTCTCTCTCTCTGTCTCTGTCTTTCTGTCTCTGTCCTCTGTCTCTGTCTCTCCCCCCCCCCCGAACATGTTCCTCAGAGGGAAGTACACCCATCTCAGGTGACATGTAAGATGATTTCAAGGGCAAATCATCATTCTTAAGTTACATGATTTTGATGTGAAAAAATAATAAGTAAAAGTGACTCAACTGAGGAAAAATTCTTAAGTTCTGTAATCCCAATGAGAATGGAAACCGCACAAACAGTAGCAAGGAGACAAGAGTTGTTAAAAGGGGAGGGGAAAATGGCTTAAAGATGGGTACTCCAGTGTTTCCAGTACCAATACAGATAGCAAGCTCTTGGTACTGCGCAAGGGAAAGACACTTACTCTTTCTTCCGCGGTATAGTGTACACCTAAATTCCTAGTTTGAAGTCTGTAAGTGTCCAACCTCACCCCAGAGGGTACATCCTGACACCAGTATGTGTCTTCTATAGAAGCAACCTGTGCCTCCCCGCTCCCCTTGTCCCACCACCAAGACAGGACCAAGACGTGGAAAACGGCATTCCCAGTGCCATCTTCCGATTCAGCCCTGCCCATCTACTTTCATTCAGAATTCAAATTTCCTGGAATCCTTTGTCCTTGGAAAGAGTCAAAATTCAACAATTAACAAATGTTCTGGACCTCCTGCCTCATGCCTTGGATGTACTAGGCAGTGGTGCCTCAGTCACAGGAAATATACATACATACATACATACATACATACATACACACACACACACACACACACACACACACACACACACACATACACACACACATATATATGTCTACTGTGGCAGATACAGACTGTAATGAAGTGGCAATCTGTTTCTGATTCTGCTCCACAGGGCTGGCTGCTTTGGATTACTGCTTTTCTTTGCCAGCCTGACAAATTGGGCCGAGTCTTCTTTATGGTCCTATCTCAGAAAGCCCTGATATCAGCCCCTGTCACAGAGCATCCAAACCTACTTGTTGAATCAAATCAGATGGCACCAGCTCCAGTGTTGAACCCCCAGGCCTAGGATGATTAATGTCCACTGAAGATCCTGTGCCTTGCCCATCATTTAGAAGTGGTTTCCTCTTTACATCCATTAAATCCCCCCACAGTGTCCCTTCAGTGTATAACATAGACTCTGTTGAGTCTGGCGACTTTTGGGGGGTTCATACAGTTCTTAATCAGCAGGCAGAAGCTGAGGACAAGAGCTCTCTTCAAGCTGCAGACTGAGGCTAGAAAATAACTCCACTCCCTATGGTGAGCCAAGCCCATGGAGGTGTTTAGCACCCTGCAGTGACTACAGGAAAAGAGTGGGCACTGAGAACTTCAGGACTGGGGAAAGGCCAGAATCTTCGAAAAGACAGTGCAGGGCTGACCCTTCTGCCTTCACTCTGCATCCACTCTTTTCTCTCTCTTCCCCACCCTCCTCCAGAACCCCTGGCAAGCAGAGCAGGGAGGATGCATTAGGGTAGTCTACTCAGTCTAGATGTTCCCCCATTTTAACACAGAATGTCCAAGGAAACCCCAGTCAAACTAGAAAAGTTGGCCATCCGGGCGCGTTCACACAGACATTCTCCAATCTGATCTTCTCTAACAGCCTGCATTCTTAGACAAGGGACCTTCTCTAAGCCTCTGTTTTCCCATCTGCATTTGGACTTGATAACTCTCCTCACTCCCAGCACTGCTGCTGGGCACAGAGAGAGAGAGAGAGTAAGTGATGGGGTTCAGCATCCACCATGAATGCCTGCATGGCTGAGTACCTGTGGGTGATATACTGAGAGCTGTATGGAGAATCAAAACTGTTTGCTGGTTAATACTGGCTAAGCAACCATCTCTCTTTGGGTGGCCAACATGTGGCAGGGGAGAAGAGCCATACTTTCAACATACTGGCCACCAAACCCTCACTTTACCCAGTTGTATTTTTTTTTTAAACTGAGGATCGAACCCAGAGCCTTGTGCTTGCTAGACAAGCACTCTACCACTGAGCTAAATCCCCACCCTCCCCCCAGTTGTATTATTTTGATCAAGTACTTACTATGTACTGGATCGGATACTGTTTTATTAACATGCAGCTTATCAGCCAATCCTCAAAAGGGCTCCAGAAAGTACCATTATAATCCCATGTTTTAAGAATGAGAACACTGAAGCTGAGAAAACTTAGGTGACTTTCCCAAGGTCACACTGCTGGGAAGGACAGATGGGAACCAGCTTAGGCTCATCTCGGGGGGCCCCTCTCCTAACCATGCACAGGGAATGTGCTCTCTTCTAGCCTCAACAGGAGCAGACAGCTGCTCTCTCCTCCAAACAGAAGGAAATTGGCATTTGCCTAAACACTGGGCAACCTGATCAGTCTTAGAAGGCTGGAGAATTAGCAGGCAAGCCTTTGCTTGCTGGGAGATGGCTTACCCTGAAACCCTGTTGGTTTTCCCAGAACCCTGAGCTAATATTTACATAATCATATTACGCCGCTATCCAGCTTCATACTAAGAAGAAAACCCAAGAACCCACTTGGGTGTTATTACCACTGTAGTAGAGACAGCTTGTTTGTCAGCCCACAACAAACACAGACTGATTACACAGGGAGAGGTTCCTGCCTTGGAAACACTGGTGTTCTTATCTGACTCCACTATTTACTAGTGATGTTACTTTGGACAACTTGAGACTCAATTCAACCATCTTTAAAGTAAATATAAGTTGTTCCCACCATATTGCGTCATCAGCACTTCTGCTACTACTTAAATGCACAAAATTCCTTTAATGCAGTGGTCATATTTTTCAGTGTGTGTGTGTGTGTGTGTGTGTGTGTGTGTGTGTGTGTGTGTGTACAGACCCAGACACAGAAGTCAGAGGACAACCTCTAGCGTTCATCCCCAAGTACCTCTCACCTATTTGTTTGAGGCAGTGTCTCTTGCTGGCCCAGAACTCCACCATCATATGCAGGGAAAGCTGGCCCATGAGCTTTCCAGAATCTTTCTGTCTCCATCTTCCAACACTGAAATTACAGGCATGTGCCATCATACTCAGATGTTTACAGTCTAGATGTTTACAGTTCCAGGGATTCAGACTCAGGTCCTCACACTTCTGAGGCAAGTGCCATACTGAGTGAGATGACCCTGACACACTGTGGTTACCTTATCTCTATTTTATACTTTAGAAAACCCAGACACAGAAAAGTGGGAAATTGGGTCAAGGCTGCATGTGGTAAAGCAAAGGCTAGAACACAGACCCTCTAACCTGAAAGCTTTGCCCATCATCAGTGTGTCCTCTCTCATCGGCAAAGCTCTCAAGAAGGCTGCCCACATTGGCAAGCCTAGCCCCCATCCTCTGCTGCACAGTCCTCAAGCCCCTGCTTTTCAAGAGTGTGTTAAAAGAGAGGGGGCTATCCTGAGGAGCACCTCTCCTCCTCCCTGACCCACACTGCCCGCCCCCCAAGTGATGACGAGTGAGTCACCAGTCTGAATGTGCACACTGGAGCTTGAGAATGACTCGGGAACACACAGGGACTAAGGAAGGAGTAGCTAACTGCAGAACAAAGCCAGGCAGCCACTTGTGGCCAAGATAATTACAAGCTGGAGCAGCGACATGAAGGCCAAGGGAGGTCTAGTTTACAAGGTCATAAATCACAACCTCAAAGACTTCTAGGAGGTCCAGAGTTTCCACCAGCTACTGTGGACCCAAGTAAAGTTTTAAAAACAAACAAACAACAGCCAAAAAAAAAAAAAAAGTCACTCTATTACCTTGCAAGGTCTCCTTGTTATTCTTCCAGAGTCATCCTGCTAAGTCCCTATAGCTGGCCCTCACTTGCCCAGTATTCTCCAAACAGTGGGGAGAATGTGAGGTTAGGGGGATGATAGACTTGTCAAATATGCACAAATCTACATCGCTGGGTAAGCCATGGAAGTTCTGACTTGTCCCACTGTTCTGTGATAGGTTGAAAATGGCTCACTTTTTTCATCAAGACAAAAAAAAAAAATGAAACACTTGCATTCTTGTGTATCCAGCCATTATGGCAGCAACCTCTATGTCCAGGCCAAACTCTGTCATGCTCTAGGCAGTGCTTTGGTTTAGAATAAGATAGGCATCTTTGCATTCCAGATTGGTCATTTGTGACAGTATGACATTGGCCAGATGACCCAGTTGGATTCACTGAGTTTTTGCTTCTTTGTAAATGTATTTCTGTTTATCATTGATGATAGTTTTTTGTTCATTTGTTGTTTTTCAGACAAGGTCTCCTATAGCCCAGGCAGGACTTAAGCTCTCTATATAGCCAAGAATGACCTTGAATTTCTGATCATCCTACCTCTACCTTCTGAGTGCTGGAATTACAGGCTTATGCAACCATGCCCAATTTATTTGAGGCTGGAGATTAAATTCAGGGCATGCTAGGCCAGCACTCTCCTAAGTGAGCTACATCCTCATCTCCTAAAACTTTTTTTTTTCTAACTGAAGATCTTAGCACTGCTACATTGATAGAGTTACTAAACAGACAAAACTGAATGACATAAGGGGAAAGGGTGCTCCGGTCAGTTGTTTTATTTACTATTGCTGTGTGGCTGAATTATAAATCCTCTTTCTGAAGCTCCTGGTCATCGTCCTACACAATTTCCATGGATATCTATGCAAATTTGACTGCTGACCTTGCTTCTGGGAGATAGATAGATGATAGACAGACAGACAGACAGGCAGGCAGGCAGACAGACATATAGAGGACAGATGGATAGACAGATAAAAGATACATGGATGGATAGATAGATAATAGATAGATAGATAATAGGTAGATAGATAGATAGATAGATAGATAGATAGATAGATGATAGATTAAATATATAGATGATAGATTTAGAGTTATGTTGTTATTTATACAAATAAATAACATTTGGGTCTAATAATTAGCACATATACATGAATGCATGTATGTGCTTGTGTGTATAGATGCTGATGGAGTCCAGAAGAAGACATCAGATCCACTGGAGCTGGAGTTATGGGCAGTTGTGAGCAGCCTGATGTGTGTGCTGGGAACCAAACTGGCCCTCTGTAACAGCTGCAAGCACTCTGAGCCATCTCTCCACCCCTATAAAACTTTAAAGATTTATTTTATTTTAAATGTTCATGTGTGGAGAGTCCAGAAGGAGGAATCTGATCCCCTTGAACTGGTGTTCCAGTTGGATGTAAGCTGCTCAGTGTGGGAGATGGGAAAGGAACTCAGATCCTCTGCAAGAGCAGTATGTGCTTTTAACTGCTGAGCTACCACTCCAGTCCATCTTGAGCATTTTTTTTTCAATGAAGCCAGTGGGATTTAGAACCAACTCCCAACTGGGTCCTTAATTCTTAATCTAGAGAAGGGGTGGCAGCTGTACAGCTGTAGTATCAATCACTGTGATACAGAATTATTGTGGTTAGTGGATGTTTTGTTTGGGTGTTTTATATTATTTTGTTTTGTTTTTTAACAACCAAGTCAGAGACATATGAGAAGAGGGAACTTCAACTGAGAAAAGACCTCCATCATACTGACCTGTAGACAAGTCTGTGGGGAATTTTCTTGATTAATGATTGATGTGGTAGAGCCTTTGCCCCTAAGCAAGTGGTCCTGGGTTGTACAAGAAAGCAGGCTGAGCAAGCCAGGAGGAGCAAGCCAGTAAGCAGCACTCCTGCATGGCCTCTGCATCAGCTCCTGCCTCCAGGTCTCTGCCTTGAGTTCCTGCCCTGATTCCCCTCCATGGTTGACTGTAAGCAGTAAGGTAAAATAAACTCTTTTCTCAGCAAATTGCTTTTGTTCAGTGTTTTATCACAGCAATAGAAACTCTAACCAAGGTGACAATTCTCTGACAGCCTCTTGAAGGTTCCAGCAGCTGCAGAGTCCTCTCCCTCCTCTCTCCATTCCAAGAGTTCACCCTCTCACCAGCACAGAGCTCCAGCCATGAACTCTTTCCATGGAAATGCTATTTGGTTACCAGATCCTTTGCATCTAGCAACACAAAAGGGGTGTGACGCCTGGTCATGTGATTAGGATATGAGCCTAGCCACAGTTTGACAGTGAGAGAGACACATTCTATCACTTCAACTTCCTCATGCTATAGCACGAACCTTAAAGGGTCTTATTAATAAAATCAAACCTGATGTAAGGTACTGTGGTCAACACTGGAAGATCAGAGAAGCAGAACAAGCCACAGCCACCTCACCTTGCCAGTTACTCAGCTGATCCTGTTTCCTCAGACTAGATGCCTCTCAGCTGAACTGTGCTGCTCAAAAACCTAAAAGCTTAACCAGCACTAGTTCCTGGTCCTCATGCCTTATATACCTTTCTGCTTTCTGACATCATTTCCTGGGATTAAAGGCTTACTTCCTGGGATTAAAGGCGTGAGTCACCATGCCTGGCTATTTCCAGTGTGGCTTTAAACTCACAGAGATCCGGATGGATCTCTGCCTTCCAAGTGATAGGATTAAAGGTGTGTATGCCACCATTTTCTGGTCTCTATGTCTATCTAGTGGCTGTTCTGTTCTCTGACCCCAGATAAGTTTATTAGAGTGCACAATATTTTGGGGAATACAATACCACCACATCCTGTCTTCTCCTAAGTGCTACCTTTCCAAACACAAACTCCCTATAATAACAAAATCAGAAAATATACTTAATGTTTAGGACACAATGCTGTGTGCCTAAAGTTCATTGCCTGCTACTTCTAAACTGGAGCTTTGGAATTGTGAAGACTGTTTAATCCTCAAAGTCAAGTCTTCTCTACATCTCACGACCTGATTCCCTCCATTTCATTGGGAAGCCATTCTTCAAATGGCCTAACCTCCTGACGTCATGAAGAACTAGCTACAAAAGACAGAAAGCAGTGAAGTGTAGCTGGCCAGTGTCCCATGGCCACTCAAGGAAGGAACTTTTGAAATCCCTAACAGAACTAGTAGTATACATGTCAGTTCAGGCATGGGCAGATATTATTGTACAGTCTTCATGGAAAGACATTTAGTAGCTTCTACCTCAATTTTAGATACTTGTATGCCTTAGCTCAGCAATTCCAGTTCTTAGAATTTCTCCAGTGGGTATATGTACAAGGGCTATACAAATGTGTAATAGAAAAACTAAAAGTAAGTTCAGTGTTATCCAATAGGAGACTGCTTCAATAAACTATGGACCATTTATGAAATAATGAAGCTATATTTAAAAGGTAGATCTGGGGCTGGGAATGCAGCTCACTGGTAGAATGCTTGCCTGACCTGGTGCCGTGTTCTGAGTTTCATCTTCATACAGAAGGAGGAGGAGAGGTGAGGAAGAATGTGGCAAGGGAGGAAGAGAAGATGGTAGTGTGGTGGTTCCAATACCAAGACAATAAAAAATATCCATATAAACTGAAAAAAGTTCTGAATAATAAGGCTTGTAATTACATTTTAAAATTACATATATATTCATACACACACATATTCCTTGTGGATATGTCTGGAAGGGTATATACCGGCTAGTTATTGATTGTTTCTAGGGAGTGAGAAAGGGGAAGGGCATGTTCTTCTTTTTAATTTTGCCACAAATGAAAATTTGTTTTATATATAGAACCAAAATATCCCAATACAAGAGATCTGTCCACTCCCATCCCAACTATCTCTCTAGTTGAATCCAGTAAAGCAATGTATAATCCCAAATGAACGTGTATTCAGAGCTCTGCAGTTTATGGAGCAATTTCATAAGCAAAACCTCACTTAAGTACCACCCTACTATCCTTGTGAGATTTTCTCCATGATATGTCCCTATTTTAGAGACAAGGAAAGAGAATGTCTGGGAGAAAAAGATGTTTTCCCATAACCAGTGGCTGGTAGCTAGTGGGGCCAGGTCTGGACGCCCAGGCTATCAGTCTCCATCACCAGGCACCGTTCTAGCCCTCTCAGCAAATATCTGTGGTATTCTTCTCTGATCAGAATCAGCACTTCTCTGGGATATGGGAAACTCAGAATACCAAAGACTAGGTAGGAAAGCTGAGACGGAAGAGGAGATCAGAGAGACCAGAAGTGAAGGACATGGTAGAGAAGGGATGATAAAAAAGGGCTGAGAAAGCAAAAGGCTTAACATCTCAACTTCTAATTAAATGTGGAAGCCATCAGCAAACCAGGAAAGCAAGATCCCAACAGATGCCTCCTTTCCTCTGCTAACTGAGCACGGGTTATTTAATGTCACCCTGCTCTAAGCTCTTTGTGAGCTGAGCCTAAACTCCAGTATGGCAGCAGGATCACCCTTGCCATAGTAGGTCATATGAATGCCTGCCAGAGAACCTTAAGGAAGAGCACCAGGTAGGAATCGAGGGAAGCTTGGAGCTGTTCTTAAAATGTGAATCTGCTTGTTCAATACTCATCAGTGGTATCCTTGCCTCTTGGAATAAAAACTAGCCTCTAGGGCACAATTCAGAGGGCCTTTGGCATCTAGTTACTTTCTAGTCTTTTCTCTGAGTGTTTCTCACCTTGCATGGTGCCTCCTTTTAGTACCTGGGTACTAATAATATAGACTCAGTTTGCCCTACAATACTCTCATAACACACATTACTTCTGTGATGAAATTCATGTGAGACTTTCTCCACATTCCAAGCAAGCAATGCCACAGAGGACACAGGCTGGGTGTCCTCTAATCACCTAGAATCAGTATCAGACCTACAGGCTAAGCATCTAGTTCCACCAAACCTCTGTGGATTATAAGCTCCAGGACATTTGGACATTCAGACAGCCATACTTTGGGGTTCCCAAACACCTGATGCTTGGGTTATAGTTAATTTTCTGGAGCAGCTTACCGGCCTCAACTGGACACTTACACTCACCAGTTTATTATAATAGATATTTTAAATGATGCAGATGGACAGTGAAATGAAGAGTTGTAGAGGGCAAGGTCTAGAAGGGTCTCCAGCACACAGACTTCCATTCCCCTGTGGATTGGGGTATACCATCTGCAGCATATGGATATCTTCTTGTTCAGCTTCCTGGAAACCCCCAGCTCAGATCCTGTTGGGTTTTTCTGGAAGCTTCATTAGCTCAGCATGATTGGCTAAATCATTAGCCATTGTTGATTAATTCAACTCCCAGCCCCTGTCTCAGCCTCAGAGGTACAGAATGGGGCTGAACTACAACTCTCTAACCACATGGTTAGATTTTTTTTTCTTCCTTATTCTGTTTGTTTGTTTGTAGGAAGGGTTGTGTGCATGCCTCTGCATATGTGTAAAAGTCAGAGGACAACTCACATGAGTCACTTCTCTCCTTCCATCATATGGGTCTCAGGGATCCAACTCAGGTCACCAGGCTTGACAGCAATCCCATTTACTCACTGAGCCATCTCACCAGCCCCTGGGTTTTCTATTGTCTGTTTCGTACCTTAAAGGAACCCAGGAATGGCTGTCATTAGTCAACATGGTATCATAAATACCATTTCAGACTTTGGAGATTATGACATATAAAGAGCTGAATGCCAACAAACTTGAAACCTTAATCTACATCTCATAATAATGCAGTCCCATGAATGGGCAGGCTGTTCTCCCCTAAATTATAACATACACTTTTTCAAAGCCCAGAATATGTCCATTAGTCCATCTTCTTCCTCATTCTCATGGCTACTCATCATTTAGATCACAGCCTGATCACAGCCCAAACACAGCTTCCTCTGAGAGCCTTTCCCAATTGACTATTTTACTAACACACACACACACACACACACACACACACACACACACACACACACTGGTTTGTTGAATTCTCCTTGACTCTTCATCTTTTAAACTCTTAGAACTTTTCATTACAATTTATTTGCCTCTCTCTTGGGATGGAGAAACAGAGTGGCTGGTGCATCCTAAGAATCTGTAAACATGTACTTAATGATAAGGAATGGCATGGTATGGATGTCACCTCCTTAGTAGATGACAGGTATCAGACTTCTGCAATGACAGCCTCACCAGCTTGGTGTGTGAGACATAAATCCTGCTACCTTCATCTTCATAGCCAGTACGTCACTGTATATCCTGGGAAATCTTGAGCCTTGAATGACAGGCATGTTATGAAAGGCGGTGACCATTGGGAGGTGTACTGTGTGATGTTTTTGGCAAGTTCCAACCACATCTCCTTGAGGGTAGAAACAGAACACCCTCAGGTTTACAAGGTGGTAATAGAACCAGAGGGCTGAAGTGAAGATCAAAAGGTCATTGAATCCATGCCTCTGCCTCCAGGCTCAACTGGTCCAGTCACAGACAAGTGGGAGTTTCCTTGCATTATTAGTAAGAACAATATTATTAGTAATATTAGTAGCAGTGTAATAAAAAATAAACACAGGGAGGATGGCATCAACCTCATAGGTCACCCTTTCCAACATCAAGTAGGATACAGGAGCTAGTCAATGAGCTTGTTCAGTGAGAGAAGAGTGAGTGAAATGGGTTCTCTACTAGCAGACAAAGGCAATGAGGAGAGCCAGGCTTTGAAGGAACTCTCCCACAGCACTGGGAGTCACACATTGTCACTGAGTCACAGTCAGACATCTCCTCTGCCATTTTCAACCAACTCAACTTTTCCTGTGTGGAGGGCTCTCCATTTTTTAAATGCTTGCCCACTCATGGTAGCATTTGATTCCCACATCAACACAGTCACATGTTCATCCAAGAATTGGAAGAAGCCAGAGATGATAGGCTACAGGTCAGTGTCCCAGCATTCTCAGACCTAAGTGAATGGTTGAGCCATGATAAAGGAACCAAGATGTCTAGTAGCCAATGAACACTCTCCCCCACTTAGATCCAGCTTTCTTGGTGTGGAGAGAAGGTAAGGGATGGAAAAATCAGGTTATATACCCCATAAACAAAGTCTTACTTAGATATGAAAGAACCTGATACATTCCAAGCACTGATCCAGGGCCATATTGATCCAGAGTAACCACAGCCACCTCCTGAAGCTGATGTTCTAATGCTGTAGCACTTCATACTCACCAGAAATGGCATGATTTTAGATTACCTAGAGGCCTGGATTTACAGTGAATCACAGCGAAAGTGCACTCTTCCGATCCTTTTTCATTCTTTGCATACTTCAAAGGAAGTCTCCATGTGCAGGGATCTCATATCCACAGAAAGAGCTGGAGTTCCAGGGTCGAAGGAGAAGTCAGTTCCCTTACTGAGTTTTAGCATATGTAATTTTTATTCCTATAAAAGCTGCTGCTGCTGCTTATTTTCTATTATTGATAGAGATATGATTGCTCCATAAATGCATGAAATTCTTTTTTTCACCAAAATATAGTAGTTGTGCATATTCTTGGGGGGTGGGGTAATGTTTGTTAGCTGCATAGAGTGACTGATGGTCATCAAATCAGAGGGTGAGCTTTCCCATCTCCATTAACATTCATCACTTCTTTGCTTGAAGCCTCTGATTGACTCTTCTGGGTCTTTATAAATTATAAAATAGTTGTGAGCCATAGTCACCACACAGTGCTATAGAAAGAACATCAGAACTTTTTCTGTAGTAAGTGACTTTTTTTAAAGGAAGACCTAAAAGGTTAATCAAGTAGGTGGTAAATGTACCAAATAAACAAAAGGATTTTGGGAGACTTCAACAGGGGGGTACCATCACACTGGGAGGTGCCAAGAGCAAGTCTACATCTGGAGACCCACATATACTAAAGCCACCTCTTCTTGGGCTTTAAGAACCCGGGGCCTGAAGAGATGGCTCAGTGGGTGATATGTTTTGCCATGTAAGCATGAGATTTTGACTTCAGATCCCCAGGACCCATGTAAATATCAGGGCATGGCCATTTGTGCCTATGATCTCAGTGCTAGAGAGGCAGACCCAGACAGATCCTTCAAGTTTGCTGGTTTGATCTAGCCAATCAGTGAGCTCTGGATTCAATAAGAGACCTGTCTCAAATAAACAAACAAACAAATAAATAAATAAATAAACAAATAAACAAATAAATAAATAAGATAAAGAGAAATAGAGGAAGAAACCTAATATCAGTTTCTGGCCTCCATACATGTAGGCACGTACCTGCATATTTAGGAACATGTTCACAAACACATACATATTAATTAAGAACCAAAGTGAGACAGCCCACAGGCTTGCTGCCTAATGTTTTAATTAATCTTTAGTAGGCTGTCTTCAGTGCTCTGCCCACTCCCCAGTCACCCTGAGCTCAGTTCTCCAGGGCTAAGCCCTGAAGCCTGACCTCCTACTGCAAACTAGCATCTTATCTCAGTTACCACACTGTCTCAGAGGGCAAAGGCTGCCCGCAGGAGCCCCCTTAGATTGAATGACCCTGCCTTCCCAGAAGTGAGCAGCCTGCTCTGCGTGTGAAAAAGCAGAGAGGCCAGTTAGTTCCATGGCGCTCAGCTGCTCCCAGGGCGACGAAGCCTACAGAGGTTCTAAAACACCTGGGGACTGACCAAACACAGTTGCCTTGCTGATTGAGACCACCAGAGACAGCCTCCTAAAGGGAGCGGCTGGAAAGCTGGGCTCTGTCTTCCATTGGGAAATCTGGTTGTTTTGCTTACTGGAATGGGAGAGAGCCAATGATCTTGGCTGGAGACACCATGTCAACAGGCCTACTGTTTGAACCAAGTTACAACCCACAGTTGTAAGGCAGTAAGTGTAGTGGTTCAGGACACAGGTTTTGGAATTGAATGAGTCTGGACACAGAACCAGCTCACTATCAGGAGGAAATGGCTGAGTAGCCTTAGGGAAGCTGCCTCCCTGCTCTGTGGCTCAGTTGCCCCAGCTATAAAATGGGGACAGTATCTACACATTATCAGGGTGTCTGAGGGATTCCACAGTGGGACACATCAAAAGTGCATAGTGCATGGCTGACTTGGACAAGCGAAGGAAACTCTGGCGGTGCTTAAAGTGGGCTTGGTCTGACCTTGGCATCTAAGGAGGACTCAAAGAAGTTTGCAGACAAGAGGGAAGAGGGAAGAGACCAGGGAGAGGCTTGGAAAAACGATTTTGGATCTCTAGATCTTATTTACCTCCTTCCCTTTAACACATGAGGCTCCCAGATCAGAGATCAAGTTTCAGATCACTCCCCACCACTCCCCCGCCCTGGAGATCCCGCCAATTTGCTGAATGACCACCGGTGTGCAACAGCTGCTCACCAAATAAAATAAGCCAGGGAGATGTAGGAGGAAGTTTGAAAGAGACACTCTAGGCCACTCTCATGATAAGGGGGTGTCAGAAGACCCTTCATTTCTCTGACAGAGTGGTACTCCCTCTTGTCTTCCCACCCTAGCATACTGCTTTCCTCATCTGGAGGGGGGTGCTGTCTCCTCATAGAAGATGACCTGGCAGATCACTAATTCTTTGGTTTCCTTTTTTCAGCAGATCCCCCCTGAGAACCTGCCAGATGCCTGTCCTGTGTTCATGAAATACACTATGTGCTGGGTACATGATGGCTTACCTGCTGGGCTCCACAGATGAAAACCCAGAACTCAGGAAGAGCCGGTGACTCAGCTAGTGAGTGGCACTGCCAGGGTTTGGATCCAAGTTTCCTGATTCTCACCACCTGGCCCCAATCGCCACACTCTCCTATAAAGTGCAGAATCAAAAGTTCCTGTAAGAACGTCTGTCCCTTGACCTACACCAGTTGCCTGACCCAATGTCCATAGCGAGTCATTGTTTCTCCAATTGACTGAATACAATAGTTTAGGAACCCACCAGAAATAGAGTAGGATCATGCAAGAAGGGTGGTGCTTCTCAATTGCAAAGTCTCCTGGGGATCTCGTTATAGATGCAGATTGAAGGAAGTTGCGGGGTGGCTGTAGACTCTACTTTTCATCAGGCTCTTGCATTATACACAAGATGCTGGTCCCAGAGCATTGTCAGAATAGCACAAAGCTCTCTGAGGAGTCAGTGTGTACGAATTCAACAACTAACTCTTCTTTCCGGTTACGTAGGCTGGAGCCCATTGTTTAAACTTGGGTGTGCAAGGTTATGGGCAGGTTTAAATTAAGTTCCCACAGATTAAGTAATTTGTCTAGTCTGATTCGCCACATAGTGAACACTCAGAAATGCTGCCATCTTCCAACAGATCATGAGATCAAAATGGCTCTGACCATCATGGTCAGCATAGCACAGGGCACTTTGTAGCAACTGCTGTGGAAGGAGCAGAGGAGGGCACCCCCAGGCCATGCCAGCTTACTTTGCCTTTCATTCTGTGAACTTCCAGCTGGCAGTTATTTGGGTACTTTTCCCCTAAAATCCCTTCTGAGCTTTGCGGGGGACTGGGGGGGGGGCAGCAGGTTTTATCTACAATATTCTGAAAAGACAGACGGTAATAAAAATGGATGAATTAACTGTACTGAGCCCAGCTGATAGCATCAGCAAGAAGGTAGGGACACTTATCAGTGAGTTCACAGAGCTAAATTAAGAGCCCCCGAGGCTATCAGATTGATAAAATGTTACGGGAAAGGCCAGGCAGAAGCAGGAGGTGTGCTGGGGTCCTTTGCTCTGAGGGCACTTGCCTCTGTGCTTTCAACACCCTCCCAATTCTCCTTTCACTCATGGACCTCCCTTGTGCGGCTGTCATTCACAGCAAGGCATGAACGGCTGTCAGCACTTGGATAGTAGTCTGGGATTTTGTTTTCTCCAGAATGCATGTCTCTGACTGAAAGCAAAACACTCCTGTGCAGGCACTTTGGAGACTGGCCATGGGAAAGAGGCAGTTGAAGGGACAGTTCTGTGGTTTTGAGGTCAGGGGAACCTAAGCTGGGATTCCAGCTCTGAGATTCAGCAGCAAGGTGACCTGACACAAGCCACTGAATTCTCCAGTTGTAAAGTGAGGTTAATCCCTTGAACACAGGTCAGTTACAAAGGTGGGGATAATAGAAAGGAAGCTCCCAGGCTTGCCTGATACTGGCAAACCCTCCATTATGAACCAGGATTATGACTGTGGAGCCCCCTCTCCTGACCTCTTAGGAGGACTGGCCACTCCCTTCGACCTCAGTCTGTCTTCCCACCATGTTGGCCCAGGTTACACACAGGTATTCAGTCTGGCTTTCTTTTCAGCATGAGCATAGTAAGGGCAGGCAGATGTCTGATCTATCCAGGGTTTCCACAAGCCCTTAACAGAGCAGCATAAATAACTGGCCCTGTTTGTTCCTTGGGGTTGAGTCTTAGTTGAAGGCAAGGGGTCCTAGCAGAAGAAGGTCATTGGCTGCCATCAGCCTGACAGCCAGGGTTCTGTAGCCCCCAGGAACTGGCATGCCTTCTCCCCAGTGAACAACATCAGTTTGATCGTGGGGCTTTTCCTGGCATGCCAGGTCCTGGCGTGTGTAGGCAGGGACTCACTAAGCTCTGGGTTGGGCATTTTCTCAATTGTTTCATTCTCTTTTTCTTATCTTCAGCTAGTTAGTGATTAACTGCTCTCTGAAAGTTTCCCAGCCTCCCCGGAGCTCCCCAGGAGCACAGGTGGCCACTGGGTTAGAGAACCTGACTCAGGCCTGGTTCTCTCTGCAAGACCGGTAGGATGTGGGGATCACAGCCCTTGAGGGCAGGGTGAGGCCCAGAAGGTTTGCGCAGTGCTGAATGGCAGAGGTTACTGGGAAGGAGGCAAAGGATGTGGGTCTACAAGTACTGGTTCCTCATGTGTTGCGGGGAGGGGGGCTTGGGGAACAATGACCAGGATGTGGAAGAGACAATCCAACCTCTGAGAGATCTGGACACAAGCCCTGCCCTTGGGTAGTGCCCCTCAGGTTGTCGATCCTTTTGCAGGCGGCTCTTGAAGGTGGGGGGCGGGCACTTTGCAGCCAGGCCCGTCTCAGTGAGCCACAAAAGAGAGCCAGGGAAGCTCCTGTCCTCAAAACCTGGTTTGCTTTCTTCCTGTTTCTTTTCCTGCTTTCAGTAAAGAAAACAGACCCTGATCAGGACACAGGAGACCCTCTGGTGCCCTCTCCTTCAGCCTGAGCCTGGGTCACAGGGCCCACGGTCACATGGCTCCTTTTCTGCCCAGGATCTTGCCCCTTGCTGTCTTCTCTACCCTATTTGTCCCGAGGCCACGCTCTCGTGTTCCAGACACCCATGCTCCCGTGTGTCACCCTCAAGCAGACCTTCACTGACTTCCCAGGCCAAATGGGCAGCACCTGCTCCCCACCCCACTCCCCTGTAGTGCCTGTTAGTGCATTAAGAATAAAGGACTCCTGTTGCTTGGAAATGTAATGTATACAGTTGAAACTCTCTGAGGACAAGGCTTTGTGACAGTCAGAACTGCAGCTATGGTGACTGCCAGAAGCCACGAAGCCCAGGAAACCTAAAAGGGTCTGGAGGATAAGTGGATGAATGAGTGCTCAACCTTCCTTGCATGCTCAAAGGGGCTTCACTGCAACAAGAGCTACACTTGGAAATCAGATATCCACAAACTATAGCCCTTTGTCCAAATATAGACTGCTGTCTATTTTCTACAGCTGTTGAACTAAGAATATATTTTACATTTTAGGTGACCAAAAATGAAATCTAAAGAATAATATTAGGAAATGTGAAAATTATACACAATTCAAATTCCAGCATCCATACCTAAAGTCATGCAGACTCAAAAGCAGTGTGGGGTGGTGTGTTCCTGTGGGCAGTGTGGGGTGGTGTGTTCCTGTGGGCAGTGTGGGGTGGTGTGTTCCTGTGGGCAGTGTGGGGTGGTGTGTTCCTGTGGGCAGTGTGGGGTGGTGTGTTCCTGTGGGCAGTGTGGGGTGGTGTGTTCCTGTGGGCAGTGTGGGGTGGTGTGTTCCTGTGGGCAGTGTGGGGTGGTGTGTTCCTGTGGGCAGTGTGGGGTGGTGTGTTCCTGTGGGCAGTGTGGGGTGGTGTGTTCCTGTGGGCAGTGTGGGATAGTGTGTTCCTGTGGGCAGTGTGGGGTGGTGTGTTCTCTGTGGGTGCTTTACACCACAATAGCAGAGTTCAGAACAGACACTGTCCAGTCTGGGAAGTTGAGAATATTTCCCTTGGCCCTTTCCAGCAAATGTTTGCCAGGCCATGCTCTAAATAATGCTAACAAAGGGGCAGAGATGGAATCCACTTAGATACAAGTTTGGATGAGGACATGAAAACAGAAACAGGCCGAATAAAAAGGGGATAGTTTATTGTGCCTCTACTGTGTGGTGTGGATTATAGCCAGTGGTTAACCTTGTTTCTCATTTCTGGATAAAACTTTAAGTAGATGCAAAATCTTTAGTCTGGAACTTTCTATCGCTAAACTTGGTGCTTCGTCTGGGCAGCCGCTGCCTGTGGACAATCTTGTTCTCCTTTAACGATTGTTCTTCCAATGCCAGCATAGCCTGTTCTGTGCACATCTGTGTACAGGGAGCAAAGTTTACTTGTTTATCTTATTCCTTTAAAACCCTGATATGTGACAGTAGGAATGAACAGACCTTTCTCTGTGTTATTCTTACCCCCACCCACAGGACCCAGCACAGAATCCAGCACTTAAGAGGACCTCAATAAATATTTGTTACGACTGACTTAGACCATCAACCACGAAGGACCTTGGCTCAGTGGAATAATTTCCTATGACAAAAGACCCCAGCGGTCAACAAGGTTGAAGGGTGAGAAGAGGCAATGAGATGGAGCAGAGGAGGGACTAAGAGAAGAGGGCTAGCTAAAACTATGAATATATGGGAAAGCCGTGCGGAAACCTGATGCTTGATAAGCCGGGTTTAAAAAATTTAGAGAGGGGCTCAGTAGGGCTGCTGCTCTTGTAGAGGGCCTGACTTTGGTTCCTAGCACTCACCCCAGGCCTCTCACTACTACCTGTAACTGCAGTTCCATGGAATCCAACACCTTCATTTGGCTGCACAAGTACACACACACACACACACACACACACACACACACACACACACACACGCATGCACAAGAAATATTTCAAATGACAGAGTATAACCTAGAAGCTGAAATAAACCCTCCTCCCTAAACTGCTCTTGATCATGGGGTTCATCACAGCAGCCTGCCATTCAGAGCTCCCCAGAACAACACTGGCTGTGACCAGTGTTCTCGGTTGTCCACCACAACCACGGAATAAGATTGTTGCTGAGAACACCCCCGCTGTTCGGTTGCAGGATCTAGAAATATCAAGCTGCCACTGAGCTTGTTACCTGCTGGCTAGTCCTCATAGTGAAAGAAGGGGATATGCAGGCTGCCGGAAGAAAAAAAGAATTAGCAACAACTGTACTTATCTATGACCCCTGTGTGCTGCTGACCCAACAGGCAGGATGTGCCTACTGCTGCAATAGTTGAAAGTCTATGATGTACTTTCTGGTTGCATTTGAAGCCTGCTCCACAGGAAGCTGTCTAAGTCTGGTTACTGTGAACCCAGTGAAAACCCTGTGGCTGGTGAGGTTATAGATAGACCCCGCTGGGGAAGTTACTGATGTCATTTTGCTCCATGAACATGATGTGTCCAACAGACTGCCTTCTAAGTAACTGTGTCCATGCCCAAGGTCAGCGCTGCTGCCAGCTCTGATCAGAGGCTCCTGTTGGCAGCAGGAGTAGTTGCTACAGAGACTCATACTAGTCAAAACAGTAAGAACAAGAATAAGCTACTGCTGAACACTCAGCCATAGTGAGCCATCTGTCTGACTCTTTCCGAAGCCTGGACAACACTGTGAAAGGAGTAGAAAGGGAGAAGAACCCCAGGGAGTGGAGGGGTGTTGAGGAGTGCTGTCTTCTGACCATGACATAGCCGTTGGACTCTTGAACTCAGTGCCTGTGGTCAACTGCCCAAGACTGGGTCTCTCACATTCTGTCATAGAGTGGGGAGGGGCTCACAAAGTCTGAAGATTTACAGACAGTTAATGGTAGCTAAGAGGAGGGACTCACAACCCTTCCCCAAGATCTATAGGCAGGGTATGGTTGCTTGGGAAGGGAGACATCTTTTCTTCAGTGATGTAACCACTGGTAAAATGTCCATATATAATTCCTCATCTGTACTCCTGTAAACAACTCTAATGAGTCACACACACACACACACACACACACACACACACACACACACACACATAATGACATTGACGTGAATGTATAAGGGCACTACGGGATCGAGAGGAGTGGATGGGATACAAGAGAGGGTAATGGAGGATGAATTTATGCAAAATACATTATATACATGTATGAAAATGTCATAATGAAACCCATCATGTATAATTAATATATGCTAATCAAAAATATTTTTAAAGACCCAATAGTGTGAGTGGGTTTCTGTAGAGTAAATGATTAGCCACAGACTAGCTCTTAGCACTGAACTCTATCTTCTTGTCCAATGCCTGTCCTGTGAAGCAGAAACCCACTCCCCTTCCCAGAAGCCTTTGGTCTCTGCAGCTTGTCCTATCACTGCTCTAGGCTCTTCTGTCTCCACCACTGGCTTTTCCACCACTATTCTAGACTCAAGGGAAAGCCAGTCATGGGACAATGGTGGGTGAAAATGGACAAGAAGCTGTGGTAAGAAGAATTGCATTTGAAAACCGCACTGCCCCTAAGACCATCAAGACTGGATAAGAAAACAAAACAAAACAAAACTTCTATCAACAGCCACTGGGACTGAGGGGTATACCCTCAGAATACATTACCATACTGGAGGCCCTGCCTTCTATACCCAGTGGGGGAGGAGAAGAGTGAAGAATAGAAAGAACAAACAGGAAAGAGAGAAAATGAGAGAGAGAGAGAGAGAGAGGGAGAGAGAGAGAGAGAGAGAGAGAGAGAGACTTGGCCTGGTATTTCCTTTAATGTGTAGTAACTCTGAGCTGGTTGGAGAAAAAAGACAAGTTGTGTTGTATAGGGAAGATAAGCATATGAGGACGATATCAGAAAATTGAGTGAAAAGATGGGGGGTGGGTGATTCACTTAAGAAGTGTGGTCCATGTTCTCGATTTGTGAAGTCCTTGAACGAAGAGGATAGTAAAAATATTCAAGATCAATTAACTCTGACCTGGAAGTGGCATCTGTCTTATTTAAAGCAGAGTGCAATATCCATACATCTCCTTCTCCTGGAATTCAAGTAAGGCATGTCTACACCCCCTCTACAACAAAACATTTCTCTCCCATAAAACAGTCAAATACCCTCATCAACAAGCACAGGGGAAATGAAGTCTCTATCACACCTCTGTTAGCAAATTCCTTGTCTGTTCACCAGTTGGCAGCACAGGGAGAAATGCTCTACCTGGCTACTTGTATTGAACAAGAAAATGTTATCAATCACACGGATGAAGAAGGATTTACTCCCCTGGTGGGCTGCGGCACACAGACAAATATCTGTGGTACAGTTCCTACTTCAGAATGGTGCAGATCCCCAGCTTTTAGGAAAAGGTAGAGAAAGTGCCCTGTCATTGGCCTGTAGTAAAGGCTACATGGATGTTGTCAAAATGCTGCTTGACTGTGGAGTTGGTGTAAATGAGTATGACTGGAACAGAGGGACACCCTTGCTTTATGCTGTCCATGGGGATCATGTGAAGTGTGTAAAGATGCTGTTAGAAAATAGAGCTGACCCAACAACTGAAACCGACTCTGGATACAACTCTATGGATTTAGCTGTAGCTTTGGGCTACAGAAGTGTTCAACAGGTCATTGAGTCACATCTGCTGAAGCTACTCTAAAACATCAAGGAGACACGCAGCGCTCAGAAAATGCCATTTGCCCTTCTCTTCTCTCCTTGGTCCTTATAAATGATAGTTTTGTTTACATGTAAATGTTTACCTCAGTTGCAGTATTTGCTTGTTTTTAGTGAGTTTTAATAATTATTCCTCTGGATAATTCACTGGTTTATAATAAAATTAATCCTTATTTTTAAATAAATGTGTTTTACTATATATTTAAAGTTATAAATTAATGTTTTATGGCATGTACACTTTTATGGTACAGGTGGTTATGTGTCTTTGTAGCAATTTGACACTTTGAGAAATGCCACCTTGTTTATCTTCATTCTTGTATTAACTCTTTGACTTTGCACAGGGTTCACTGTAAGTCTGGAGGGGGTGGACTAATGTTCTTGTTGAATTCAAAAGTAAACAGTATAGTGGTTTACAAAATAATGTTTAAATAAAATACTCTTTCTGTCAAAAAAAGAAAATAAAAGAAGTGTGACCAATCCTTTAGTGAAGGCAGCCTGGGGAGAATGGGAAGACTCTGCCCAGCTCCTCCATTTCATTTGTCTTTGTCTGCTGGCTTTGCATCTCTCTGTGCCTTCCCCACATTTGTGTTTCCAATGGCAGATACCAATCGCTCCCAGGAGAGCTCAAGGCTGGAGGTTAGGCAAAGATTCTGGTCACAAACCTGGGAAAGGAAGGCTAATGGCAGCTACAGAGAAGAAGCAAGCCGATCAATCTTCAGAATCCACAATAGGAAAAACAATTAGACCTCTAGATGTGATCAGCCATGTCCAGGGGAAAAGCAGGCCTTTTCTAAGGACTTGCCACCTGCATGTCTGGATTCCAGAGTACCCTGTGCCTTCCGAGGCTGAGCGGCCATTTTGGGGATAGCCAAATGCATAAAGCACAAACATTCAACAACTTACTCTTTTTTTTTTTCATTCGAACAAAAATTGCTTTATTAAGATAAGCTCCATGTAAAAAGAAAAATACATTCTTACAATGTGGAAGCATTGCTTCAAAATGCATTTTTAAAGATAATTTAACAATGAGCATCATAAACCAGGCATGATGGTACACATCTGCAATCCCAGCACTCAGGAGGTAGACAGGAGGATCAAAAGTTTAAGATCATTTCTACCTGCATATGAAGTTTAAGGCTAGCCTGGGATAGATGAGACTGTATCTCAGGAGAGAAAAAAAAAGAATGAGCATCATTAAACAGCTTTAAAAAGATACTTAACCTCACTGATAATAGAGTAGCACAAAATAATCCAACAGAGGCTACATGTGTCCTTCCAACTGACAAAATTATAAAATCTGATGATAATGGACATCAGCCAGGATGTGTTGAAGAAGACATTCTAACTCTCCAATGGTTCCAAAGAGCAGATTCTTATGAACAATTTGGAGAGTCATTTGTTAATATCTAGTAATGAGGAGGATACATATGCCCATGACCCAGAGAAATCTGCCAACAGATACAAGCCATGGGAAACTTCATCACAGGCTCACAGTGTGGCAGTACAGAAGTAGTCATCACTTCACAGCTCAGAAAGGGAACAACTGAAAGCAACTTAAACAGACCTCCACAAGAGGATGCAGTGACACTGTTTTTGCTCATTTCTCCTTCAATAAGTTTCCATGAGGCTATATTTATGGGAAAACAGAAAGCAGAGTTCCTGAACACACCTTGAGAGTGTTTGACTCTTGAATCTGAGAAGGTGTCCAAGGAACACAGCCCTTTCGTGAGCACACAATGCTAGATGCCAGAGCCTGTGGTCTTTGAGTCACACACTATGTAATCATCCATCCTGACCTCAGATTGCAGGCTGGATTATGGAACTAGGCAAGTCTCATATGCTCCCTGGTTACTCACCACTTACTAGATAAAGAGCCCTGAACTGCAAGCTCAGACATCAAACCCAGAGGGAGAGAGCCGAACCCCATTAGCCATGCTGATTTTGGAAGTGATAGACAAGAATAACGCTTGAGTCTCTGACGATAATGTCTTGGAGGTGTTCAAGGAAAAGGATGCTCCATGGAGAGAAAGGGTAGGAGTCCAAATCACACCTAATCCTCTTCCTGGATGCATGCCAGCTCCTAGACTTTGTTAATGGATTTTTGGCTTAAACCTAACAGAGGTATTAGTTACTTTTCTTGCAGGTGTGATTAAAATATTCTGTCGAAAGCAATTTGAGGGAGAAAGCCTTTTATTTTTGGCTCACAATTCAGAGTGAAGTCCATTATGGCATGGAAGGCATTGCATGGGGCAGTCAGTCATTATGCAGGGACAGTCAGGAAGCAGAGGACAATGAACACGGGTTCAGCTAGCCTTCTCCTTTTTATGTAGTCTGGGACATCAGTTCACGAAATGGCACCAGTTACATTCAGGGTGGGTCTTCCCACCCTCACAGAGCTGCCTAGAGGCTAACCTGAAAAAAGAAACGGCCTCAAGTCAAGGTTTTATCTGAACCTTCAGTCTGTACCTACTTTTCTTTGTCTGCAGAGAGGCAGAGGAGTGATTGTAGGGAAATTAGCCAAGTTTTGCCTGAGCCCCACCTGGGCAAATAGCAGCTAAATAATTAATAATATTCTGGGCTTCATAGCTAAGATTTCTACCCCATATGTGTTGACTGACTCGTGACATTAGAATTCCATTATCTCTCTTCAGTTGGGAAATGGTCTCTAAGAGTAACAGTACAGGATAGCATAGGAACTGAAGAAGCCAATCAATACAGCTCTGGATAAAGCCGTGCTAGTGGCTTCTGAATAGGGAGATACACACACACACACACACACACACACACACACACACACACACACACACATATATATAGAAAACAGGGAAGTGAGACTGGAACCGGCCTCAGCTTGACAGCCATGTTGTCTGTGAGGAGACAGTGTCCTCCAGAAGTGAAATGCTGTCTGGAGGCACCAGCTGGAACCTCAGTATGAAACTGGATGGAGGAAGTAAGAAGCCAGGGGACTTCTCTGCACTCACTCTGCCCCAAGCACACCTCCAGCAGCCATGACTTTCCCTCCATGGCTCCAGCTCCCTCCACAACTGCCCATCAGGAACACTGGTTAACATTTACTACTACAATTTTCTCCTTACCAGCCTGCGAATTCTGTTGACTTTCTACTGTTGCTAACCTTTGAGATATCTCATCACCAATTTAGCTTCTGAAGGCCCTTCTGTGTCAGTGTGACTCATTCCTCACATTAAATTCCCTGTTGAAAACACTTGAATTCTCTCTTTTCTGCTTTCCTGACTAGATTCCAAATGATGCAGGACGTGGCTGGCCTTTACTATTTAGTCCTCTCAATAACTATCAGTCTCTGCTGTTCATCTTAATCATCAAGAAGTGTGTCCCTTTTGGAAGACTGCTTCTTTCACGTAAGCATGGTAGCCCTGAGACATGAACAAAGCAAGGCATTTTATAGAAAAAAAAAGTATCTAGAGATTCAAAATGACATTCCACAGTGTGGCTATGGAACAGAAGCCAAATGCCAGGTGTCTTGTGGCTGGCATGAATTTCCCTATGGCACCCTGGCTCTCCTCTCCTACCAGCAGAAGATATTCTTTCTGGGTCACAGTAAAAATTCATTTGGGTCTCATTTGCCCTTGATGAAAGGTGCTATAACTATGCAAATTGCACACCCAAAGGAGGCTGCAGGGTATGCATTTCTATTTTTGATCTTTATAAGAATATTTTGCATTTGAGTCAAACAGGCATTGTGAGCATTCTACACATCCTAGAGCAGAATTTCTATAAGTTAGAATTGCCTGAGTGGGGAAATGGGGTATACCACGCATCGTCATCCATCTGGGCTTCTATAAGGAGACAGTGTATGTTGGGCTTATAAAATAGAAATGGATTGCTCATGGATCTGGAAGCCATGAAGTGAGATACAGTGCTAGCAAATTTGGTGGTTGGAGAAGACCCACTCTTCATTCATAGATGGATGCCATCATTTCACTGGGTCTTTACACAGTGACATGGGGCCCACTCTTCATTCACAGATGGATGCCATCTTTTCATTGGGTCTTCACACAGTGACATGGTGAGGGAACACTCTTCATTCATAGATGGATGCCATTCTTTCACTGGGTCTTCACCCAGTGAGGGAACTCTATGGGAATTGGTGTATAAGGACACTAATCACATTCATAAAGGCTCTACCCTCATGATCTAATTACCTCCCAAAGGCCCCATCTCCTAATATCATCATCACATTGGGAGTTAGAATCACAATATATGGATATGCAAACAATGTTCAACAACAAGGATATTCTTGAGGGGAACCCATAAGTTTCTGGGCTTTACCACCATCTTCTAAAATTGAAAGTCTTGGAAATAAGGACTTGGAAGGATTTTGTTTATTTGTTTTGTTTTGATTTCAAGACCAGGTTTCTCTGTGTAGCCCTGGCTGTCCTGGAACTCACTCTATAGACCAGGCTGGCCTCGAACTCACAGAGGATCTGCCTGCCTCTACCTCCCAAGTGCTAGGATTAAAGTAGTGTATCACTACCGCTGGGCAGAAAGATGTGTTTTTAATGCACAACCTGAGTGGTTCTTATAAGAACAAATTTTGTAGTCTCCTTTTCCACAAGACAGAAAACATTTATCCATGTTCATAGAAAAGATGAACAAGGAAAGGGAATACACATGGTTTGTGGCCTGTCACATAGAGTATGGCTTCATAAACATGTTCTCCTCATGGCGCAGTGTTATAATCAGTATATAGGGAGATAAAATAGATATACGAAACAAAAGTTACTGATAGGAAATCACAAAGAAATGTACTTAAAAAAAACTTTGGTGTGCATGTAACTACCATTGCTAAATTAATATAAACGTGCATACTAATGAGATGACCATGCTTGTTTTATACAAAAATTTAACTGCAGCTGAATATTTGATACTACAAGATGTAAAGCATCTTTAGCATTTTTTAGAGTTGATCAGTGTTTTTTTTTTTTTTAATCTTATAATCAACAATGCCAAAAATGCTTTTTCCTTTTTTTTTTTTTTTGGAGCTGAGGATCGAACCTAGGGCCTTGCACTTTGCTCTACCAGCTAAATCCCCAACCCCCCAAAATGCTTTTTCATATAAATACATACTACAAAATGACAGAACCATGTCAGAAACTTAAAGAAATTCCATCTTATTCTTGAGTCAAAATTCACCTCATGGTTTTGTTTTTTTTTTTTGTTTTGTTTTGTTTTGTTTTTGTTTTTTTTGGTGGTGGTGGCGGTGTTTTTTTGTGTTTTTTTTTTTAAATAAAATGGAAGAAAGCATCTCAAACAGGAAATTTTAAGATCAATATTCTTATACAGTACAATCCAAAGATAAGCTAATTGATGTGTACATGAGGAAGAATGACCAGGAAAAGATTTAAAGCTTTATTTCATATTTAAAATCATTACATTTCTATACAGCCTTCTATGTACAGTAAGAACACTACAGTTTCTAACATAATGGTCTTACGTCTGAAGTGTGGGATGTCATACAGCATTAGTAGTCATGGCATGTGATTCATATCAGCTCAAAATGCTCACTTTGGGTTTGCAAACAAGACTGAGGTGGAGTCACAAGATGCCACACAGGTGGGCGCTACAAGGAACAGCTCAGATTTGTTACACACTGAGTGCTGAATTGAGTTTTGGTCATTGTGTATTCATAAGCCTTTTACTGTAGCAAATTTTACATGACCTTCGCATTCAATTACACAACTTTATATGGTGCCACGACCCACAGAAAAAGAAGCTGTGTCAAAAGGCACAGACCATCTGGTTTCCACACCCAGGAAGAAGTATTACTGACTGGCTAACATCCTGTGATGTGACTGCCTTTGACTTGCTGGTATGTGGCTACACGTTCTCTTCACAGCCATACTGTGGAATACTTAGTAATTAGCATCTGACATAGGAGAAATCTGAGACTAATTAAACAACTATCATTGGCTATCATTCAGCTATGATCCAACTTTCAACCAATGTCCCACACTCTACTTCACCCCAAAGTTGGGCTCCTTTCTGTTCATCCCATCCAGAAGGAAGTCCTCTTCATCACCAAATGATCACAGGGACATGACTGGCTGTGTGGAGGGGGTCCTAACCCTATTCCCCAGAGAGTCGCTGTTTTCCTCCTGCTTGTTCTTAAATGAAGCATCCTTAAAGCTCCAGAGAAGGTTGGGAAATAGCTTGCTAGCCCCTTCCCCCAAAGACCTCTGGAATGCGCCCAGTCTTCCGTGGGTGCTCTTGGGAATTCTTTGGCCACTGTACTTGCTTCAGAAGCTTCTGCCTTTGCCCAGAGCAAGAGACGCCAGTCAGAAAACCTAAAGCAGCAGATGCCTTATCAATTCTCGTAGAGAGGCCCCAAGGGAAGCCGTCCATCTGTTTGGCTTATCAGAAATGTTTAAAAACCAAATAACATGAATGGGCGGGCATGCAAGCATGGTGCCTGACATCTGTGAGGTCTTTCGTCACTTGAGAGCTGCCTTCTCTGTTTGCCTTAAGCATTGCTTCACATGTCTGCTCACCATTCTGCTGACACTGCTGTTTGGATCCACCAAGCTCACAAAAGACCAGAAACAGACTGCCTGAGTCAGGAGCCAGGTGAGGACTCTCAGAGCTGATGGCATGAGGGGCTTTGAAGAGGGCTGCAGGCTGGGGGAAGGCGCCTGGCCCCATAGTTTCATAGTTCCCTTTTCTATCCCAAAGTTGTTGGACACCCCAACCTGCCTCCCCCAATTTATATGCATGTTCCAGGAGGCATTTGCCGTGTATGCAAGGGCAGCCTGGACAGCTGCAGAAGCCTAAGAGCTGAGTTCAAACCCACCTCAATCATGTATGTATTGCCTTGAGCATGTTAAATAACCTGAGCCTCGTTCCCTCACGAAGACAACAGTCTATTAAAGTTTCTCAATGTCTGAAGGAAAAGGTAATTTTATATAAAGCAACTATCATAGAACCTGGTTGAGTAGATCTTTCTTGGGTGACTGCTGTGTTCTAGGAACTGATGAAAGCATGGGGTCTTTCTGGTGAAAAGAACTCAGGATACCTGCCTGGGTGAGGAGATTCTGAAGCAGCCCTGAAAACAGGTGATAATCAAATGGAAGCGCTGACAATCACTGTCATTTAGGGGTGAGATGGCAGGGAGCAGCAGAGGGGAAGGGACCGTGGCTGTTAGACGGATTGAAGTCAGAGGATTGTAGAAGAGATGGGAGGAAAACAGGGGGGCAGCTGTGCTGGGAAGGGCGTTTCATACAGGAGAGACTGCACGGGCCAAGCCCCTGAGGTGAGCTGAGTTCCATTTTAGGAAAACAGTATGGGAACCTGGATGGCTTGAACTCAGGAGACAAAAAGTAAGCGAGGCAGAGTGTGGTGATGGCATGCCTTTAAACCCAGCAGAGGCAAGCAGATCTCTGTGAGTGGAGAACCAGCCACGTCTACATAGAGAGTTCCAGGCCAATCAGGGCTGCATAGTGAAATGCTGTCTCAGGGGAAAAAAAAAAAGATGGTGGTGGGAGTGCTGGGCAGTAAGTAGAACTAAAATCCATCATTTATATTTCATATGCTAGGTAGAACTTTGACAAATACAAAGATGGACCAGACAGAGAATCTGTCTTTTTGAAGAACCTGAACTGCTAGTCTAGCAAAGAAAAATATCTAAGTAAGAAAATAACAAAGGTCATAAAAGAAATGTAGATAAGTACTACAAAAGTCATACTGCCCCTCATAGCATTTATGAGACCAGACTCTTACGAAGTTCAAGAAAGTGATGAGTCATGAGAGGAAATAACTGTAAATTAAAGGAGCCAGACAGAAGTTCCAGGTCCAGAGCAGGAGACTCAGCTCCAGGCAGAGCATGGGCCCAGCGTGTTGGAGGCCCCAGCAAAGAAACAATAGTAATAATAATTCTAGAATTCTAATGTAATCAAAGTGAAATACTCAACAGGTAGGTTCAACAGCAAATTCAAAACAGGTAGAAAGAGAGTTAGGGAATCGAACTACCCAGAACAAAGCAGAGAGATTGAATGACAGAAAATACAAAGATGAGAGGGATATAATGCATAGACAGCATTTTTATAGTTCCAGAAGAGTTTAGAAAAATAATGGCAAAAGAGTCTTATCCAAATATGAACTAACTCAAAAAAAGGAAAAAAATAATGCTATACAGGACTGTCCTCCAAGGCAAACTGCCACCACCTTCGTGAACTCAGCTGTATCTGTTTGCAAATGCTTGTTGACTATGGACGTTCATAGAAGGAGGGTGGGGAGGGTCATGGGGCCCTCACCCAAGTATCCAGCCATTCCTCTCAACCAGTGTATGTAATTCTGCCCTAATTGCACATGGCCTCAGGGAGGGGCTAGAATTCTATAGTCTAGGAAGGACTTGTTGAGGAGTGGCATTCCAACTACCCAGCCATGGTGTGTGTGTATGGGGGGGGGGCGCATTGTTCATTCTGGATGCAGACCTCACAGTGGCTGCAGTAAGGCCACCCATGCTCCTGCCTGTACCACCTCACCCATGCTCTCTAAGGAAGCCTAATGAACTCATTAGTTCCGCAGGATGAACTGTGATAGAAGTCTACCTCAGTCAGTAACTGGGACCTTCAGAGGAGGAATGGTCTTTCCTAGGGAAAGAATTTTAGCAGCAATACTGAAAGAAAAAAAAGGTAATAGAATTTTTAAAGTCAAAATGTAGTTCTTTAAAATAAACGATAAAGGGGACCCTAAGATGGCTCAGGGGGTCAAATCACTTGCTGCCGACTCTTGCTACCTCAGTTCAGCTCCCTGGGCCTGCATGGTAGAAGGAGAGAACCAAATCCTGCAAGCTGTGCTCTGACCTCCACATATGTGCCTGGTGTGCCCCTCGTAAATAAATAAACAAGCAACCAAACAAATCTAATAACCAATAAAAACTATAAATCGTTTGAGGCAGAGCAAGACCAAGAAGGGAAAAGATCCAGATGTTACTATCAGCGGTGGGATTCCATTTGTTGGAGACATTTGCAAAATATGGAGAAGGTATCAGAAAAGACTTTGCCAATAAACTTCAAAATGTAGATTAAATAAACCCTTAAGGAAATGCTACTTACCAAGATTAGCACAAGAAAAAAATGGAAAAATCTGAAATTTAATTTAAAATAAACTTGTCACCCAATTCTAAGCTCAAGCAGTAATTATTAAATGTTTAAAGACTTATTGTCCAGTATTGTGCAAAATCTTCCAGAAAATAGAAAAAGTGGGTACATTCCCTACTTTATTTTATGAAATTAGAGTAATATTAATGCTATAATTCAGTAAAGAATAGGATAAGGAAAAAAAATCACAGTTCAGTTTTACATGTGAACATAGGTGTAAACAGTTAAGCAAAGTATATAAGCCCACCCCAGCAATGTGTAAAGGAAACATCCATGAAGTGCACATTTGACTCATTCTGGGGTGCTAGGATGCACGGTACATACATGCTCTGTTATTGGGAATCAGTGTCAGTTTCCACTTAACAGAGCGACACCAACATCTATCACTGAAGCCCTGGTTTTTCAACTTTTTGATGGTGTGAAAGTGATACATACTTGGCAGAAACTATACTTATAATTTTGAATTTTGACTTTCCTGGGTTAGTGGTATGCAGTAAAACACTGGAAAATCTGGAGCAGCCATGAGCCTCAAGTCCCAGTCACCTCTGGCTCACCAGGAAACAGCTGACAACCCTCAGGATACCATGCTGTTGAACCACAATACACAGAGGGTTCAGTGTCTCAAACACATTTTGGATTTGCGTTATTTCCCACTTACAAGAGGTTTATCAGGACATAATCCATCGTGAGACTAGGAGCATAAGCAGTCAGCTCAATATATGTAGAAAAACAAAAAAACACTTGCTAAAATTCAACATCTGTTTGTTATGCAAAAAATCTTGGAAATTAAGAGAAAGAAGATACATTAACAATCTGCTAACAGTATCTACAGTAAAATCCGTAATGATGAATTCAAAGGAGAAACTTTGAAAATGTTCGCCCTGAAATTGTGAACAGAACAAGGTCTACTCAGCAGGGTGCACGGGATTAGACAAGAAAAGGCAACAAAGACATAATAGAGGCTGCAGGGTAGACGGCTCAGTGGGAAGGAGTGCTTGCTTACAAACATGAGGACCTGAGTTAGAATCCCCATCTCCCATGTAAAAAAGAAAAAGAGCAGGACACAGCCAAAGGCACCTGTAACTCCACTGTGTAAGGAAGGGAGACAGGAAGATCACTGAGCTAGCTGGCCACCAGAATAGCTAAAGTTTACTGGGAGACCATGTCTCATTGACTAAGATGAGGGCTAACAGAACAAGACATCCAATGTCTTCCTTTGCTCTCCAAATGTGCACATGTGTTTGCACCTGTACACACATGTGTACATACCACACCCATACCTCTACACATACATACACACTAAAAGAAAGAAGAAATACATGAGAATTGTTTTTATTTGTGGATTATATTTTTCTTAATAATTTTAAAATATTTTAAAAATATAATTGAATCACTTCCCTATGTCCTTTCCTCCTTCCAGCTACTCCTGCCCTGTTCCTCCAACCCTTCTCTCCCAACTACTCCCTCTCAAGTTCATCACCTCTTTTGCTTTGATCATTATTATTATGGCATATATGCACATAAATACATATAACTGCTGAGTTGATTTAGTCTTGTTTGTATGCATATGGTTTCAGAGCTGACCACTTTGAATTGAACAACCCTAATGGGGGCTCATCCCTGGCACAGACTAATGCTCCCTCTATTGGCAGTTGTTAGCTACCTATAGTTCTTCATTAGGGGTGTAGCCCCCCGAGATTTCCCTCTTCCACATTAGCATACCTATTCGTGTTATCATTGTTTGTGTCCTCTTCAGGCAGCCACATTGTTGAGGTATCACGAGTGAAGCTTTGCTGTCATTTTTAAGAGATAGAACCTCACAGCAGACTTCCTGGTCCTCTGGCTCTTACAGTCTTTCTGCCCCATTTCCCACGATGTTTCCTGAGCCCTGGGTGTGAGAGTTATGTTGTAGGTGTGTCCATTGGGACTCAGCACTTGTTTTCTGTATTTTGTCCACAGACAGCCAGCTGTGGTTTTCTGTGCTGGCTTCTGTATTCTAAAGAAGGAAGTCTCTTTGATGAGTGGTGGGAGCTACACTCATCAGGCAACGAGGCTCTCTATCAAATCCGGGTCTTGGGCCATGCATCTGGAGCTAAGCCTGTGGGTGTGGAGATGTCAGTGGATGGAATGGTTGTAGTCTTATCCACATCAAAATCCATGGAAAGCCAGATATAATTTTTTATAATCTGAAGACATTTCACAAGGGCAGGCAGGATGCTAGGCAAGTAAAAGGATTTGTATAGACCGACTTTTATCATCAGAACCCACATGGTATAAAAAAGAGAACCAATTCTTACAAGTTGTTCTCTGACCTCCAGACATGAGTCATGACCCTGCAGGCCGTGTGTGTGTGTGTGTGTGTGTGTGTGTGTGTGTGTGTGTGTGTGTGTAAAATAGTTTGCACAATGTTTCTACATGCAAAGTCAATAAAGAAACATGAACTGAATGTCTATATCCAACCACAAACATTATGAAGTAGAAAAACATGTAAGAATAACATTTGCTGTAGTAGTTTTTCAATATTAAAAAAAGAAAGAAATTTTTAACATGATGTATACAAGACTCCTGTGCAAAACACAGAGCATTCTTGAAAGGCAGTAAAAAATACCAGATCAAAAGATGAAAATTCCCAGGACAGCCAAGGCTACACAGAGAAAACAGGGCTGGGGAGAAAAGGGGGGGGGGGGATTCAAGCTAGTGGATTAGAGCACTCCCTATTTTAAGTGTTAATTCTCTCTCAGTGGGGCTATGGATCCAATAAAAGCTCCAACAAGATATGTGTGTTTCCACAATATGTGTGCACAAGTGTGGAAGATGTGTGTGTATGAGTGTGGAGGTCACAGGTTAATGCTGGGTATCTTCTTTGATCACTTTCCATCTTACTATAATTATTTTTTTACTTTTTTATTTTTTGAAATTATAGTATAATTACATCATATTTCTCTTCCCTTTCCTCCCTCCAAACTCTCCCTCCTTGCTTTCTTTCAAATTCATGATCTCTTTTTTCCTTAATTGTTGCTATACATGTGCGTGTGTATTCCTAAATATATAAAAACAACCCACACATTCTGCATGTTACTGATATGTATGTATTCTTTTGAGATATTCTCCCACTGAACCTGGAAAACTCTCAGCCTAGCAAGACTTGCTGGCCAGTAAGCCACCATGATCTCCCTGTCTCTGCCTCCCTGGTACTGAGAAGGCCATCATGCCCTGATTTTTATATGGGTGCTAGAACTCAGCTCCTGAATGCTTATATGGCAAGCACTTGACTGACTGAGACTGATCTATGTCTAATAAGACACTGAAAGAACATAACCACTTCGTTACATTCATGTGGAAATACCAAGATTCAAGACAAGCCAGGACCTTCTAGAAGGAGAAGCAGAGCTGGAGGACTTGCTCTACCAGCTATGGAGTCTTGCTATTAAACTGGAGTGATTAAGACTGTCATTTTCATTCAAGGATAAATAAATGGAGGCAGACGTCACTCGTGTTTTCCAATAGCTGGGCATCCTCCCTTCCAGGCACAGGGCAGACGGCACATCACTACCACCCTTTGCAGAAGGGTGGAGCTCCCTGACTGGTTGCGACAAAGGAACTGTAAGCAGAAGGGAATGATGGATAATGCTTTCCCGATGAATCAACCAAGTCCGTGGACCATTTCCAGTCTGCAGTCTGGAGAGAGAGCTCTCCCAACAGTGCTGACACTACCTTGGAAAGGACATGTGACATGATGCATCTTTTGGGACCTGCCAAGAGGGAGAGTAACTAGTTTATCCATGAAGTGTTGAGGTTCTTTGTTTACCCCGCCCCCCCAGCAAAGCATAGTCTCTTCCCCTATAGACAATATCCAGGCAGTTCACTGGGTCGCCGCCGCAACAATAAGAGATCCACCCTCGATGGTGAGAGCGGCTGCATTTTGCTTCCAAATGAATGTACTTAGAGGAAAACTGCCAGGATGAGGTACATCCTTCCAGCTGCAGCTATGATTGCGAGCAAAAATTGTCTTTGTTTTCAGATGGTATGTTAAAGTAGGTGCCCACACAAAGACGTGCTGAGAAATGGTGAGGTTTTTCCTTACAACCGTGTGTGGACAAACCGAGGGATGGTGAAGGGAACATGGAAAAGAGAACCATCTCTTTGAAAGGGAAACCGAACCTGTCCCTTCTATATGCCACAAACAGAAATCAGCTCTGGGGTAAATTATTAATGTACACATTTTTAAAGAGAATATGGGCAAATACTTCATGACTCCGAAAAAGATTCTCTAAATGGGAAACAAAAATCATTATCCATAAAGGGAAAAGAGCGTTATACATAATGTTTCATTCCACAATAGAAAGGCATTTTGACAAAAGGAAGTGGAAAATGGTGAGGACCAGCACTTTAATGACAATTGTATGTAGATGGTGGGGTTACAGGCTGAAAATCTCTTCCTAATTTTGCTTAGCCTGTGTTTTCCTAATCAATGAATGAGTCTCTTTTGTAATAATACAAAGGAAGAAAATAAGTTGTCAGCTTTCATTTGTGTTTATTACATAGAACAGGCAACCCAAAGGTAAAGATGGAGAGTAAGACTGTCCCAGACCCTTCTTACCTGGCTGTTAGCCCAGAGGATAGAACCCCCACCTCCTGCTGGAACTCCAGACTGTGCAGCAGGTGCCCAAGGGGTAAAACTGAGTCATCACTATGATCTTTCCCATGGCTTTTTTCCGTTCTGGTACTAGCATATCATCCAGAAAGCTGGACTTGACTTTTCAAGTGTAGAGTCATAGTTTTTCTTCTTAGAAGGAGGTGTCCTTAGGACTTTCCTCCTCTTATTCTCTTCCATTTCTGGTCCCTTTTAAAAACGTGTGTGTGTGTGTGTGTGTGTGTGTGTGTGTGTGTGTGTGTGTGTACATATGCACACTTGCACATGCACACACAATAGTGCCATGACATAAGTGTGGAGGTTCAAGGACATTTTTTGTGGACATTTTTCTACCTTTACATGGGATTGAATTTAGATTGTCCAGCTTGTACAAGTGTTCAAGGATGGGCCTGTATAGCAACCATCCTCATCACCATTGCTGTTTATTGAACACTGTATCCCAGAAAGTGTAGCCAATCAGGTACTCCGTTTACATCATCTATTTAATGCTCTCAGCAACCTTGGGGCAGATGTTGTATTTTCCCTTTTTTAAATATGAGGAAATTGAGACCCAGTAGAAACTAGACAGTTTTCCCAAGGGTCACATGTTAAAAGAAGGTGATGTGGATCTGGGAATCCAGTCTGTCAGACTGGAAGTCTTCGTTGCTTCTTCTGTGCCAGTAACTGTGCACTGGGAACTGATGACTACTCATCTATAGCTTAAGACACTTCCATTTCAATTTCAGAGCCCTTTGTGGTAAAACAGGAACCTGTATTTTTGAAGCCTGTTTTTAATCTGACTTCTGTGCTCCTTACTTCTGTTTTTGTTCTCAGTGACAAGGGACCCCAGATCTTCGCACATGCTAAACAAGAACTCTTCCACTGAACTATGTCCCTAGCCCACGGCATTTGAGACACCATCTCCTGCAAGATGAGGATGGAGTAATCGGCACTTGCTGCAATATGGTAAGTCCCTTTGTAGCAGGAAGACACATAAAATGTTACCCTTAGAGGCCAGCATGGAGAGGCCCTGTGTACACTGTCTGCCATCTTTGTTTTATGGCCCATTGGTCCCCAGAGGTACCTGTTCCTCCCATGCTTGCCCCCAGGAAGGCACAGATCCAGCAGTGTCTTGTGTGCTGGTGCTGGCCTTTATCTGAAGGAACCACTCTCATCCCACACATCCTGAGTGCTCTGTAGGTGTGACCCGAATGCCACCAAGAGTCCAGGCTCTGAGCCTGCTCACCAACCCTGCGCCTCCATGTCACAACAGGAGAATGATAAGACGCTGGCTAGCAGCCTCTAGCCCGAAACTCTGACAAGTTCCTACGTCAGTCAGCGTCTACAGATGGGAGAAAGTGTTAGAAGAGCCTTCATATCCGGCATGCTCACAATCTGCTCCGAAGTTAGGCAAAGTAGGGTGTGATGTTGGCTCTGTGCCTTACAGCTGTGTGACCTCAGGTGAGCTATTTGCCTTCTCTGACTTACCGTCTCCACTGTATCTGCAAAGCCGATACAGTAATAATTGAACCGGATGTGTCAACACATACAAAAGGGAGGCAGGAGGGATTTCCCTGTGTCCCAGACCAGCCTAGGCTACATTAACAGTTCCTGTCTCAAAAAAAAGAAAGAAAAAAGAAAAAAAGAGGGCAGCAATACCTATTTCACAGTGTTGCTGGGATTATATGACAAAATGATGTTCATTGATTAAAACAGAGACTGGTCCGTAGGAAGTGCTAAGTAAGTGCTTATTATTGTTATCACTGTTAACCTCAAAACACCTACTGTGAGATTTGTTTGGCAAGTTTAATAAGCAATTACTTTAAATGACTTTTCTCCTCTGCTGGCTGTGTCCAGTAGCTTTGAACAAATTCATTTGAGGATGGAGCTTCATTCAGTATAGCATGCCCTGGTATGCACAGACGCCAGGGCCTGGCAAGCCGGAGCCAGGAGGCTTAAGAAGGTGTGCTAGCTTAGCACATAGCATCAGACATTGGAAAGGGGCATCTATTTCCAATCCAAGAGCCATTTGAATTGTTTACATGCAAAGAAACTTGGCAAGAAGACAGAATCCAAAGAGCTACCTTGCTCTGACCTCAGTTTCCCCATCTACAAGAGAAGACTCCTGCCACTCTTTCTGCATCCTTGGCCTGCAAGGCAGGTACTTGATTCTGCCAGGACCATCTAACAGCCAGCCCTGGGCATGCATCTGCAAGGCTCACTTCTGCAGGGCCAGGAAGTACTTGGCATAGCATGGAGTTTAGCAGGGTTCATGCAAGTTTTGCTACTAGGGCATGATTCCATTACCCTGCATCTCACATATCTCCCTGTCGCCATTGTGTGTGGCCATTGAGGACATCATCCCAATATGGAGACCCCAGTCGTCACAGAGAGACCTCCTTTCAAACAGGTGCTCCATCTAGCTGTCTGCATCACTAACTCATCCAGAAAGAAAAAACTCCTATGTTTCCCCCACCATTTTGCAGTGTGTGTGTGTGTGTGTGTGTGTGTGTGTGTGTGTGTGTGTGTGTGTGTGTGTGTGTGTGTGTGTGTGTGTGAAAACTTGGCATTTCTCCAAAGTAAAAACTTGCTGTAGGGTTAGGGAGACATCGCCATCTAGTGGTTGCATGTAGAAACAACTAGACTGCCGCCTAAGCAAAGTTACAGATTTCCCAAGGGTCCCTAAAGCTTGAATCCAGTTCACTGGCTTTACCGGTAGCAGATATGGCTCCGGACTGTCAGGACTGGAACACGCAGACTTGCTGAGCCTGTCTTTCTTTAGCTGGGCTCTCTGCAGCTCTTCCCACCCCCAGCAAGGGCACTCCATCCTCTAGTCTAGCCTAAAATGCTCCATTGACGGAGGCTGGCGGGACCAGGATCGCTTTCATCCTGTGTGCTCCCTCCTGCTTTTTATCAGCTTCACAGGAGGCAGAAGAGAAAGATCAGAGATCTCTCCTGGCAACCGGCTAAAGGCTTTCCCGAGATAAGCAGGAGGCAGATAAGGAACCAGAGGTAGAGGGCAATGATTGACTGGAGAAGTGAAATTTCTTTTTCATGTTCCCAGCCCAAGGATGGTGGTTTGTGTTTTACTTCTCAAATAATGGAAGACATTTTCTGTCTGTGAGGTTTTTTTTTTCCCCCTAAAATATTGATCTTATCTTTTTTTCCCTTAGCCTAGTTTATTGTACAAAATAATGGGTTTCATTATGACGTGTTCATACTTGTATGTAATCTGCTTTGATCAAATGCCCCCCCCCAACCCTAGTTTTTCTCCCAGTGTTTAGGATTAGGGAATTTCAAAGAAGTTTGTTCAGGAAAGAAACCCCCATCATTTATGCAAAGTGTGACGATCCATTCCTGTGTGAATGGAGCCAGGGATTACCAGCGCCGGCAGGTCCACCTCTTGTATTTGCATATCACTTTACAGTTCACTACACGCTTTAATGTGTTTAAAATTCTTTAATCTCTACAAACACCCCATGGTCGGAATCGTTACTCACTAGCGATGGGGAAATAGAGGCTGGGAGAAGTTGAGCAATTTTCCTAAAGTCACACAGCTATCGATGTCAGCACTGGATTCTCTTGTGGTTCAGAGGATGTGCCAAGTGCTTCTAAGGAAACTCCATGGCTGCTTCCCTAGGGGAGCAGCCAGAAAGTCACTCACCCCTAGTTAGTCCTGCCTGGCACCTACAGCACCCCCAGCCTCCTTGCGGTCACCCCATCCCACGGCTATTTCCCTGACGGACGTCGAAAGCTCTGTGAGTCTGTTCATCATTTACAATTGGCTGAAGGACATTTCTCAAATATTACCATCCCCTTTTTGAGACAGTGCTGAAGCAGGGCTCCTCAGCATACAGAGGCCACCACCCGGCTCCATTAGACTGTGGAGAGGGCTTTTTGTGGACTTGTTCTCTCAACCCTTCCAGGCAGAGCTTTGGTGAATGTCCTGATAAGGATTCTTGGGTTCTCTTGTTTTTATAAACACTGCTCTCCTCTTCAGAATCCTCCTCCCTCTGAACATCATGACCTGAAACCTGTGCTCCTACACTACTCTTTGAATCCCCCTCCCTCTGTGAAGGGAAAATTCCACCTTGGGCCTCTAAGTACCACTTCTAGATGGACGATTCCCAAACGGAGACCCGCAGCCCACCTCTCCTGCGGTACACCACACTCACGGGCAGCCTCTACTCACGTTTCTGCATCATGACAGCTAGCATGTCCACATCCACACTCCCAGCAGCCAACTGTTTCTATTGCCCTCCTTCCATAGCCCAAACCTTGGTATTCATCCCTGGTGTCTTCCCTCTTCCCTCTTATCACCCAAGGCCAGCCTGGCTGAGAAGTTCACCAGTCTCCATGGCAGATGTAAAATGTGCTTCTTCTAGCTACCCTCCTCTGGACTATTACAGTAGCCTCTGACCTGGTCCCAGTGGGGCAGCCAGAGTCATCCTTAGGAGATGTAAGTCAGAGCAAAACATGCTCTTGTTCAAACCCTTTAAGGGGTTCCCATGTGGCTCTGTGATCTGGGCCCCATTATGTTACCCTACTATCCCCATTGGCTTCTTCAGACCCCCTCACTAGAAATGCCCAGGATTAAGAACGTGGATTCTGTTCATTCCATGTGATAACCTCATGGTTAGTCAAGTACTAGAGCACAGGAGACATGTGGGAGATCTTCACTACACCATTACCTCAGCCTGGTTCATTCATTGTCAGCACCTGTTCAGAGCCTAACCCGACTGCCTGCCTCCTTCTGCCTTTTCAATCAAATCTCCTTACTCTGCTCCATGACAAAGCCTTCCTGTGAGCCCAGGGGCTTCTCACCACCTCTCTCCGCTCCCCAACTCCAGCACAGGCCTATCTAAAGGTGTGCCCACCAGCCTCGCCTTCTTGCCAACATGCAATTTCCCAATGACCAGGACATCTTCACGTTGCCTGCTCTGTCTTCCCCACCCTCCGTGGTGCCAGGCAGCAGAGCCAACCAGGAACCCGGAACACCTGATCCTGATGAGGCACCAAGTGTGCTCAGGTACCAGCCAAGGCCACCGGTGTCAGGAGCTGGCGGTTCTAGATTGGTACAAACAGCTGGGGAAGTCTTAACCTCCCTCTGAGGACCATCCATTACAAAGGAGGACCGGGTTTACCTTGGAGACACCTTAGAGGGGAGAATAAGGATTCTAAAGACAACACTCCCCTCACAGCTGCTATGTTTTGGGTATTCAGTCAGACTGGCCCCTTTAGGTGGGTGAGAGAATTCCTTACAAAAACACAAGCAGGCCCGAGGTTGGCAAATCTTTCCAATAAGGGATTGGGCACTGTTTTGGGGTTTGTGCCTGGATGGTGCATTCTTTCTGCCCTGCTCACTCTGTTCTGGCATGGCTAACACAAAAGCAGGCCTTGTTCACATGCAAAACAAATCGACATGATCCTGATAAAATACTTAAAAAACAGGTGTTGGGAGGATCAGATCTGACCCCCAGACTATATCTTACTTATCTTTGATCTAGAATTTATTTATTTAGTTAGTTAGTTAGTTAGTTGTTTGTTTGTTTATTTATTTTGCTTTTCAAGACAGGGTTTCTCTGTGTAACAGTACTGGCTGTCCTGGAACTCGTTCTGTAGGCCTCAGACTCACAGAGATCTGCCTGCCTCTGCCTCCTGAGTGTTAGGATTAAAGGCATACGCCACCACCGGCCAGCTAGAATTTTTTTTAAGCGATGAAAAAAATGTGACTACTGTTGGCTAAATTTCAAAATGTATTTGTACCTAATCCACCAAAAACTGGGAAAATATCCCTCCAGTCTTCAAAAACTTACCCTTAAGTTGGACAAGATCTTCCCACTCACTAACAGAAAAGAAGATACCTGCACACACTCTTAACGAGAAAACCCATTCCCAATCTACAACAACACTGGCCACTTACGGATAGAAAGACCCCAATGGGGCAAAGACAACCAAAGCACTGAGGGTCAGTCAGCTATAAAGGAAGCATGGTGAAGAGGGCTGTGTATTTCACTGTCATCTGTAAATTGTCTTTACACCTTCTGTACATCAGTCAACGGCTAGCAACACATCTCTGAAGAGCGTTTTCTTCTCATAGTTCTGGCCACTCAGACCCGGGCCCAGGTAACAGGGTTCAAGTCTTTAAGAGCAACTACTACTGTACCACAGCAACACCCACTCTTTTTCACCCTTCAACCTTGTCCTGTCCACTTGACAATTTGGGAGAGGCCCAAAGGCACTCAGCTAGGGTCCCCAGAGTATCCTCAAGGAGCTTCCTAGTCAAGAAACCATGAATGAGATCTGCAGGTCTTGCGCTTTCTTTTCAAACCGGAAAAGTGGAGACCCACTTCAAGTCCCTACACACTGCTTCAGAGAGACAAGTCCTTTTACCAATCACATTCGGACAAATGTGGCACAGGAAATGCAGGCAAGTGGCTGTGTTCTGACGTCATGAAAGTTGTTAAACATTGACCAGTAAATCCATGAAGTTAAATTATTTGGCACAATATCCAAACTTAAAAAATAAATCCACTTTCAAATCTCAAAACAAGTTTCACTTGTTCCTGGAGAATACAATCTCTGGCAGGAAGAAAGAATCAGGCCAGTCTAAAAGTGGCTTTGTCTCTTTAGAAAAACACACCCTAGTTTGGGAACCATCAAACATCTTGGACTTTTAGTATATCCAGTCAACAATAGCCCTACAACTATGACTGTGAACCACGTGTAAGACTCGAGAACTTCCTCTTGCTTAGTTTTGTTTGGGGACCCTGCCTGCATTGCCACCGAGATTGTTAGGCTATGTGCTATTACAGGCAGCGACTGTGTTTGAGTCTTACTCACTTAGTGAGTGACACGCTGCACAAAATAATATGGGGACTCTTTCATTTCACAGGAGAGGGACATGTTCCTCACGGCTATTTGGGTACAACTCAGAATCCCCAAACAACACATAGGGAGAGAAACTACAAGTGCCTGGTCCATTCTGGGTCAGAGAAAGAAGCATGTTATAGTTTGAATATGAAAAGCACCCATCAGTTTCATGTTTTGAATGTTTCAGAAAGGTCAGGAGGTAGTCTCTAGCAGGAAGTAAGTCACTGGATACAGGTCCACATGTGCAAGTGTGTGCGTGCATGTGTGTGTGTGTGTGTGTGTGTGTGTCTGTGTCTGTGTGTGTGTGTGTGTGTGTGTGTTTCTCTATCTTCTTCCTGTCTACCATGAAGAAGATTCTCTGCCACGCATTCCCTTTGCCATAGCACTCTGCCTAAGCACATGGGGCCAAGTGACCTTGTACTAACAATAAGCCTTTCAGCTCATGCGTTGTCTCTCGAGCATTGTAGTCACAATGGTGAAGATGTTACTAGCATAAAGTAGAAAGAACAGTGTCCCTGTCTCAAGTATGTCAAGAGCTATGTCCAGATCCTGGCTCTAATCTGCAGGGCCTTGAGCCTACCTCTTTGGGTAATGCCTCCTGAATCCCTCCTCTCCCCTGCTCTCTGCTTGCACCCATGTTTCACGGTTATCGCCTCTGATGATGGTTTGGGAAGCCATCTTCTCTGGACTCTTCCAATGGCCTCTCCTCCAGCAGGGTCCAAACAACAAAGAGTTCTTGCAAAATGGATCTCACCACAACCCTTCATTGTGCAGACCCTTCAGCTCTCCAACCAAGACGACCTGCAGGTTCATTCAGAGACCACACAAAACTTCACAAGCTGCTCCCCAGCTGGTCTAGGGTCAGCCGTGGGTCTGCTTTTTCTTAGGTCCACACTGCCCTTTCAGCTCTTCCATTCTACAAATCCCCTCCCTACCTCTGAGCCTTTGCTTATGTTTGGCCTTCCCTCTGTCCCTTCCTTCCACTTCATTTCATCTTATTTGACAGACAGAATGTACTACCTCCAGAAAACTGCCTCTGATTCTCCAGCCCAGGACCAGTGGCCTCCTTGTCACACCCTTACAGTATATTAGACTTCTTAGTGACAGTAATCTCAAATATACTTAGCAAATTATGTGTGGAACTGTTTGCTCAGTATTTGTCATCCTGAGGTAAACTGGAAGATCCAAGAGGCCAGGGCACATGCCTGTGCATGCTACATTGCCTTCACCTAGCAGCTGGTACATGTGCATACGTGCATTGAGTAAATGCTGCAGTGAAGCCTGGACAGTTTCCTCATTTACAAAGGTCAAGAACTCCCACTTCACAAGACAGCTGTGAGGACTGAACAGATAACCTGCGTGAAAGCCCTTGAATTGTGTCTTGCCTACAGTAGACAATAAATGTTTGCTGAATGACTATAAGCAAGGCAGCTTCTAAGATGCCACCTTTTGAAATGGGTCTAGCATGAGGGCTGGGTCAGTAATTAGCACTTGTGAAGATTTCTTTATTAGGTGATTAATGCAACTTAAACCTCAGGTGTTGAGGCTAAGGTATTATTAAGGCAAGTGTTGATTGGCATCTGCTGGATATAGACAGGTGCCTCATGCCAGACCAGGACACACAGAAATATTGTCCTGGGGGATGGGTTCACTGTGATCTTGAGAGGCAGATAAAATGGAACTATCTGGAAAATGCAAGGGCAGCCTGATGTGTCTCCAGGACCCAGTGGTTTTCTGGGCTGTTGAATTCTGTTGAACCGGCCCAAGACTCAACAGCTTTCCCCTTGATTAGTTTGTTTTACTCTTTCTTTAAAATACCTTAGAAAATAAACCCAAGTTGAGGAGTGGGCTCAGTTGGTAACAGTGCCTGCTGCACAAGTGTGAAAACCTGAGTCTGAATCCCCAGCATCCATGTAAAAGGCTGGGCAGGACAGCACACCTGCCTGGTGACTCTAGTGTCCTATGAAAAGTAGAGACAGAGGGCTGCTGGGGCTTGCTGGCTACCAGCCTAGCTTGAAGTTCAATGAGAGAATAATGCAGAGTATCACCAGACATTCTTCTCTGACCTCCATGGGCACATGGCATTGTACCCACGCACACCCTCTAGGTGGTATGTGATGTATCACATACACACAAAAGAAATAAATAGTATGCTCAGTCAAAATTCAAGAATAAACAAAAAGACAAGAAGACATAGTTGATCCAGAACAGGAAATGGAAGGCTAAAAGTCCTGGGATGTTAGGATGGGGAACCTTGAGTAGACAAGTCAACATCCATCCAGGATAGCCACCAACCAGGATGGAAGACCTGAGAAAATATGTTAACAGGAGAAAAACAGAGGGGAAAGTTGGAGAAAAGGCTGGAGAAACAATGGTGATAGGTATGTAGAAAACCTAGCAGAGAAGAAGTGAGTTCATTGTGAATTCCATGATGAGGTTGGAGGCAGGAAGTTGAGAAGGTCAAGGAAGAGCAAAGGAAAATAAAATATAATCCTAGTGCATTCACTACATGGAGGAGGAGCAGGGTGGGCCTGAGGTAGGGAAATCCTGAGTGAGTACACCCTTATTTCTAATGGCAATCGACCCAAGACATAATGGAAAATAAATACAAAATGTTGAAAAATCATGTGAGCATGTTATGGAGAAGTATAGATATGACCACAAGAACAGCTGGAGGAATTAGAGCTAAGACCTGGGAAGAAGCATGTCACAGAACATAGTACTATTAAAGGTTTAAACTACACATATGTGTTTATTTGATTAAAATATACCAAGATGGGGGCTGGGGATATAGTTCAGCCTGTAAATGTTTGACTGCAAAGTGAGAGGACCTGATCTCAAGCCCAGAACCCACGTTAAAAATCCAAATATAGGGGCATGCTCTGTGTGTAATCCTAATTCCAGCCCTGGAGAAGTGGAGACAGACCCCTGACACTCACTGGCCAGCCAGCCTAGCTACTTGGTGAAGTCCAAGCCAGTGAAAGATCCTGTCAAAAACAGAACAGGGAGAGAAAGAGAAAGTGGAGGGCACCTGAGGAATGACATGAGGTTGTCCTCTGACCTCTACATGCACACACATGTACACCTGCACACATATGAGCATATATACATGCATGCATACATATGTACACATGCACAAAAACAAACCATCAATAAAATAAATTTAAAATAAACCAAGGCAAAGGCATGATGATGTTTGAGCAATGTATTGTTTTTTTCTACTTCACGATTTAAAAAAAAAAAACTTGTCTTTATTTTTTCACTTGAGAGAAAATGCAATTAGCTTTTCATAACCCAAAAACGGAACAGTAGCTATGAGCTATGAGCTATGAGCTATGAGCAGGAAGACAGTTGTGAAGTATGTTCCAGAAAGAATACATGCAGAAGGGAAGGAAGCCTTCTTTGGTGGTGGACTGGGTACGGATGATGAACCATCTTCTGGAATGTCACATGGCGGTAGCCCAGGAACATGCCCCACTTTCCTCTGCACCCTTGCCTGCAGCACCACACTGCCCCAAATCACCTGAGGCTCCATTACTACAGGGTCCCGGTGGTTTCTGCACCATCCCCTGTTGTGGGTATTTGATCACATTCTGATGCTCCTGAGACTGGCAATAAAATTTGTTTTGAAGCAGAGGGTGAAAATTAACTGACCGCTAGCTGACCAAAATTAACTATAGAGGTTTTGGAGCACCGAGGAAGTAGTAGGGCGGGACTTGGAGGGAGTCTTGGCCTTTTTGGACCCAGGAACGAGAGAGAGAGAGAGAGAGAGAGAGAGAGAGAGAGAGAGAGAGAGAGAGAGAGAGAGAGAGAGAGAGAGACTGATTACTGGTTGCTTCTCTGATCATTCGGGTTCACACACAACCTGTAATAACAGTATTCAGTGTTCTTAAATGCATTCATATGCAGTATTGCTAGCATCTACCTCCAGAACCTTCTCATCCTACTACACTGAACCCCTGAGCCTATTGAAAGACAGCTCTCTGGTGTTCTTCCCCTCAACCCCAGTGACCATTGTTTCATTTTCTATGTCTATGCTTTTGATTCCTCTAAGTACCTCATGGAAGCATTTTGCCTTTCTACTTTGTACTTTTTTATTTTGTTTTATTTTATTTTATTACATTACATTACATAATACATTGTCTTCAAGTGTAGCATGTGTCAAAGGTCCCTCCTTCTTTGCGATAACAGCCCACTTATCCTATATATCACAATCCATCTGTAGACACTCTGTTTTAGCTATTGAGAATAATGATGCTGTGAAGACAGGTGCACATTCAAGCATCCTTCAAGACCCTAGTTTCCATAGAGGGTGGGGTGGTAAGAAGTCAGAGGCAGAACTGCTGCTTACACAGTAGCCCGTTTCTAACATAATGAGGGACTCCCATTCTGCTTCCCACAGTGGCCATATGGTTTCCCTTCCTGATACAGTACACAGGCGCTCTAACTACCCATATCCTGGCCAACACTTTCTGTTTTCTGGGGTAGGAGGTTTGACAATCATCCCCACTGTTTTGAGGTGGTATCTCAGTGTACTTTTGATTTGCATTTCCCTGCTGATTAGTGGCGGGAGGTCTCATTTCCCGAGCTCACTCACTTTCACTTTGACGTGTTGGTGTCAACAAGCATCACAGCACACTCTACACCTGTGTAATCTTCCTTTCTAGCACCCAAGCACCGGCATGAACAGTAAGATGCTGCAAATGCTCTGGAAGGGGCAGAGGGGAGGGAGTAAGACCTCACAGGGAAGCGTGTGGGTTTGGGAGTCTCTGGTGGGGAGGGGAGTTGACTCCTGTTCCTCCCCCCCCCCCTTTTTGGAAATGCTGCAGGGCTGTTTTAGGTCAGCCAGACAAAGCGGAGTGGCACATCTTAAATGCCCAGTAAATGCCAGCTGTCCTTGTATTCAAGCTCCTTTGGGATATGAATATAAGGGAACAACCTTTGCCAACCAGTCTTTGGATTGTATTATTGATTAGCACACTCTATAAACTTTTCATTTTTAACTAATATTTACTTTTCTGTCAAAAATATAGTTAATGGTACTGAAATCTGCCAAAAGCACTTAAAAAAAAATGGCAACTCCCCATCACCTCAGCATTACATCCCAAATCTGCTTCCAGATGTCAGAATCTACACCTAGTTTGCCTTCTGACACTTGTGTCCACGTTTTGAAATCGTGGGTCTTTGCTTGTATCACGTGACATATCCACTTTAAACATCAGCAGAAATAGAGATCTGCCCCATTCCACCCTCCAGCCATCACAGCTTTGGTTTAACATGCTGATCAGCCCTTGCATTTCCAGGCCTCTATGTGCGGCTTCCTCTTTCACCCACCAGTCAATTGTCCAGACAGTTGTCTTTCCTGTCCTGAAGGCTGGCATTTGTCCTCCCAAGAGTCAGCCTCTTCCTTGACTACTGTTAGACTCTTTCTTCCCTGTGACCTTTATGGTTTTGTTTTTGTTTTTAGAAATGTTAACTATTTATGTGTTACATACATTCTACTGCTTTCCAAATACATCAGCCAATCAGATTTCCTTCCATTTCTTTCTCTTCTGCTGTTTCTTCTGGGACTATCTCTCGTCTCCTGGTGTCCCTCTGGCTGTATTCCTATATTGTATGTTGTCTGTATTTCCCAATCCCCATTTCTTCTACTTTCTTGATTTATATCCTGGTTCTGTTGAAATGTGTTTTCCAATAACTCCTGGGGTTTGGTACACAAGAAATAAAAATTTTAGTCTTTATATGCCTAGCAATATTTTAATTCTCACTTCCCTGCAGGGTTTCAAATGAGCTGGCTATGGAATTTCAGTCAACTGTTTTTCTCTAGAAAAATTCAAGACCTGATGGTTGTGTGTGTGTGTGTGTGTGTGTGTGTGTGTGTGTGTGTGTGTGGTGGTGGTGGTGGTGTTTTAAGATTTATTTATTATGTATACAGTGTATGCCTGCAGGCCAGAAGAGGGCACCAGATCTCATTACAGATGGTTGTGAGCCATCATGTGGTTGCTAGGAATTGAACCCAGGACCTACTGGAAGAGCAGCCAGTGCTCTTAACCTCTGAGCCATCTCTCCAACCCCACCTGATGGGGTTTTTGTTTGTTGGTTGTCGCTTGGTTTTTATTTTTGTTATTCTTTAGCATCCAATGTCACACAGTGAAGCCTAACCCTATTCTGAGATCAAGACGTTTGTGTGTGATATTTTTCCTTTTGAAAGCTTTGGGACATCCTAGTTCTAAAGGTTCACAAGGATGGTTCTGAGTGTGTGTGTGTGTGTGTGTGTGTGTGTGTGTGTGTGTTACTTTCTAGTAGTCATATCATGAGGTTTTTGACAGTGGCCTTTCCTTCAGGAAGTTTCACTTAGAATTTGCGTTTGCTCCTTCTTGTGTTTCTTGAGATTCTTCCAGCCATCCCTACCTCCTGGGTTGATTATCTGTTGTCTCTGGGACCTAAAGTTTTATTGTTCCAGTAGTCTTCTGACTTTCCGTTCAGTTTTGATTTGGTGCTTTGAATCTCCAGTTCTTTCCTCTTGCCTGATGAAACAATTTCTGTGGCAACTTACAATTTTTCGGCATGCAATATCTTTATCTCCCAGAAAGGGTTATAATTGCATGAGTGTTTCTGAATTTTAACTTAACTTTCATTTCCCTTCCATTTTCTTGCTTTCTATATTCTAAGTTTCTTCTTTCTCTTTATTTGGTTCTCTTTGATGGTGGGAGTTTCATCTAAAGAGGTCCTATGTTTTGGTCACTGAGACTGAGACATTAATGTGAAGAAGCTCTGGGTTGTGGTGAGGCCATCACTGGAAGCCTGTGGGTGGTAAATCTCTCCCCAGGGGATCCCACTAATGAGGTGCCAGCTATTTTCTCTAGGAGAGGTCAATCCAGGCTTCTGCCTGAGGCGGGATATAGGGGCTGATGCAAACTCTCTGCCAGCATTCCAGGAAGAGAGCTGGAGTTGGTCCACAGCCCTGCCCTTCTTCAGTTTCTGGACGACATCTCCCTCCATATCCTGCTACTTCTGTATTTCCTTTCCCCACAGGGCAACTGAGTGTCCTGGCTATTGCTGATGTGGAAAGGACCCCTAGCATCCAATGTACGCATGCTGAATTTGAACACATCCTCATCCCTTGCTGCCTGACAGATACCCTCGCCATCTCCTTGCCTTGGCCTTCCTGTGTTTCTTCAGTAAACTGACATGACTTCCACTAGTACCAACTCTACCCTAACCTCTACCCCCAGTCTCATAGTTACTGATTCCTCCACTCCAGATTGTTCCAGTCTTCCAAAATTTATTGAAATTCATCACCGATGATGTTCCCTTTCCCCTTTCTCTTCTTTTATTTTTAAACTGAAATAAAATTCACATAGAATGCACCATAGTAATGATTTTTAATACAAATCCTGTAGCAAATGAGTCCATTCCCAATACTATACAACTTTCACCTCCATCTAGCTTTAAAATCTCTCATTGATAATAAAAGGTAAGCTTATACTTATTAAGAAACACACACACACACACACACACACACACACACACACACACACACACAAAACCCATCTACCTTCAGTCTTTCCTTCAATACTTGGAAAGAACCAGGCTGCTCTCTGTCTCTGGGTATTTGCCTTTTGGGGAATTTCCAATAAAACAATTTAGGGATATTTTACATATGTTCTTTCGCTTAACATAATGTTTTTGAACACTATATAAGTTATAGTGTTTATCAATATTTCCTTCTTTATTGTAGCTGAAAAACAATTAATTAAATTACACAGTTTATTTCTATCATCCATTCATCAAGGTTGATATGTCCCTGATCCTTTATTTGATCCTATCATGAGAGCTTGGATCTGGGAGAGGGAAGTAATCAATAATGTAGGCAATCAGTCTGATATGTTCAGCCAAAATAGTGCTGCCGAGTATTGGTAAAAACTCCACTTGCCAACTAGACAGAAACCTGAGTTTTGTTTTCACTCCCACTCAAGAAACCAGCTCTGTGCCAACTGTTCATCAGTCACCAACAAAAGGATGGAGCCCTTCCCTGCCCTGGAACTCCCAACCAATTGAAGAAACTTTTAAATTAAAAAAAAAAAAAAGTGTTTGGAAATCAATCCCAAGTTGTTTGAATGGCATGCATGTATCTTCATGTTAGATAAGTATGTTTTAATTCCAGGAATATTTATAATTAAAATGAGCTCCAAAACCTCAAATCCATATTTTATATTAAAGAATAAATCATGAACAGTACTCTAAGACCACAGGACTCATTTCATAAAATCTAATACTTCACACTCTAAAATTGAATTTTTTTTAAGACAGGATGTCACTCACTATGTAGATCTGGGTAGCCCAGAACTTGCTTTGTAGACTGTTCTCAAACTCAAAAGTGATCTATTTGGCTGCCTCTGCCTCCTGAGAACTGGGATTAAAAGTGTGCTTTATCCAGCCACTTGGAGACATGAGCAAGGTCCTATGTGAGGAACTAGTGCAAAGAGATAAATGCATGATCATGTGTATTCATGCTTAGTCTCATAATAATGTGGATGCATTGTGATCTACACAGAAACACATTAAAGGTTAGGAGATGCTATTGCATTAAAATCACTAAAATGATTAATTTCCAAAGTTGATTTTACCTAGAATATCAGTGTCTGTCTCAGACTACACAATTGATTTAAGTGTTAAATTTGAACCAGACCTGGAGATGGCAAAACACAGTTCCATGAAGTCCAGCCAACAGGGTTATTGGAAAGTCAATGGAACATGCAGGCCCTAGATCCAGCTTTAGGCACATTTGCATTTTAATTCAGCCACACCTTTCAGCACCCTTGGGCACACTGCTAACTCCTTGTCCTGATATTGGAAAAGGGAAAGTCTTTCCTCTGCAGCTTTCTTGGGATCACAGACCTGTGGAAATTCTGGATTTCCTCATAGCCAGAGAAGGTGAGTGTGCCCAGGCCAGTAGCCCAGCCCCATGGACCGGGCTGGATAACCAGACAAATTTGTTGCCCTCTCTCAAGACAACATGAGCTACCCAGTGAATAAAGACACAAAAGGCTGCACTCCAGGTTTCTTGCACCCTGCCTGTGCTCTCATGGCCTGAGAGGAGAGCTCCTTGGCATATCTTGTCACGCACTACTGGCAGATGAGTAGTCCCTCACTGAACGGGGTTGTAGTCCATCTCTCAGGCCTGCTTATAGGCAAGCACCACACCTGGCTTCACAGAAAGATGAACAAAAAGCCACACCAACAGAAGAGATCAACAGACAGAGGCCAAGGAGTGAGGCAGGGTGCAACAAGTTAGTCAGCATACTTGTCAGATGGCCGAGGGAAGGGTTCTCAGTAAAAACAAGTGTTGACAATGTGGCTCAAACAGGAACTATAAAAGCCTTCCATGTCTTGTTATAGTCATCATCCCCAATGTGATCATCCCTGCAACCATCGTCATACCATAACCATCATCATCAATTAAAATGAACTAAGTGACATGCTTTCATCACGCCCAATGTGACTATTCCTGTAACCATCGCACACCCTCACTATCATTATGATCATGAGTTCAGGCAATACCTGAGGAAATGCCAATATGTGCATTTCACTGTGTTCCTCTGTGATGGGAGAGAAAAACTCAGACCACTGCCAGCCTGCTAGAGACGCTTGTCATCACCCTTATTATTAGCTAAATTATATTAATAAATGCTTACTGAGTACCAGCTACTGCTCACAGATTGAACCTAACCATATTGGTATGTTTTTAACATCCTTATATTAAAAATGAAAATGAAAGATTTGAAGAAGAAAGTGAGTGAGGTTCCTGAGACCTCAGAGCTAAGGAGTGGTAGACCTGGCATCAAACCTGAGTCTTTTGGCTTTGCAAGCCACCACTGTCCTGTGTTGTGTCCTACCTACACAGCCACCCCCAAGATCTCTGCCACTGGGGACATATGCAATAGGATCTACAAAGGGCAAGAAGATCATGTCAAAACTGCTATGTGCTTCTCATCTCATCATGTTCTGTCTCTAGTTTACATGCATTTTAGAACATATTTTCCTACATGACGGAGCACTATATTACTGTACTAGTGTGTCATTCATGGGCACAGCTCCCTCGTTTTCCCCGAGCCTTGTCAAAGGGCTAGGAGATCACACTGCCCTTAACAAAACTGAATGAATGACACAGCTAGGCAAATGGAAAGTTACACAAACTGGACCTGGGGAATACATTCAACCAGCAGCATCCTGAGTCATGATATTATGTTCTAAAGAATTAAAGTCTCTGACAGCTCGGGAACCTGCATGGGACTGAACTAGGCCTGCTGAATGTGGGTGACAGTCGTATGACTCGATCTGTTTGTGGGGTCCCTGGCAGCAGGACCAGGACTTATCCCAGGTGCGTGAACTGGCTTTTTGGAGCCCATTCCCTATGGTGGGGTACCTTGCTCAGCCTTGATACAATGGGGAGGGGCTAGGGTCTCCTTCAACTTGGTATGCCAGACTCTGTTGACTACCATGGGAGGCCTTACCCACTCTGAAGAGTGGATGGGGGTAGAGTGGGAGGGAGGTGAAGAAGCGGGAGAGGTGGAGGGAGGGGGAACTGGGGTTGGTATGTAAAATGAAAAAAAATTAATAAATAAATATATTTTTTAAAAAAGAAACCACCAAGAAAAAAAAAAGAAAAAAGAATTAAAGTCTCGACTGGTGGGTGACCAGAAATCATGATGTATCTTTTGTTAGACCCCTCTTTAATATGGTCTAGCAAAATGAGTTCAGCAGCCTCTGTATGATAGGGAGATTCTTTTGCTGTTCAGAACAAGATGATCCATATCAGAAATTATAAGGATATGTTAGTTGTCTATTTTTAACTAAGGTGAAGTAATGTTGTTCTTTCCTTTGATCTCTATGAAAATTTCCCTAATTTCTTCCTTTAAAAAGTATATTCCTGGCTAAAGAAATAATGCAGTTGATAAGGTGCTTGCTGCATACACATGAGGACCTGATTTTGGATCCTCAACACACAATAAAAAGTCAGATATGATGACATATGCTTGAAACTCCAGTGGGGACAAGAGGATCGCTGGGGCTCATTGGCCAGGCCGTCTAACCAATCAGTGAGCTCCAGGTTCAGTGAGAGACCCTTCTCAAAAAGTAAGGTGATTATGAGTGATTGAGGAAGATATCCTATGTCGAACTCTGGCCTCCATACATTCTAGTAGATACATATGAACACATATGCACATACACCACACATCAAAACAGATATGCTAGTTTTTTGTCAACATGACACAAGCTGGCATCACTGGAAAGAAGGGAGTCTCAATTGAGAAAATACTTCAATAAGATCAGGATATAGGCAGTTCTGTAGCACATTTTCTCAATTAGTGATTGGTGTTCTATAAGACGACAGGTTGAGCAAGCTATGGGGAGCAAGCCAGTAAGCAGAATTCCTCCAGGGCCTCTGCATCAGCTCCTGTCTCCAGGTTCCTGCCTGGTTCTGACTTCCTTCAGAGATGGACTACAATGTGGAAGTGTAAGCCAAATAAAGCCTTTCCTCCCCAAGTTGCTTTTGGTCATGGTGTTTCATCACAACAATAGGAACCCCAACTAAGATACACACAGTGTCAAATTAAAAAAAAAAAAAAAAAAAGGCTTGTCTTTTGGAGATACACAGTGCAATACTGCAATGACTGTCAGGGAATGGAATGGGATACAAGAAGCAGAACCAGCCCAAAGTGAAACTTAAGGATGGATATTTAAGGTACATGATGTTCCAAGCCCTGTCTATGTGTTAAGTACTGTAATAATCTAAAAATAAAAATATACTTTTTATTTTGAGTGTAATACATTTCTCTTTTCCCTTTCCTCCTTCCAGACATTCCCATATACCCCTTCTTGCTCTCTTTCAAATTCATGGTCTCTTTTTTCATCAGTTTTTATTGAATGAATATATGTATATGTGTATACATATCTATTCCTGAATTAAACATGCTCAGTTACTTGAGCCTGGATGAAGTTACTTATATATGTGTTTTCAAGGCTGACCAATTGATATTCGATAACCAATTGGGGTGCTCTTCCCTGGGGAAGACTGTCCCCCACTGGCTGTCTGTACTCATTAGTTGTGATAAATTCCCTGTGTAGGATTGAGGCCTTGTGGCCTCATGGGCTTTTCCTTACCCACATTAGCATATCTATTGTTGTAGTCCTTGTTGAGCTCATGTTTAGGCAGTCATGTTGGTGAACTTTACAGGTGCATCGTCTGACATTACTAGGAGACATAGTCTCACAGCAAACACCATGATCTTCTGGCTCTTACAGTCTTTCTGCCCTCTCTTCCACAATGTTCCCTGAGCCTTAGATGCTGGAGTGTTTTGTAGACAAAACAGAAGAAACAATGTTACAACTTCAAGTTTTTCCTGATGAGCACTTCAGAACCTTTGTCTCATTGAGAAAGAAGGAACTAATGTGGGTTTACATAAGTTCTTGTGTGTCTTTTCACATCTGCAGGAGCTGCATATCTAAGTAAACATGCTCATGCTGTTTGCTATCATGTTAGAATTAACCTTGATCTACAATTGAGAAGGGGAAATGGAGAAAGGAAGAAATACAGGTGTGTAGGAAGCACAGGACCTCCAAAGACAGCTGTTCATAACCTCTCCCTCTACTGTGATGGAGACTGGTAACAGCAAATCTATTTGGAATCCAACTGTCATCATGTCATGAATCCATTGGAGGGACCTGGAGTATAACTCAAGGACAAGAGACCAGAGTTCCCACAGGGTCAAGCAAAACCACTTCACCATAACTGCTCTGCCTTCATTATTAGACCCTGGTGTAATGCATCTGTGGACTGCTGGAATAAAGCAGAGATGGCAGGTATGAGCAGTTACAATGGCCCATAGCTACTGAAAATCAGGAACTTGCTCGGCAAAGGAACACCCACCTGTTGGCCATAGCACCGCTCCAAGAAACCAGAGCCACCTAGCCAAGAAGCCTCAGGGAAGAGTCCTTCCTGGGTGCAGCCTCTGAGCTCCCTCCAACCTTTTGTGCTCAGAGTAAGAATTTCCACACCCAGAACCCATTTCCAGTTACACCCCAAGATAGCATCAAAATGATAGGTAAATATAGGCCCAGCTTTCTGGCCAGGCAGCCAAAGAACACAGTCCTGAGGGGGAGAAAATGGGCTGATTCAGATCTCCACTGACCATGACGTCTTCTTGAAGGGGAGCTGAAGGTAGCTGGGAGCAGTGCTCGGCACCCATCAGATTATGCTACCAAGAAAGAGCTGAGAGAAGCCCAGAGCTGCTCATTCTGATGCAGTCTCTCCCTGGAAAGGGGAGAATGGGCCACTTCTCCATGACGTTTGAGATGAGCCCAGCTGATGTAGAAAACCCAGGGCCCCTGGGTCTCCACAATGAAAGCTCGATTCTACAGTTGCAAAAAGTCAGAGATAGGCAAGGTTTAACCAGAGTCACCCCTTCCCAAGTAAAGGCACCATGAGAAGTTTGGGGTAAAGGACAGATCCTATGCTCTCCATAATCAAACCTCCAAGTTGGCCACAAATAAATATGTAATCTCAAAGAAAAGATGCAGTTTGAGCAGCGCTCATTTGAATCGAACCTAATGAATGTTGAATTTAGCATCCTGATTTCTTTTCTTCACTTTTGGACATCAGAAGCATTCTCCTGTGTGTGTTCTCTCCATAAACATACTTTTAAATGGCTGAACATCACCAAACTGAGTGCTGTATTGCTTACAGTATTCTTCCCCAGTTTTTTAGATGTGTCTTAGGCTGGGGAGATAGTTCCTTTGGCAAAGGGCTTGCCTTGTAGCAAAGACCTGAATTCCATTCCCTGAGCACACATAAGAAAGCCAGGTATTATGTGCTCTTGGAGGCCAGAGGAAAACCTCAGATATTATTTCTCAGGGACCATCCACCTTTTATCTGAGACAATGGCTCTCACTGTGACCAGGAACTCAACAAGTTGGCCAGGCTGGCTAGCCAGTGAGCCCCAGAGACACACCTGTCTCCATCTCCTGAGAGCTGAGATTACAAGCACACACCATCATTTGGGTTTGGGGGTGGAATTCAGGTCTTTACTACAAGGCAGGCATCTCCCCAGCCCACAATACCTTTTAACACTGTAACCATTTAAAAACATTGAGAAAAGAATAATATGAATGATGCAATCATTCAATTTGATAATTTCAATCCTTTAAAGGTATGTTTATGGAGAAAATGCATACAAAAGGATGCTTATGATGTTCAAAAGTGAGGAAAAGAAACCAGGATGCTAAATTCAACATTCATTAGGCTCAATTCAAATTCCTTTAAAAATTTTTTATTAGATTTAAATTTATTTGAACCAATGAAAAATAAAAGGCACCAAATCAAAGTACAAATGTGGAAGTCACCCCAGGCAGAATAGACACCTGGACGGCCAAGTGGGTACAGGCATTCACCACCAAACCTGATGGCCTGAGTTCATCCACCAGAACCCACGTGGTGGACAGAGAGAACTAATTTCTACAAATGGTCTTCTGTCTTGTACATGAACACCATGGCATGCACACACAAACACAAATAAATAAATAAATAATATAATTAAAAAAACCTGACACCTGGAAAGGTCATAATCATAAAGTGTAATAAAGATTACTAGGGATAGAGGGAGTGGGGAATGGGGTACAGAGTTTTAGTTTGGGATGTAGGAACTGTCTAGAGATGGTCAGTGGTGCTAACTGCACAACAATGTGAATATAGTGGTGTCACTAACATACATACTCAAAAATGGCTAAAATACTGCATTATGTATGTTTTACCACAAAAAAAGGATACACCATAAATTAGAAGAAAATACAAACTCAAAAGTTAAGGCTACTGTGTTTGGAAAACTAACTCTCTTTCTCTCTATCTCTTCCTCTCTCTCTTCCTCTTCCTCTCTCCCCCCGCCCCGTATGTGTGTGTGTGTGTGTGTGTGTGTGTGTGCATGTGTGTGTGTATCTGTGTTTGTGTGTGTTCGTGTGTGTATGTGTGTCTGTATCTGTTTGTGTGTGTGTATCTGTGTTTGTGTGTATGTGTATGTGTGCGTGTGCGTGTGTGTGTGTGTGTGTGTGTGTGTGTGTGTGTGTATCTGTGTGTGGGCATGTGTGTGTGCATGTGTGTGTGCGTGTGTGTATCTGTGTTTGTGTGTGGTATTGTTGTTATTTGTTTTGGATACCAGGTCTTACTATGCAGCCAGGCTGGTCTGCTGGTCTCAACTTACCATCCTCCTGTCTCAGCCTTTTGAGTGCTGTGATGACAGACATGTGCTATGGGATGTACTGTATGCCAAATGCGTCCCTCTGATTGGTTAGTAAATAAAACACTGATTGGCCAGTAGCCAGGCAGAAAGTATAGGTGGGACAAGAGAAAGGAGAATTGGGGAAAGTGGAAGGCAGGAGGCAGAGAGACTGGCCAGCCATGCCACGGCAAGTGAGATGTAAGGGACCAGGAAGCCATGAGCCACGTGGTAAAGTATAGAGTAATAGAAATGGGCTGAATATAAGAGTAAGATCTAGACAATGGTAGGCCTGAGCTAATGGCCAAGCTGTTTAAATACTATGTGTTTATTTTATAAGTGGGTTGTCGGACTAACAGGGCTTGGCAGGGGCTGGAGAGAAGGTCTCCAGCTACAGACAAGTACTTCCATACCCAGCCTGTGTGATCTTTTTCTCCCTATAGTTTTCTGTATATTCTAGAATGTATACATTAAGTATAATTAGTTGATCATAAAAATTCAATAAACTATAAACATTTTTCAGCACATTACTAATACATTTCCTCACTTAAATATTTTGCCTGGCCTTATTGCTCTCCCCACTGTTCAGAAGAGAAAGGTGAGGTTCACAGATGAAAGCTTTCTTCCCAGACCACAGTGTGTTGGCTGGGATAGCTTTGATGGGGACAACTATGGAAACCTCAGACCATTTTTGCTGAATGTGGCCAGCACAGACCACCAAGGCCAATGCATTCATTTTCCCGACAGACACAGTTTTCTCCAAAATATAACATGCTCATCCACTAGCTGAAATCGCAGCTAGCCTGTACCTTCCCTTAATATTTTTGGCATTCATAAGAAAAAAAAATTGATTTTTTTAAATTTTAAATTAAATGTTTCAAAACATCTCTCAGGACTAGGGAGATGCCTCAGTTTGGGTCCTCAGCACCCACCCAAGCAGATCCCTGGTACTGGCTGGCCAGCCAGTCTAGCCAATTAGTGACTCTGTGTTCAATGAAGAGACCTTGTCTCGAAAAAAAAAATTAAAAAATGAGGTGGAGATCAATAAATGACATCTGACACAAACCTCTGAAGTCTATATGTACCCTCATATACACACACATGCACCCACACAAACACATAGACACTCACACATACACAAAATTCCCAGAGGATCCTACAGCCAGCCACCTTCCACCACTTTCTGCCTGTCAATATTAGGACACTGGGACCCTGAAACTCTGAAACATCAAGGCCTTGCTTAGACTCAGGAGATGAGACATCCTGGGGTAGCAAAGTTAGACTCTTCTATTTTGTAAATTTTCTTAAGCAAGGACTATTAATGATTGAATATTCCTTCTGTTCATTTTCACCATCTACAGTACTAAACTGCCTAAAGCACCTATTTCTCCCACACTCTGGTTGTTCTTTACTTTGATGAGACAATAGAGCATGCAGAGGACCGTGTGGGACTGCTAGGAGACAGTCAGACTCTGAAGACAAAGAAGAATTCCCATCTGGGGTAGTATATGCATACTTCCAGTCTTCCTCCATCCCAGTACCCAGCTCACTTGAACTTGCCCTGGTTATCAGCTTAGTGACCTTTATACTTCCGAAGAATGGAAGAATCCTGCAGTGAATGTCATCCTCGAGAAATCTTCATAAGCCCTCTGCTAAGTCCTCTGAAACAAAGGAAAGCCCTTCTGGTATCCAGCACCTCATAATTAAGGAACAACGCCTCATTAGTAATAAAGAGGATGTGGAGCACTGTGAGGGCTCGGTTGAGCTCTGGCTGAGACCAGAGAACCAGCTTGGTCAGTGGAGGAGACAAATAGATACCATGAGTCAGTCCAGTCTAGTGTACCCTGAAAGCTGTCGGATCCAGAGTGCCTTCAGAGAACCCACACAGCTGCCATCCAGGCTCGCTCTGTGGATGTCTCACCCTTAGAAAGAAGCAACTTCAGGGCTGGTGAGATGTCAAATGGTTAAACGCTTTCCACACAAGCATGAGAACCTGAGTTCAATCCCAATGTAAAGAGCCAGGTAAGGTGGCATGCACTCTGGAGCTCAGTGGCCAGTCTGCCTAGCTTACTTGGCAAGATCCAGGCCAGTGAGAGACCCTATCTCAGAAAATAAGGTAGATAACACTGAGGAACAACACTCGAATTGACCTCTGCCCTGCACGCACAGAGAGAGAGAGAGAGAGAGAGAGAGCGAGCTTGAGAGGGAGAGGGAGAGGGAGGAAAGGAGGAAAAGGAAGGAAGAAAGGGAGGGAGGGGAGGAGGGAGAGAGGGTGGGAGGGAGGGAAGGAGGGAGGAAGAAAAAAGACAGAAGTAGCTGAAGCCCTTACACTGGTATAGGGAATAAGTTTCCTCACAAATGTCACCTTTGGCTGGTGGAGTTCAGGAACAGTGTGTTGAGAAGGATCAGAGGTCACAACCACAGTGATAAGAGAAAGTGGCTTCCACCTTATTATGAGGTACAGGGACAGTGGGTGGCAGTATCTGGGCCAAACATGTATTTGCCACGCCAGATCCAAACTGCCATGCAATGTTTCTTTTCCAAAAACATCAATCTAGGGAAAAGTGCACAAGAAGATAGGGGTTGTGCTGAGCAAACCCAGCTTCCCCCCAACACCTCCCTCCCAGCTCCACTCTCTCTCTAGGGAGCTTACAGCAAACAACAATAAAAAGGATGTACATTTTAACAGGAAGTAAAGTGTCCATCTGATGAGATGAGCAGGAGCGGGGCCTGCTTGTGGGGAGGAAGAGGAGAGAAAGGATTCTCCCCACTCGCAAACCCACAGTAGTAGTACTGAGCTCTGACTCCAAGGAAGGCAATCCCCAAATCTGATGATGTAGGGAATCAGCATTCCCACTGCTGATCCCGGCAGCTCAGGCTCTGGCTTCCTCCCTCTGTTACAAAGACTCACAGCCTCTGGAGGAATCAAGGTGAGGGCCCTACCGCCCACATAAGCCTGAATAGAAACATCATACATAGACCAAGGAGAAGCCATATACTCTTTTTTCTAGGCTTGCCATCTTCCTCCAAATACCTACAAATAACTGTCCTTTGTCCCCATACCTCTACACTAGCTGCCTCAAAACTGGGCTTCAGAATCAAAAGACAGAGGAGATACCAAACCAATGGAAGAAGGTAGACATTGTGATATTGTTTTCCAGTAGCTCAGTTTGATTCTGTCCTATATAGAGAGAAAGCCCTCAGAACGTGAAAAAGCAGAAAGTGGGTCTCTGGAGGCCCTTTGCAGGTTCCAGAAGCTAGTACACTTGCAGATAGATACATCTGGGATGGAAGGAGACAGGGCAGAAACAAAGAGAGGGACACCTGGGGGCCATCTATCTTCCTCATCAAGAAAGAACTTTGGACACAAAGCAGATTCAAGGGCTAGCCGATGACTCTGTTGGTATAGTAGCTGCCAGGAAAGCAAGAGGATCTGAGTTCAGATCTCCAGGGCCTCCATAAAAAGCTGGGCATGGTAGTGCAGTCTACAAAGTCTAATTCTAGGGTAAGCAGAGACAAGTGGACCCTCCTAGTTCATTGCCTAGTCAGCCTAACCAATTAGCAAGTGCCAGATTCAGTGAAAAATTGTGTTTCAAAAAAATAAGATGAAAACTGATAGAGGAGAACACCTGATGTGTGCTTCTGTATCTACACATATGTGCACATACATATGCACATAAACATACATACACACATATGCAAACATGTACACACAAGCACACACATAAAAAAACAAGTACATACATACCTGTTCCTTAACACACACACACACACACACACACACACACACAGAGAGAGCGAGCAAGCAAACTTCAGACCAAGTTCCCCTCATTTCACCTGCTATGCATGCCAAGTTCCAACTCTCTTCAACTATGTCTCTGCCCCAAACATAGTGAAGATGTTTAATAAATTATGAGTAAATGGGTGGAACAGGAGCTGACTCTGAGGCCTCAAGATCCGGGGTCCCACCTAGAGACCTCTTTGTATAAGCCCAGGTGCAGCTAATAAGGTGAAAAGGCTGCCTCCCCAACTCTCAACGAAGGCAGCTGCTTCCGTTTAGCTTACCACAGCTAAGAGGGAGCCTGAGATCTCAGGTAGGGACCTATTCATTCAGTAAAGATGTAGCGCCGAGGCCACCCCAGCTCCTGCTCTGCCAGTCTAACCATCCCCTCCCTACTCTACCCACCAAGAAGAGAATGGCATGTACACGGCAACTGACCACAAAGGCAAAGGTCAAGCCAATGGAGGGTTACATCACAATGGTCGCCTTTGCTGCAAACCTTCATGAGTTACTTAGCCTTTCCATGAATCCATTTCCCAAACTGTAATGGGGCATATTAAGACCTACCTTGTCGATACTCTACCTGCCCTAGAACATGAATACCATAGAGAGGGCTGCCAGGATTGCCAGCAGGGCACTGCATTCATGGTGGTCTAGTTATACAGCAGTCCAGGTATATGTTGCCCCCTAGAGTTGTGGTGTAGTAATTGCATGTAATAGCCCTCCCATGAGAACAGGGTTCTTTTTTTTATGTATATGGATATTTCACCTGCATAAATGTCTGTTCACTCTGTGTGTGCCTGTTACCAGCAGAGCCCAAAAAAAGGTGTCAGATCCACTAGAACTAGAGTTACAGATGGTTGTGAGCTACTATATGGGTGATGGGCAAATAACCCTAATCCTCTGGAAGGGCAGTAAGTGACTGCTGAGCCATCTCTCCATTCCTGAGAACAGAGCTTTTGTGTGGCCTGTTCCTTGAGCTATATAAGTACTTAGAATAGTACATGATCATAGTAGAAACTCAATAAATATAGTTGGGGACTAAATAAGGTTCTCCTAAAGAAGTGACTATGTTATTCGTGTAATGAGTCAATGCTGAACAGTTGTGATTATCACTGACACCCCAATGACAATGGAAAAAGCCTTTGTCCCTGCCTGTTATTTGTAAGTCTATGAGTTGGGAACTTGACCAAGGCTCCAGCATCAAATCAGTGTGACTTTTGTCTTTTCTTACAGCCTGGCCTGGCCTGGTCTGGCCCCTTATTCCTCAGTCCAGTATGACCCCAATCTGACCCCAAAACTTCTTCAGAACACTGAATCCATCACCTGGCTGCCACCAGGGTGACTTGCCTTCACGTCAGGGTCAGGACTTTCCTGGTCCTGCCTTTTGTTGGCTCTGTCATTTGGCACAGAGTTCCCTATTCAGTAGCCTGGTCCTTCACAAAGGCCATGGCCCTTCTTGGAAATAGCATCAACCTGAAGACAAGGGGCTCCAGCACCTTTGCCAATGGGGACATTGCATAATGATAGCACCGTGTTCCAGGTGAAGGAACATAGTTTCAGAGTGGAAAGTAGTAATTCTTCCCCTATACTCAGAGAGGCTGAGATGATCGTCACACTGCTTCTCTTTTGAGCAGACAGATTAGGTTTTGAAAATCAGACAGCCCTGGCCTCAGCCAGGAGGTGCCTCCCCACCAGTACCACACCCACAGGTACAACCTCCTTTGGGGGACAATAGGTGGCTGCCAATTTTGTGTAATATGAACAGTGTCAGGAGGGAACCCACCCTAGAAATATGGCCTCCTGAAATGCCTAGGATTCCACCATCACTGATTCACTCCTTTGGGCTCAGCACCACCCACTCTTGTTGCCTTGAAAAACAGGGACTCTCTTGGGAGGGGCACAGGGTAAGCTGCTACCACCTGTAGTGAAGTAACTCTCCAGAAGTCCTATTACATCTTGATAGGAAATCTATCTGGGTGCTTAGAACCAGAGGAGAGGGAAGGCTTTGAAGTCAAACTTTGTTAGCATCATGAAGTTTCTTACAGCCAGCACAGTCTACACCCTCCAAAGACAGCTGGCTCTTGAACTGTTTATTTCCATGTGTTAATCACCAAAGGATTAAAAGAGCCAGCACATACAGAGAGCCTGCCTCATGCCCCACATGCATAAACTCTCAAAGGCCTGCCCTCCCTTCCATGGATAGAAAGAATGGGCTTGACTATCACAGGAGGGTCTGGTCCCTCATCCTTGGGGGAAAGAAAGACAGAGAACTAGTGTCTTCTTTCCTCCTCACTAGAGCATGGGTATTCCTCCTCTAAACCAGCCCTTTTGGTCTATGTTTCCTTCACTGATGGCCAAGGATAGAGTAGGAAAGGATCAAGTACACACATAGCTTAAGTAACTGCTCACTGGGGACCTGTACCTGGATTCCCCAGGTCCTGAGGTGATTACAAGAGTCTGACAAGACTCTAGTTTGCCATTGATGCCTCTGCTCTCCATCTCTGCCAACTCCCTCCAGAAGACCAGTAGCATCCTGTGCTCTGTGAGTCAAGAAGCTGACACCTGACACAGTGTTGCTAGCTTCTTGGTCCTCTGGTTTAAAACCAGCCAGTGGCAGCTCCTACAGGGGACTGGGGGGCAGGGGAGGGAGGAGACGCATAAAAGATAGAGAAACACCAGAACCCGGTCTGTCCTTCACTCCCTCCCTCTTGAGCCAGAGGCAGTGTGCCCTCAACTCAAGTACAGCTCCCTGGAGTAACTTCTGCTGACTCCTGCCTGTGGTTGTGTGCCTCCTACCCTCTTCATGCCTCCCCCAGCTCGACCTCTAATGGACCAAATAAGATCACGGTAGTTTGTTCACAAATATCTACAACTCACTCATCATAGCACTTGTGGGGAAATGCTTCCCTGAAGAAACTGGTACATCAGCACCGAACTGGGCCAGACTATCATCACCTATCTACAACCCATTCTCTTGGCCGCCGAGCCTATCTGGGTATCCGGCTCTGCTCTGTGTGCCTGAAGCTATGGGCTCTCCACCTGTGCACAGGGGATCTGAAGAACAATTTCCTTCCCACTTAGACTCTTGGGGTACCTTTCAATCCTCTCTGTGATGGACAGTGAGATCTTCTTCTGGAAGTTTCCCTACTTGACCAAGTCGAGGAGTGTTTTATCAAAAAAATGAGTGGAAGATAAACAGAAACAAGATTGTCCCCTTTTCCAGTTTGAATGCAAAACGATCCAATTCGCTCTTTAAACCGAAACATTCTGTGTCCTTCGGGATTCTTTGCATGACCCCCACCACCAAAAAAAGTTACAACAGTCCACAGGATATAATACAAAATGAAAACCTCCCATTTCCATATGAGGAAATAGAGGCCCAAATATAGTTGGCAGTGACCTGCTCAAAAAGACAGAACCTGAACCCCAACTCAGGCCTCCCAGCCCTGTATTAGAAACCTTCACATCACTCTGAGGAACTGGACTGTCTGACCTCCTCTTACCTGACCAGAGCCCTGTTTTCCCCCTTAGACTGTCAGTGCTATGAGGGCAGGAACTTCGCTCCCGCTCCTGTGCTTGGAATGAATAGAGTGATTACCGCTCCGCATTCTCAGACATAATAAATTCAAAGTGCACTTGACTCCACCGGTCCTCCTCATCAATGAGCATCAATGAGAAGACATTCAAAATCTCAAGACCTTAAGGAAAAAAAAAAAAAAAAAAAAACCCTGAAGGCTATTCTGGTGCAAATCCTGGGGTGGCCAAGTTGGGGGGTGGGGAGCATTTGATAAAAATTACTCCTGAGACTGTTTACAGGAAAAATCTGGTCAAATGAATGGGGACAAAAGGCTCCTAGATAAAGGACTCCCAGAGCACCTGGGTTGGCCTGATTTCCTGGAAGGCCAACTGCTACTGGGAGAAGACTAGTTACCTCTGACTATCTCCACAGTTGTGGCTTATCTGCCTACCTACACAGTCTCAGTTGATCAGCATGACCCTTGTGCAAGAAGTGAACTGTGCTCCTAGCTCAAAGTCGGGATGAAGGGGGAGGAGAGGGTGGCAAAGGCTGGGCTCAAGTCCAGGTTGCTCCGAGAAGTGATTTTGAGATGAAAGGAGAGCTGGAGCTGGGGGAATGGGATGAATCCAGTCCTCGGGATCCCCCCTTTGCCGATTTCTATCCTCTCGACCACAAAACACTATCTGAACTCGCAATAGTAGATCATACAGAAGACCTTCAGATCATTATATCGTTTAAGCTGCTCAGTGACCTCAAGGTAAAGGAAGATTATGATCACCATTTTTAGATGATGAAACAGCTGCCCCAGAGGTTAAGTCACCTGTCTAGGGTCATACAGCTAGAAAAGGAGAAGGAGGCCTCATACCTAAGTCTTCTGGGCTCAGTTCTCATTCACCTACAGTAGGCCTTGGGAAGAGACCTGGAAGGGGTGTGGATTGGATGAAGCCAAACAACCTTGGCATTGACCCAGCCTGCTCTGAACCACAACCTCAGCCTCCACCACTGAGTTTTATGGGATGACTTAATTACTCTTTGTTAACACCAGGCAAGATGGCTGTCAGGCTCAGGACACACCTGGTAGTTCTGCACCTCTGGCCGCCCAAGGGCATTCTGGGAATAGCAGGCAGTTCTTGTCCTCCAAGGATGAATGCAAGCCTCTTCTAGCAATTGAAAGTTGTAAAGCATGTGGACAGATCACTGAGCAGAATTGGGGCAAACCCAGGCTAACTCAGAGAGCCAGAGAGTAAGTGTGTGTCCAGCTCCCTATAACATTGCGGCCAACATTGGAAAGCTCTATGGTATTAGAAGTGTGGAGGACACGGACAGGGGAAACAGACAAAGGACAAAATCCTCAACTCCTGAGGTATTCCGCCTAGGTAAGAGAAAGGGTGGTGTTTGCGTTCAGATCCCAGCAACATCATTTCCTGGCCCTGTCCTGTCTGAGCCTGCTCATCTTCATAGTGGTGCTGGGCAGATCCAAAACTGTATGCAAACATAGCTTCGAGTCCTTACTATATTCCAAATACTCAGTGCTGCGTATTGCTCAGCTTCTTTCATCTTGAGAACTCTGTGAGGTAGAAGCTCTTTTATCTCTATTTTATGATGAGGAAACAGTCTCAGAGAAGGTGAGTAACTTGCCCAAGGCACACAGCCAAGAAGCAGAAGCTCTGGTGCTGGGGTAATGACCAGCAGTTAGCAGGAACCCTGGCTCTGGCCTGCGAGCACACTCATGGCAGATGGGAGGGCTTGCAGCTTGTTTCAATCACAAGGGATTTCAAACATCCAAAAGTAGTTCATGGCAAAAGTGCCCGTGCGATACTCAGCCCAGGGAAGTCTGCATTCCTCCCCTACAGCGTCAGAGACAGCCCATCATGCATTTGTCCTGCTTTGTTCCTGAATCACACCACCCCAACACACACATACACTAGGGGTGGTTTACAGGCTGGTTCTGAGCTTTTTCCTGAATTGGAGCTTGTCATTCCCATATCTGTGTTATGCTTTTACACTATAGTCAGTTACCTATTGGCAGTGCCAGCTGTTTGTTACCTGACTTGAAATTTTACATAAATGATAGGTCATTTATGAAGACTCTGCAACAGCACATTTTCATCCTCTTTATTAGAGAAAATTCCATTATTGTCTTCAACATAGTAAGATCCATGAATGCACAGCGTTGATTTGTAAGCAGGAGTCATCCTGAGAAAGGGCCAGATGGGAACTTCTCACTTGCCCTGAACAAGCTTGTTGTAAATAAGCTCCTTAGATGTTGGGGAGCTATTGGGAAAGACTGTGAAGGCTGACCCTGAAGCCTGTCCCAGCTGAAGATCAGGCTAAGATCACAACAATAACAGATCATAGTGATAATTACAAAGCTTTGTATTTGTATGTGCACTGATATTCTAAGGCATTTTTCTAAACATAACCATTTCTTAGGATCGTAATGTTAGTAGGAAGATATTCTGGGGACCACCCAATCTTTAAGATTTCTGAATATATTTTAGAAGTAAAACACATGTTTTCCAGACTAAATCTTGTCTAGAATAGCCCTGCTTATAAACCAGAAGACCATTTCCAGGTACTTTTCCCAGCATAGCCATCTACTCTCCTTCTCTGACCTTTGAGAACCCAGGAAAGCTTAGGACTCCAAAGACAGATCAAGTCCACACATTTTACTTACGAGAGGGCAAGTAGGGAGCAGGAAGGAAAAAAGAGCTCAGAGCCGAATCCCCTACATGCATGTATTTTCTCTTTCAATACTATTAACAGACATGCAAAATTACTAGGCAACGTGCTCCAGCTGTATTTTTTTACAAGTCTATAGGAGTCCAATGAGTAGATAGCAGAGTGAGGATTTGAGGTTCACTTCCAAGTCCAAGCCCAGAGCCTGGCCTCTAGCCGGGAAGAACAGTCTGACACTGCTTTTTAAGGCTCAACTCTCTTCACTGTCTATGGGGTGGATCTTTCTGCATGTGTCTTCTGAAAGCCAGTTCAATCCAAAGAGATCTTGTAACACCATTGCATGTAGCTGTATGCAGATACAGCTCATTGGAGGCCCCCAGTACATTGGGGCCCTGGCAAGGATGTGATTTGGAGAAGCTGCCTGAAGCCTTCACATCTTCCCTAGGGTGCTTCTTCTGTGCCTTTTCGGCCCCCTGACCTACCTTCTAGGACCCCATTCCCATCCAAAGAAGCCACTGATACATTTTTTTTTCCTTTCTCTGCCCAAAACACACATCTTCAGCTCACTGACCACTCTTGCTAGTCCATGAAAAGGCCTGAGTATAATCTAACATAACTAATGGACAAAATATCCTTAAAGTAACTCATAAAGAGTGATTAATGTTGATGATGGGAACTTCAGGTATGGAGTACTCTGGAGGAGAGTGATTTATAAAGAAGTAAATCTTCATAGATTCCCCAAGGATATCACACAGATAATCTCTGTTAAGGCTTTAAAGCTTGGAATATACAATATGTTTAGCATTGGCACTCAAGGGGCCCTGGGATCCATGTCCTCTGGGGCTTGTGAAGACCTGAAAGGAGAATGAACAGCAACATGATCTGCCATGGGACCATAGCACCACCTCTTTGAATCAGGAGTGACAGAACATGCCCCCACCCCTTTATTTCCCAGCCTGCCTTTCTGGTAGGTTAGATAATGGTATGCCTCTTTCATCTTCTTCTTGCTCTGTCTTTATGTTGTATTTGATTGTTCTAGATGATCTACACCTACAACAAGGAGGAAGATCACTCAGCCTGCATCAGATATTTGGTGACTAAGAAATCAACATTGCTTATATTAAGCCACTGAAATTTTAGGGTTATTTGTTACAGCATTATAGCAGAGTACATCCTGACTAATACACCATGGAAGGTGACATCTACATAGTGTGTGCTATGCATGGGACTGCTGGCAGTAATTTCCTATTTCTGTAAGTCAGGAACCAGAAAAAAAAAAAAAAAAAAAAAAAAAAAAAACAGCTGACATTTTCCAGACATCCTGTCTGGTGTGGTTCTAGAAGCAATTTGAGTTTCCCTCATAATGTCCTTGAATGGGGCAGCAAAAGCATAGAGATGTGGGTGTTGGGGGCATTTTATCAACCAGACTCCCCAGTCTAGCCAGTTGACAGCTTCATGGCTATCAAACAAATGTGTGGTAAAGGCATCAAGTCAGCAACTTCATGGGGTCCAGATCTTAGCTGCAGTGGGGTGACTTGAAAATAATACAATGACACCCTCGGGGTCTCCATTCCTGCAATCCTTCAAACAGTTCTGTGAGCTCCCCCTGCCCTGAGCTGGCTCCCTCCCTGCATGAAACACCTCCAGATGTGCCTGCATCCTTCCAAAGTTCACACCCTTTTAAAGGGAACATAGGAGCAGTGCTAAGATGGCACAGAGCTTTACAAGCACTCAAAGCTGGCACAAGACAGCATCTCCTAGACGTGTCAGTGTGTGTGTGTGTATGTGTGTGTGTGTGTGTGTGTGTGTGTGTGTTTTAGGGAATGGTCAGATGGATTTTTACAAAACCGTAACAATGATGTCATGCCAATTGCTGTCATTGTAATTTAAGACATAGAGGAGACGAAATAAAGCTTCTTTTCCAAGGTGGTCCTGCTAGGAAAGACAGAGCATTGGTTCATGTGGAGATTCCCTAAGACTTTCACCAGTGTCCAGTCATCTAATGCCAGCTGTGAGCCTCGGTATAAAAGGTTAGAGTTCCTTCCTGAACCACTGGGGATCATCTGAGTACTGCAGAGGACTATGTGTGCATCTGGCTACTCAGGAGAGTGTCTGCCACATTCTTGCAGCATTTAAGATTGTGAAAGATGTGCTTGAAATGAAATCTAATGATCAGTATTCACTTTTATGGCCTGGTTTATAAAAATATGCATCCTCATAAAAAACAGCCATAGCCAACCAACAGCCTGTTAAGTGCCTAGAGCTTTTTGTTCCAGAACTAACAATCAAGTTCCTCACACAGCCCCATTAATGATGCCCCACATGACCTTGAACCCCTAGCTTAAACATCTTGTGCCTCATTTTCTACATCCGTAAAAGGGAGATAATAACACTATCCACTGGACCACATTGGCAGCATGCTTGGAGATCTGCAGATCAAAGGTGCTCTTCCCAGACCACGCTTACCATCATTAGTGTTGTTATTTTTGTTGTTGTTATTTAGAGAGGTCATGTCGCACCCCAGGAAGTAGATGTGACTCCTAGAGCTGACTCAGTACCAGGGATGAATGAGGAGGCACATTTTGTCCTGCAGAAGCTGCTGATGTTGATGCTGCCCCTTTCATCAACATCATAAGGCAGCACATTCCTGTACTTCCCATGTGGCATGAGGCATCCTCCTCCAAGGAGATGGCCACTCTTCAAGCACAGCCAATATGTAAACATCTGTCTTTGGGAGAAGGAGGCCAGTGAGGAAAACCCATTGTTTTGTTGGTAATGTGGTCCCCATGGTCACAGAGCCAATCATCATGCCCTGGGCTCATAGCCTGGAAGCTTTAGATTCAAGTCCCAACTCTCCACCTTGTGACCTTAAGCACCAGTAGTCATTTTTCAGATTCATCATTGCCTGACTATAAACGAAGGATATTATTTTAGGGGCTATAAAATAGTGATCTCTGAGGCTAGCCCAAGGCCTCCTACTCCTGGTAGTTATAATAACCCTTAAAAAAAATCATAACAGAGATCAGACATAGAGGCAAAAATATCTGCAATAACAGCACACAAGAGCCAGAAGCAGGAGGATCACAAGATTTAGGACAACAAACTACATAGTATGACCTTGTCTTTAAAAAAAAGAGAGAGAGAGAGAGAGAGCAAGGTTCACTAGAGAGATGGCTTGGAATCTCAGAGCAAGCTGGCCAAGCAGACTAGCCTAATTGGAGACTCTAACTCAATGAATATGCTGGGGCTTGACCCGGAAAACATCCACTTTGGTCCTGGACATGCATTCACACACTCGTGCATGCACAACCACACACTTGTACACCTACACACACATGCAAACACACATACATATTACACATATTTCTAAACAAAAGGCAATGTAGGGCTCTTGCTTAGGCCAGGTCTTGCTTGACATATTTCTCCACGTTTAATGACGTTATCAGACACTGCTCTCCCAACAGGCTGTTGGCCCCTAGCCACACTCAAGCAGTAATGTTCTAAGTCTGGGACAAGGAAACGTACTGAACTTGTTTTGGAATTTACCAGCAAACTAGGGACTCAAAATAGAAACCCAGATTCTATGTACAGGTAAACACCCATTTTGGTTTTCAAAGTGTACTCTTATGGGACCTTTGTCTGCCTTTGTGTGGCCTATATAGGAAAGGTCACTTCTCTGGGTGGATGAATTTGAAAAAAAACTTCACTGTGTGCTTGCTGCTCCATGGGCTCTTGGCTTATAAACAGATTGTTCTCTGCAGATGAAACAGCAATCTGCTGGAGGCCTAGCTTTGATCAAAGGAACATGGGCTGAATTTCAGCTTCCAAGGGGAACACAGTGCAGAATCTACCGAGTCCTGGGGTTCCCCTGTGCCCCTTTGTATATCCCCCATACTTCCATCAACTGGTTTTTGCTTGCTTTATATGATGTTGGCTCTCCTTGAAATTTTTTGTTTAAACAAAACAAGACATTAAAATGCTTGAGAATCACTGTACGTCTGTAATAGCAAAGAACCAAATAAAAAGAGCACTTGTTTGGAGAGATGTGAAAATTCACTTGGCCCCTGTGTTTGAAAGTTGCATCTTGTCATGAATGGAAAAAGGCCCTCAGGATGGGAAGGTGTGGGCTAGGGAAGGTGTGCAAATGTGGGTGTTCATATGTCGTGTTGTATCCTGCCGCAAGCTAACACTGGATAGAGCAGAGCAGAGGGGACATGGAGGGAAGGACCATTCTTGTTCTGCCATTCAACTCACACTAGAGTTGGAAAAGCACCATACAATGGAACTGAGACCACACTCAGAGTGAGTAGACTACATAAAGATCTGTATCAAAAATGTGTGTACCCTACAGCCCAGCAATTCCATTTCTTGGGGGTTATCTTGAGATCATCAGACAAGTAAACAAAGAATATCTACAAAGAAGTCTGTGCAGAATTGTTTAAGGTAAAAATAACTGGAAATAATTTCCATGTCCTACCATAGGGTACAGATATGAAAAAAAAACTATGTTCTCACAATGGAATATTATGTGACCATTAAATGTTGCTGTAGAACAATATTGAGATATCTGATTAAATGAAAAAAGCAAGTTACTAACCAACAAAAGGATACAGTATAATCTTGTATTGTTGCATATATACTTATATTCTATGTGTTTACATATTGACACATCACAGTATCTGTGGGACCCCCAAAATCCCTTTACATACTAACATTCATGGCTGTTCCAGACCCTTATATAAAATAACATATTTGCACATGTCCTAGATTACTGGCAATGAATAACATAATATAAATGTTGAATGAATAGCTGTTATATTGTGTTGTTTACTGACTAATAACAAGGAAATGTTGTATGTATTTAGTATAGACTTTTCTTCTAATATTTTCTATCTATGGTCAGTTAAATCCACAGAACCGTTAAGTAAAGATCTGTCTAAGGCATAGTATTGAAACACATACCTAGTATATAAGTATTCATGGTTATTCCACTATTCCAATGCGGAATGCCAGCTGTTTTCTCTATGAATTCTACAAAATAATATATGGAGACTGCAGAAATGGTTCAATAGTTGAGAGCATTTGCTGTAATCATGAGGACTGGGTTTTGGAACTCATCACCCACATAACAAGCCACGCATCCCAGGCTAGCTGTAACCCTAACTCCAGGAGATTACTAGTGTGTGTCAGCTTCCAGCCTAGCCAAGAAAACAAGCCCCAGGTTCTAGGAGAGACCCTGCCTCAAAGGAATAGATGGGGAGTGATAAAGGACACCAGACACACACATGCTCACTGCCCCCACCACACACACACACACACACAAGTGCATGCACAAACAAACAAATAAATAAATATAAATAAATAATACTTTTTAAAAAACAATTACTACTTTTGTGATTTAAAAAAAAAAAAGGTAATGAGAAAGGTTTTGTGTGGTTTGACGGAAATAGAAGAAAAGCATGTTTTAGACAGGACCCACGGGCCCACCTCAAGGGACAACTCTTATCAGCCCCTGCCCTACCCAGAGTGACTAGGCATGAGTCAGCATTCTTTGTAGCTCCCGGCCCTTTCAGCAAAACAGGAATGTGTTTAAGGATTTGGGGCTGTTGTTTCCGGGAAGATGAAGATGTTCTTCTTGTCCTCTGCCCCACTAAGGATGGCTAGACCCCACAGACCCTGGGCAGAAGACTCTATTCTGCTGGAGAGCAGTGCAGACAGGGTAAGTGCTGGATCCCAGAAGTGCAGATAGGGTAAGTGCTGGGCCTCAGCAGTGCAGGCAGGGTAAGGGTTGGGCCTCAGCAGTGCAGGCAGGGTAAGGGCTGGGTCCCAGCAGTGCAGGCAGGGTAAGTGCTGGGCCTCAGCAGTGCAGGCAGGGTAAGGGTTGGGCCTCAGCAGTGCAGACAGGGTAAGGGCTGGGTCCCAGCAGTGCAGGCAGGGTAAGTGCTGGGCCTCAGCAGTGCAGGCAGGGTAAGGGTTGGGCCTCAGCAGTGCAGACAGGGTAAGGGCTGGGTCCCAGCAGTGCTGGCACAGAGCTAGAGGCTGGGCTCCAGCAGTCAGCATAGAGTTTTCTTGTTCATTTCATATACTCCAGACTAACATGGAGATTGTGTTCCTAACTGAGGAACACAAATGAGCAAAGCAATGAGAATTGGCTCTCTTTGGCCCAAGACCAGGAAAGACACTGGGTAGAAAGAGAAAAAAATTAGACCATCACTGACCACCTCCAGCCAAACATTACAAGGGTGAGGGAGGGGGAGCTTTAAAAAAAAAACTGTTCCTTACCCTGACCAGTAAAGATAAAATGGGAACAAGCTATACTGCCACTATATGAGGCTAGAGGAGGCTTCCAACACCACCCTTGCCAGTTTGGAGTCAGAGGAGGCCAATCAGCAAGCAGGTCCTTCAGTTACCCTGAATTTCCACCCTCCACACATACACTGTGTCTCCCTCCCCTCCCAACAGGATCAGGGTGCTGGTCATCCTCCACACAGGGTATCAGGAGAGGCCCAGGGAAAGACAGAGGTGATGAGGCCACCTCCCTTTACTACAGTGTCAGTGAAGGACACAGGACCTGCAGTCATGGATACTCCACCCTCCCAGCTAGGGCCATAGCAGAGAAAGCCAAACTGGGAGCCAGATCCTCTGCTTCAACCACAGACCCCACCCCCACCGGGTGTCAGGAGGTACTAATTAGAGAACTGGGACCATACCCCAAGCCCAGAAGTGACAAGGAAGCACCCATCCTTTTCCCTTGTGAGGCCAGTGTCCAAATCAGCTGGCTGATACAGAAGGCTCAAGATCCAGAGTAAGTAGCCTGAACTGGCAGATTGTTGCCTGGCCCAATTGTCATCAGAGAGGTGTCATCCACAACTGATAAAGGCAGATGCAGAGAACCACAGCCAAACACTAGGTAGAGTTCAGGAATCCTCAGGATGGGGAGGAGGAGAAGGAGGAGGAGGAGGGGAAAGAGGAGAAGGAGGAGGAGGAGGAAGGAGTGTAGGAGCCAGAGGGGTCAAGGATACCACGGGAAGGCTCACACAATCAACTAATTGGAGCTCATAGGGGCTCACAGAGAGTGAACAGACAACCAGGGAGCCTGCATGGGACTGACATAGGCCCTCTGCATATGTGTTACAGTTGAATAGCTTGGTCTTCTTGTGGGACTCCTAACAGTGGGAACAGGGGCTGCCTCTGACTCTTTTACTGGCTTTTGGGACCCTGCTCCTCATACTGGATCACTTTGCCCAGGCTTAATACGTTGGGAGGTGAAGAGTCTTACTATATAGCTTGATATGCCATGTTTTATTGATACTCATGGCAGACCTGCCCTTTCCTGGATAGAGACAGAAGAGGAGGGGATTGGGAGGGTGGAAAGGGGGAACTGGGGAGAGGAACTGGGAGGGGAGGGCATCAGGGGAAGCTGCAGCTGGAATGTAAAACAAATAGATGAAAAAAAATCCTTAAAAAAAAGAAAGAAAGAAGGGTGTCTTGACATAAGCAAGATGCCCAGTGTGTCAGCACAAAATAACTAACCATACCAAGAACCAAGAAAATTTTAACTTCAATGCCACAAATATTACAATTATCTGCAGATTTTTAAAGCAGAGATATTAAAACACATTGGTATATATTTAATGGATATACTTAAACAAGTGAAAAACAAAAAAAGTTTCAAGGAAATTCAGTGTCTCTACAAATAAGTAGAAAATACAAAGGAGATTCAAATGGAATTTTAGAAATGAAAAATACAATTGTCATTTGTTAAACTTAATAAATGAGCATAAGGAATGGAACCGCTCATTGAGAAAACCTCCCAGTGGTGGGGAAAGACTGCCAGAGTCCTGAAGCCGATGGTCAGATTAGCACTCCCTTCAGCCTCCATCAGAGAAGCTTCCCTTGGCAGTGAGCAGTGGCTAACGCAGAGACTCACTACTGATCAAAACTCTGAGACTGCTGAGTGTTCAGCCCTAACCAGGACATCTAGATCATCCCTCCAAGGCCCCAAGAACATTGCAGAAGAGGAGATGGAAAGAACGGAAGAGCCAGAAGATGGAGGTGCACTGGGAAATGATGTCTTCTAGACATGACATGGCTGTTGCACACATGAGCTCACATCAGCAGTGGCTACCAAAACAAGACCGGATCCACTGACATTCCATTCTGAATGGGTAGGAGTTCATCTGGCCCCACTCCCACCTGAGGAGCAGTAAGTAGCTAATGGTTGATAAGGGATGGGAGGGAATTCATGGCCCTCAGTGCTATGGCCACTAGTAAGTTGCCCTTGTTCAAGTAAATAGTCTCTCCATTATTCTCATGCAGACAGCACTAGTGAAATGCATACACACACACACACACACACACACACACACACGCACACACACACACGCACACACACACACACATGCACACATACACACACGACATGAAGATCTGAAGAGGTGGCTCAGTTGGCAAAGAGTACTTTCTGGGAAAGCCAGAGGTTCTGCGTTTAAGTCTCCTGGACCAATGCAGAATCCAGGCCTGTTGACCTGTGGACAGTTCTCTGACAGCACTGGAGTGTGGAGACAGGCAAACCCCAGAACTCACTGGCCAGTGAGCTGAAAGAGCAAGCTTCTAGATCAATGAAAGACTCTGACTCAAAAATGAGGTGAAGAGTGGTTAAGGAAGATACCCAGTGTCCTCCTCTGGCCTCAGTGTGTGCAAGCATGGACACACAACCCCCTACACATGTGTGTGTAACACACTCTGTGAGAGTGGGAGAAAGGGCTTGACAGGGAGGGAAAGGGTGTTCAGTAGGAAGGGGACAAGAGAACAAAGGGGACATAATCAAAGTATACTGTGGTTGATATATTGTGCACCCCAATAAACTTATCTGGGGATCAGAGAACAGAACAGCCATAATATTAACGTAGAGGTTAGTAGCACACGCCTTTAATCCTAGCATTCTGGAGGCAGAGATCCATCTGGATCTCTGTGAGTTCAAAGCCACACTAGAAACAGCCAGGCATGGTGACTCATGTCTTTAATCCCAGGAAGTGATGGCAGAAAGCAGAAAGGCATATAAGGGGTGAGGACCAGGAACTAGAGCTGGTTAAGCTTTTAGGCTTTTGAGCAGCAGTTCAGCTGAGATCCATTCAGATGAGGACTCAGAAGCTTCCAGTCTGAGGAAAGAGAATCAGCTGAGGAATTAGCAAGGTGAGGTGGCTGTGGCTTGTTCTGCTTCTCTGATTTTTCAGCATTCACCCCAATACCCAGCTCCAGGTTTGTTTTTATTAATAAGACCTTTCATGATTCGTGCTACAGTATATTGTGTACATGTGTATAAATGGGAAAGAAAAAAATAAATTCTTAAAACTTAATGAATGAGTTCAACAACTGAATAGAGTAACCAAGAGCAGAAGAAAAAGAAATCAGTGAAGACAGAAGTGCAGGAATAACCCAGCCTAAATATCAGAGACATGGTGGACTGGATTATAAAAACCAACAGAGAGGAGGTTGCTCAATCTACAAATTTCTCACTGTGCAAGCTCAAGACCTGAGCTTGATCTCCAGCCCCATGTAGAAAAACTGGACATGGTGGCATGCACTTCTAATTCCTGCACCTAGGAAGCAGAAACAGGCAGGTCCTGAGGCCTCTGGTCAGTCAGCCCAGCCTAATCTGAGTGCTTCAGGTCCCAGTATCTCAAAAATAAGATGGACTGAACCTGGACAATAACACTGAGGTTGACCTCTGGCCTCAACATACATGTGCACACATAAGAACATGCGTACATATGTGTACCTGTGTGTATGCTCACACACATGCACTCACTCAAATCAATAGCACATGGAGGACCTGTACAACTATAAGAAAAAAGCTACTATCATTCATGTAATTGGAGTTCCAGAAGGAGAGGAGAAATAGCAAGAGGGTGAAGAAGTATTTGAAGAAATAACAGCAAAAAACTTCCCATGTTCACATAAGCAGCCAAGTTCAAGGTTTAAGAAGCTCTTGTAGTTAGGGTTTCTATTGCCGCAACAAAACATCATGATGATAATACAAGTTGAGGAGAAAAGTGTTTATTCAGCTTACACTTCCACAGCAATGTTCATCATTGAAGGAAGTCAGGACAGGAACTCAAACAGGGCAGGAACCTGGAGACAAGAGGCCATGGAGGGGTGCTGCTTACTGGCTTGCTCCCCCTGGCTTGCTCAACCTGCTTTCCTATAGAATCTAGCCCAGAGATGGCACCACCAACAATAGGCTAGGCTCCCCCATCAATCACTAATTAAGAAAATGTCCTACAGACTTGCTTACAGCCCCATCTTACAGAAGCATTTTCTTAATTGAGATTCCCTCCTCTCAGATGACTTTGGCTTGAGTTAAGATGACATAAATCTAACCAGCACAGAAGTTGAACAAACCTGGAGAAATCAATTCCACGACAGGAGGGACAAACCTCTGTAAACTGCAGACAAGGATGCTAACCATACTTGTTGAGTAGCAACACCTCACCTGTGAGAGAAAAGCTATTCGAACGGCAGTGGATTCCTCACAAGAAACTCTGAAGTCAAGAGGGAGCAGCATGAAGGTCGTTCAAATGCAGAGAGGAGAAAAACTACCATATTAGAATCCAGCATTCAACAGGAAGAGCGTTCAGGAGTGGCTAAGGTGGTACGACACACCCACTGTGGAAAAATAAGAGCCTTCACCAGCAAACCCACCCTAAGAATGGGTAGAGTAAGGTTTGGGAGAAGCAACAAAATTAAAGATAAAAAGTCTTAGGACATTGGTGGAGAAGGAGACAGATTAAGGGCAAAACCATGAGAAAAATTGGTCATCTTTCCCCTTCATCTTGAGATTTCTAAATTACAGTGGACAGCAGACACAAAATTATAGCACTTCTCATGTGATTCTCAATGTACTTAGAGGATAATTTTAAGGAAATTGTGTTGCAAAGGAAGGAAGTAAACGTACATAAACAGAAATAAGTTTCCATACTCCACTTGAACTAGTCATCATAAATAGGAATAGATTGTAAAAATTTAAGTATATATAAGGTACCATCTATGGCAACCACTAAGAGAACAGAATCAAATAAAACCAGATAAGCCAATGTTATTCTAAATGGGTTCTGGTAGCTCACAGGAAAGCAAGTAAAATAAAGAAAATTTTAAAATACTAGGGCTGGGGGTGTAGCTCAGTTGCTAGAGTACTTGCTTAGCATGCAAAATGCTCTGGGTTTGAGCTGTAGCACCACATAAAATAATGTATGTTTATGCCTGGAAACACAGTACTTAAGTAGAGGCAGGAAGAGTACAAGTTCAAGATTACCCTCAGCCACATAGCAAGTTCAAGACTATACTGGGACACATGAGTCCCTATCTCAAAATAAATAAATAAATAAAATACAAAAATAAAATGACATATTTAAGGCCTACCACACCATTATTTACATTGCATATAAATGGTTACATGCAGAGAGCAACAGAGACTCTCAGAGTAGATTTTAAAAATATGACTGCACTATGTGCTGTCTCAGCTCTCATATAATGATATAGATAGATTAGAAATAAAAAGGAAAGAGAAATATGTCTCACATTAAATCTTAATCAAAAGAAAGCAAGGAGGAGGTATATGAATGCCTGATGAAGTACATTTCAGAGCAAAGGACCAGCTGCACAAAGAACATGCACAGTGACTAAAGTGGACTCCAGCAGGAAGATCTAGCAACTTTGAACCATCATGCACCAAACAACTGAGCTGTCAAATACCAGAACTCAAAGCCAGTAGAACTTGGAAGAAGTAGGGAAATCCACATCTACATTTATGGCAGGAAGCTTTAATAGCCTTCCCTCAACAATTGATAGACCAACTAGAAACAATATTAATAAGATTATAGATAGCAACATAATTTAATCAATGTGTGTAGACTACTCTACCCAGCCATGACCAAATACATGTCATGGAACAAATAGCAAGATTAATAGGCCATTAGCAAATATCAGAAATCTCCAAGAGGGTCAGGAATACACACATGATGTTTTGCCCCTGCTATGGTTTAGATGTGGTCTTCTCCTCCTGCTCCACCCTCTCCTCCACCTCTGGCAACATGTGCAATCCTCAGAGTGACAGTATAGAGTAGGTGGGCCTTTAAACAGCAGAGCCTAGTTTAAGGTGATTTAGCCATTAAGGATACTTCCTTCAAAGGATATTACTGTAGTTCTCATGGAACCCTGTTTATTTCTCTAGAGAGGGTCGCTATTTAAAAGAATAGAATTGGTGGTCTCACTGTGCCTTCCCATCTTCACATGTGGATCCTCTCATGAGTGCTCCTGCAGTGACCCTATCTCCCGTGACATCATATAGTCAAAGTGGGGCCGCCTGCATGACAGTGAAGGCTTTCTGTCTTCCAGACTGTAATTAGATAAACCTTGTTTCTATAAGCCTCAGATACTCACTGACTGAGGCAGTCACTAAGAGTAACATTCAGTCCTCATCTACTCTTTCAGAGATGCCACTGGCCCACAACTAGGCATAGACACAACATCATGACTCTATGCCTCCCACTACCCTGTCCACTGCCACTCTTGACATTGAATTCCTCATAGTGTTAGCTTCTTCATAGTCCCCTCTTTGAAATTAGGGTGTGCTTTGGAGAGGCCCCAGTGAAACATCCTACATCTCTCTCCCATCCCTCTCATGGATAAGAGGCCTAAGAATGTAAGGCTGTGTCTCCTATATTGGGAAATCTAGACTTGGAATGTGGAGGCAACTCTAAAGAGAACATCCAAAACAGCTAATCTTCTGCCCACTAGAGAGCCTATACTAGCTCTCCACACACACACAACTGACCCACTCACTGACCTCCTAAGCATTTGCAGTGGGAGGCCTCAGCTACCCTTAAGAAAAAGGTCTGGTTTTCCATCTTTCCCAGGGCACCACCCTAGCCCAGGACTTACTTCTCACACATGAGAACTCTTGAGTGGAATAAGTCACCAGTTAACGTGAACCCTGAGAGTTCCACATTATCATACCCTCTGATCTTGCTGGAGTGAGTTCTTATCTTCGGGTCAGGTTGTTTTTCAATAGAAATGAATCAAAGTTGGGCGCAGGACCAGCTATCTTTCAGGAGGGGCAGGTAAGGACAGGTGGAACACACACGTGCATGCTCTCATGTGATAGATGTTTCCAGCAATCTGAAAGGAAAGACAAATGAATTATTTGCACACTGTACAGGATCTCAGCTCCAGACTTGAGGAGTTTCAGAACACCCAAGTAGCCTAACACTTGGAGCTTCAGAATGAAGGAAGAGGGAAGGAAAACTGAGATGTCATACGGGAAGGTGGCAGCCAGCTTCAATACTGTGCTGACCTGGCTGGGATCCTAGCTCAGCCACTTCTTACTATTGGTGAGAGCTCTTCTCTCCAGATTTAGTTTGTTCAAACCATCAGAATGGGACAACAAAGCCAGAGTCATGAGGGGTCTCCAGCCACCAGCTCCAGGATTTGAATGTAACTCTCAGAGCCAAAGTCTGGGGACACAGACACAGCCTGAAGAACGGGGTACAAAATGACAAGTCACAGGTGACTCACTGCAAAGGGAGACCCTTAAATAAGGACAGGACCACTGCCCTGGATTCTCAGAGGAGGAGAAGGGCATTAGAACCCCAAGAGTCCAGCTGAGCAAGCAGGTCAGAGCCAAGTTTAACAAGGACCAAGGCCATGATCATCTGAGGACAGACAGTCAGACTCGTTTTAAAACCCGATCCATAGAGAACATTCTTGGTGAATCGTCCCCAGGGAACATCTCCATGGAGAAGCTGCCAATATGGCACCAGGTCAAGGGCATGAGGGCCACAGCACTAACTTCCCTCAGGTTTACCAGGTAACATAGTGGTTCACCTCCAAGCTCTGCTGTGACTAGTCATGAGACCATAGGTAATGTGCTTCACTGGTCTGTGTCATAGTTACCTACCTGAGAAATGGGGAGAGTTTGAGCTTGGCTGAATAGGAACATTGTAGGAATTAATGTGATACTATCTCCAGAGTTCTTGCAACACTATTCAGAACACATGGGGCATAAGAACGCAGTGTTCGCTGGACATTAGCTACAGTCACTGTTATTACAAATATTAACATTAGTGCCATTCTCCTCCCAATGCGGCTGCCAAGGAAGCCAAATCAGCCCTTTCTGATTTTTGTGGGACACAGGATGTAAGGACAAAATTCATCAGAACATGAAAAAAGTGAGCCAAAACATAAAGGTGACTGTATTCCTCAGGATCAACGGGACACACATGATTGCCAACATCAGAACAAACAGATACAGGCTTGAAGGCCCGTGTCTACACTGATCCTCAATTTGCATTCGTGTTTCCAACATGGACAATGAATCCTATATTTCAGATTTCCTCCCCATGCACATAAAAAACGCTCTCAATCCTAGCACACAATTGGCCCCTAGCAACGACTGGGGTGGTTTCTTTCACTTATGCTGCCTGCAAAACTCAATTCTAGCTTCAATATTGCAGTTCTGTGTGCTTCCAAAGTAATAAAATCTCCCCTAGTGCCCATAAGCACCTTTACACTATGCCAGACTGAATTCTAAACAACATTCAATAAGAGGTAACAGCTAATACAGTATTGACCTCTCACTATGGGAAGCCTGAACCCAGAGTCTGGCTCCTACCATGACCATCTGCCTTCCTTTCTCTGCTCTTCAGTTCTCTCATTCATAAGGGATAACCATCCACAACATCTATTTTTCTAGTTTAGTTCTAAGGATTAAATTACAACAAAACCCAGCCTCAGCTTAGCACGGAGCATGCAGTAAATGGGCCCGCACATTGCAGCTGTTCTGTCATGGAAGACCCATAGCAAACCTACATCCTAAGTCTTTCACACCTGAAACTGAAGCCCAGAGAAGTTACTCCACCAACTGGAAATCTCCCAGCTGCTCCCGCTGGTGCCCTTTGCCTCATGAACAGGAGTCAGCCTGATGGAGACAGAGCTTTGCAGCCTCTTGGGGAGAGGCACTCCAGCAAACCTCAAACCTGCCTGCAGCTCTCCCTCCAAGGAGCCTGAGAAGTCCCTGGTTCTTAGGAAGCCCTACACACAATGCAGGGCCACCTCGGCTGCAGGTGTCAGTGCCCTGGTTCACTTTCAGGTACCAGACTGTGCCAGTTTCACAAGCAGATTGTTGGCAGGCCCCGTGGTCTCTGTTACTAGACACTGAATGGCCAGTGAAAGAGACCCATTGTCTGGCCTCTGAATGAAGAATACCCCATTTAGAGAAAGAATTTGCCTGGTTTCTCACAGAGAAAGAAGACAGCAGCAGTGGAGAGAGAACAATGCTGACCATTCACCAGGTTTTTACTTAACATCAAAGCCCAGTGACCAACCAGGTGAAGGGCCACACAACACAGAGCAAGCCAAGGCCAAACCGGTAGGCAGAAAGAGACACTTCGGAGTTGCAGTTCCAGCCCCAACCCCACCACGGTCCACCTCAGCCAATGTAACATCTGGAGAAAATGAGAGGGAACAGGCTCAAGATTCCACCAGCAGACTCAGGAGAACTATGTCAAGGGTCCTCGAGTCTTCCGTAGTTAGCGAGTTCCCAAGATGTACCTGCGCATGGATAACCTAGGCATCTGATAATACAGACACTGTGGTCTTGTTGCCAGGATTCTGATTTCATGGGAACAGCCCATAGTCCAGACGCTGGGACTATTTCAAAACTCATCAGGTGATTTTTAGGTGCAGCCAAGGCAGAGAGGCATTGTGCCCAGGGGCAAGACCTGTTTTGTCCACAGCTACATCCAGAACTGAGTGCTAAGGCTGGCATATATTGGACACCAATAAATATCGGAGTCGAGGAGTTTATGGAGTACTCCAAGAGAGTCCCTCAGCCCCAGCTCAGCCCCCTCCATGGCAACTGTTTATCCTTTTATTTCCATTTTATTTTTTAAGTATCCACATTTTCTTTTTTTTTCATTTTTCTTTATTAAGAAATTTTCTACTCACTCCACATACCACCCACAGATTCCCCCCTGCTCCCTCCTCTCACCCCTCAGCCCTCTCTCCCAAGCCACACCACATCCCCACATCCCCAAAATCAAGGTCTTCCATGGGGAGTCAGCAGAGTCCGGCACACTGAGCCTAGGCAGGTCCAAGCCCCTTCCCACTGTACCAAGGCTGTGCAAGGCTTCACACCACAGGCACCGGATTCCCAGAAGCCTGCCCATGCACCAGGGATGGATCCCGATCCCCCTGCCTGGGTGCCGCCCAAACAGTTCGAGCCAAACAACTGTCTTTTATTGACTGTTGAAACTGGGCAAAAGGGTTTCCAAGTTTTATTGTTGTTGGGTGGGGTTTTTGTTGTTGTTTTTGTTTTTTTTTTTTAGAGTTGTCTCCTTTAAATTCCCTTTCAAAAACCACTGAACCATGAGGCTTCTAAAATTCCTTCCAACTTAAAAGCACTGATTCCCAGATCATAAATCCCTCTGGCTCTTTGAGAGCCGTGGCATTTCTCTGATAGTCAATCAAGACTGGCTAGTTCTGGGAAGGGCTCTCTGAAGATTGCTCACAAGTCAAAGACTTTGCTCATATGTTTAGGCCCTCCTAGGGACCCAGGCTGAGGCCTCCACTTAGCTAGCTGTTCATGTTCCCAGAATGCCACCCATGTGCCACTGTCCCTATGAGCTTTCCTCATCCCCTTTGCAAACTCAACCCTTCCCCCAAGTCCTGCTGCTTTTTATAAGCCAGTACCTTCCAAATCAGTTTGTCTAGTGTGCTCTGTATTCTGTATTCCATACTCTGCCATCTAACTGCCTACTGGATAGCTGCACCTTGATTTCCCTTAGGCACCTCAAATTCAAACTGTCCTAAAAATGAACTCATTACCTTTCCACACCCAAACCTGCTCCTCCTCCCTTCTGTTCCCCCGCCCTATCCGGATGAGCAGCATCACAGCCACCCAGTTGCCCAAGCTTGGAAACTCCAGAAGCATCTTTGCCCTCTCCCTTGCCTCATGCCCCACCCTCCAGCAGCCTTGGGAGCAACCCTGGTTTCATCTTTCTCTTTTCCTTTCTGGTTTCACTACCAGAGAATCTCAAAATTAGGTCTAGAGATGTCACATGGAAACAAGTTCGTGTCCTTTAGTAAGACAATAAGATAGCTTGCTAGGTAATACACACACACACACACACACACACACACACACACACACACACACACCCCAACCTCAAGTTATTCCCTGAACCTCCCTTTCATCCTTCTTTCAGAGGGCATTGGCAATGGAGCATGTCTGATTTTGGACAGTTCCTGACCCAATGACTAAACATACAGTTTGGTTTGTTTTTTTTTTCCCCCTTTTGTGCCTTGCTATCCCACCTAAAATATCTTTCCAGTCTTTAGTTGGCTGTTCTCTGCTTATTCGTCACATTCAGACAGGCCAGGTTTTCAGACCCTGGCCTCACTCCTCATAGCACAGCCCATGCTTGACCACAGAGCTTCTTACACAATGAATGGCATTTGTTATATGCTGGACAGTTTCCTCAGCATCTGGTATCTTGTCGTTTATTTACTGCCTCCCTAAAAGCATGTATTTGCATACCCTATTATCTTAAATAAGGATCCCGTGGCTGTATTTTTTTAACTGAGGACTCTTCAAACAAAACTTTACCCCAAACTGTTGCGCCAAACTGGGGCCTTGAGTGGTTACATCTCTTCTAGAAGACCAAAATTTGGTTCTCAACACACGCATTAGGGAGTCCCACAACTGCCTATAACTGCAGACCCAGAGAACCAGTCACCCTCTTCTGGCCTCTGCAGGCACTGCACTCATGTGCGCGAACCTATACTCTAACACATATATACATAAATGAAAACTTCACATTTTTGAAAAAAAGAATAGAAACTGAAGACAGAAGATGGAGGAAAGAGATTCTTATGCCAAAGTTTCTCCAAGTGTAACCTTGAAGAGAAGAAGGGCTCCCTGGCACTCCATAGAAAAGATGTTACTAAGCAGTGTCCAGATACCTTTTAGCTGTCAAGTTGTTGTTGTTAAATTGGCAAATGGCTTTCCTACTCAATGCAGTTAGGAAAAGCCAGAACTGTGTCCAGCCCAGCAGATTTGGGATAGCTTCCAGGTGAATGAAAAGTGCCATGTCCCTTCCAGAAGGCTGAAGCTTATTCAGTGAAAACTCCAGTGTGGTCAATTCCTTCTGTTCCTAAGCAGAGTTTGCGACATGTGATGTCACCTTTCAGTGCTGGGGTTTTCCTCTGGGAGGTCAGTGTTAGAGTGGGTGAGAACGTCCTTTGTTGACTGAAGTTGTTTTCCATGCTCCAGCCAAAGCCACACTTGAGCCCCTGACCTTTGCATCAGGCCAGTTATATTCCCAGCACCACCATGAGAAGGTCAGGGGACATTTCTGCTATGTCCTCATTGCCAATACCTTTTCTCCTGCCACATCTACCTGTTCTATCAAATTAGCCATGGTTTAAAGGGTGGGGGAACAAGTTAAAATTGTACCTAAAGTTAAACAAATAAGCTGGGCTGGTGGTGCAAGCCTATTATCTCAGCTACGTGGGAGGCTGAGGCAGGAAGATCAAAACCTAGAGGCCTACCTGAGCTATGGAGTGCTCAGTGTCAACCTGCCTGGAAAACATAGTGAGACCATGTTTCAAAGTAGTGTTTAAAAAAAAAAAAAAAAAAAAAGGACAGGGGATATTGCTCAGTGGTAGAGATCTTGTTTGGCATGCATGTACATGAAGCCTTCATATTGGAGGCAGAGGGGACTTTCCTCTTAATGAAATGACTATTCTATATGGCATGGATGTTTGTGTTTCTTCTGTAGGGCTCTCAGAAAGTTCACATTTTCTTCATTCGTTTAATGTTTAATAAGCTCTTGTTATATTCCAAAAAACCTGGCTTGGCTGCTAAGACCAAAAGATGGAGAAGCACTGCATTTATAAATAAGACTAAACAGAAATAATGGCACTACTCTCATCTGGTGGCCCATGATGATGGTATCTATGAAGCACAGTGCTACGGTTTAAATTTTAGATGTCTCCCCAAGACAGTATTCCCAACTTAATGGAAGAGAAGCCTACACACACTCATTCCCTGCCACACACTCCATCCCAATGTTTGGAACTATGGAGAAACACGGAAGTGTCCTGGTTTCTCCTACATTTGTGGGGAGGGGATGGTAGGAAGGGTGAAGTCCTGAAGAATGTACAGCTAAACCAGCTGTCTGCATTTTATCATAGCAATGAAAACATGACTAACACACAAAGAATTCAACTCTGCCTTCAGGAGAAGCCATGGGAGCATGGGAGCCAATTACCTAAGCATCTGTTAAAGGAGGTCCCTTGACCCTATCACCATGACAAAGAAGGTAGACTGGGTGCGGGGAGCATGCTGGCCAGGTGCAAAGGCAAGGAGACAGAAGAACCCAGAGAGTCTGGCCCCTGACATCCCTTCTGTAAGGCCACAGTATGTGTGTGCTTGTGAGAAAGAGCGGGGATGGAGGCTGAATCCGAAAAGGAAGTTCAGCACATAAATTGCTCAAATGCTTTCCTTAGTTGGCTTTCTATTGCTGTGGTAAAAGGCCTTGATCAAAAGCAACTTGGGCAGGAAAGGATTTACTCAGCTTACACATTCTGATCACCAACCATCATGAAGAGCAGTCAAGGCAGGAACCTGGAGGCAGAAACTGAAGCAGAGGCCATAGAGGAGTGCTGCTTAATGGCTTATTTCTCCTGACTTGCTCAGCTTACATTTATATACACCCGGGACTGCTTGCCCAAGAATGGCACCACCCACAGGGGACTGAACCCTTCTCCATCCATCAATCAGGAAAGTGCCCCCCCCAGGCTTGCCTGTAGGCCAATCTGGTAGGGGTATTTTTAAATGAAGTTCTATCTTCTCAGATGACTCCAGATTTTATATCAAGTTGATCCTAGCCACTGCCCCCCTCCCAAAAAGCTAACCAGAACAATGCTGGAACAACATAGTATAAATTTCTGTTAAGGCTTAATAATATGCTTTACCGTACCTATATGCACTCAGTAAGTCAAGTCAACTTGCAGTCTATAGTTAGTGTGGTTGTCTGGCGTATTTGTTACTCTTTTCCTTGTCACGACAAAAAGCCTGACGGAAGCAATTTAAGGACGGAAAGACTTATTTTCGCCTCAGGGTTGGAGGTAAACTGTGTCTATTGAGGCAAGGAAGTCATAGCATCAGGAGGTTGAGGCAGCTGGTCCCATGGGCTCTTCAAACAGAAGGCAGAGACAGGTGAATACCGCTGCTCAGCTCCCTTCTCCTCTTTATTCATCCTGGGACCCTGGACGGCAGCATCATCTGTTCTATCACTCAGGGAGGGTCTTCCCTCCCCAGTAAAACACCATTACAGACTCATTCCAAGGAGTCCCCATGCCTATTCTAAATTTCAGGGAATAAAGGATCAATATTAACTATCACAGCTAGCATGTGTGAGACTCTGGGTTTAAGCCTAGTACCCAAACCAAAACACCAGTACCAAAACCAAAACACCTAGTACCAAAACACCAGTGACAGACTGCTTAGTGCTTAGCTCCTTGGAATGGAAGATGGTGAGCTGGTAAGGACTGGAGCCGAGGGTGGAAAGAATAGGAAATGGAAGGAAGAGGGGAAGAGCAAGGATCTGTGAAAAGAGGAAGAAGTCCCGGGGTAGAAGTCAAGGACGAAAGGCAGAGCAGCTGTTTTGGTTCTGTGGATGACTTGCTGTATGAAGTTGAAGGATGAAGGCTCCATCTCCCCACACATAGAACGCGCACACGCGAACACACACACACACACACACACACACACACACACACACTCACACATCACCTTTGACTGAAGCCACCATATAGGCAGTGGACCGAGCCCAGGACCCCATGAGTGAGAGGCAAACATGTCATTGGAGGGACAAGGGAATGAGCTAACCAGAAGCTAAGCAGCAGGCAGGGATCAAAAACAAGAGCAAGCACGCCCCCTCCACCAGCCAGAGATGACAGCAAGGAACAGGACCAGGAGCTCAGGCAGGAAGAGATCTGAGCGCAGCAGCCTGTGTTGACCACTGACTGAGTGGCTGACGCAGCTGGAGGATGCTACCTGTGTTTGTCAAGAAGTATAGATGACCATTTTACCAGGGTGTCTTGAAGCTTTCTCCATTCTAAAGAATAGTCACTCTAACATTCAGAAACATGTCCAGCATTGCCTTACTGGCTGTTAAATTTGTGTTCACAAGGGTCAGTGACATGGCTCATTAGGTCAAGGCATCTGCTGCCATGCCTGATGGTACAGGCTCAATCCCCAGGACCCACACAGTAAGAGAGAACCCACTACTGCAAGCCGTCCTTTAGTCTCTACACTGGCATGGTGAGATGTATATGCCTCACACAAAAATAAATAAAATTCAAAAAACTTGACTGTTGACAAACAGATGCTGTCCCTTGGCTCTGAAACACCCATCCCTGGAGTGCCCTAGACCTCCCATAAGCCAGCAATTAAAGGTTGATGTTCAAGCAGGAAAAGTTCCTGAAACCCCAGGGTAAATTCTGATTGCTCAATACTACACAGGCAGTATTTATTAAATACTTTGGATATCATCCCTGCTTGCAAAAATAATTCTGCAGTTGGGTTTGACATCGTGTGAAATTAATGATATAATTACTATATTATCTTTCCATCCACCCAGTACAGTGAAAATATCTATGGAGAGGCCACAAAGGCCAAAGTGTGTCCCAAGAGCCAAACCTAATAGAACAAAATCTTTAGCACTGGTCTTTGCAGAGTTCATGGTTTTAGCCTCATGGGGAAAGTTCCATGCTCTACTCAACACTATATAACACAAAGACCTACTAAAGCAGTGTATTGAATCACCAGAGTTAAACAGTTGGTCAGAATCTATCAGGGAATCTAAGAATCTAAGCAAAAGAGAGTTTGTAGGTAGTAAGTTTTGCTTATAGAATTCTACTTTACTGTCCAAATGTAGCACAAAACCAGGGCTCCTAGACCTGGAGTCCAGCAAATGGTTTCTAAATCCCAAATGCAAACCTACAGGAGTCCCCCAAACTGAGCACTACCGTAATGGTAGGCAGCTGCTGTGGACCAGAGACTGAACCGGTCTATATGGGGTTAAGTGTGTTGCTTACTCCTGTTTTGTTTTTTCAGTGTTCAATGTACCTCCTAATCCTCGTGGTTTCATTCCTTACCAGCCAGCAAGCATTGTCTGAACCCATACACTCCTCTCTTAAGCTTCCTTTACAGTCCCTCTGTTTCAGAAATAGCAGAGACTAGAGTATCATGTTCGCCCTCAGCATTCCCCTAAAGTGAAGCAAAGGATCGCTTGTCCCTGACCACAGGGCTCAGAGCTGACAAAGTAAATTCACAGCCTAGAATGCTAATCCATCATTCAGCCAAAACTATACAATATTTTCCCAGCATTAATCCGGATTCCCACAGTAGGACTGTGGGAGCTGGGGTGGCTTAAATCCTGCAGACAAATGGTAGACAGGAGCTGCCCTTCTGCTGAGTGAAAGAATAGGTGAAACGATGTACTTTGGATAGAGGTGATATCTGGAGGCTGCCTCAAGTCACCGAGAGGTCAGATCCATGTGGCATTCAGTCTGGAACCTCACTCAGCGGGTGTCTCCTTGGAAATGTTTAATTTTTACTGATTTATACAATAGCTAGTCGTCAAAGTGTGTTCCTTGTGCACCAGCGCCTGCGTGCTTTTCTTTATCTTCACAGAAGGGGGGTTTGTCATCGCCCTCACAGTGCAGATAAGGAAGATGAGGTAATAATAGGAAGTTCCTCTGCAGCCGGAGACCACACTGCTAGAAAGCGATGGAACAGGTTTCCAGCGCTAACCTCTCGTCCACAGAGATTAGCCCTCTGCCCTCTGGGAAGGGAGGAAGGTGAATCCTGGACTTAGGTAAAGCCCAGGAGTCCATGGTGACCTGTTCCGTGGTTTTCAGAGGCTGTCCCAGAGACATGGGGGCTTAAAAAGCTACTTCTAAATCATGAAGCATCAGTTCACTGTGCCCCCAGTCACTGGCTGAAGGATTAAGAAGGTTTTCCAGAATCTCAAAGTGGGGAGAACCGACATGAATGAAGGAGTGTTTTCTCAGAAAGGGGGTCTGTTGACAGCTGGGTAAGGAAAGTGGATTTTGGAGAAAGGGAGACAGACAGAGGACCAATGTTGCAAACCGGAAATCGCATGCTCAAGAGCCTAGCATCCCACATCACCAGCTTACAGGAAGGACAGGAAAGAATCAGTCTCCTGCCTCCTTGGACCTACTGCTAAGACCTTAAGGGCCAGGTCTCAACATAGAAGACTGACCAGCACAGTCCACAACAAATCTCTGGAGGAATTCTTATGTAGGTGTCAGTACCCAGGGTGATAGGGAAAGGGCCTGGGGCTGACCACCATGGTGTAAAGAATTCGCTCATGCCAGGATCCCAAGAGACCAGGGTGGATGTGCACAGGTGCTCAGATCAAAAGAAGCTAGCCCTCCACACCTTTGAATCTAGGTTGTTATACAATAGAAATGTACATAGCTCTGTGGGGGTTCAGCTTTCACAGGATCCTTTAATCGCTCCAAGCTGGCACTCAAACCCAATCCACTTATTCATTTGAATTCTAGAATTTCTCCCACGAGAGCACCATCTCAGAAATCTCTGGACAAACCCTAGGCTCTGTTCAAGATGAGTCACTGAGACGTTCCAAGGAGCTCTTTTGGGTTGGGCCAGGCCTGTCCTCAGTCAGGAATGCTGGGAGCAGTTACAGGGTGACTGTCCTGGAGCTAAGACAAGCATGTAAACTGAAGGGGTCAGAGAGAAGAGGGTGGAAGTACCTACTGAGAGCGTCCAGAGCATCAAAGGACCAGGCTTCAGGGGCGTTCATTAATAGTAATCAGCCGACAAGATGCCTCAGGATTTCCTTAAAGAGGTAGGATTAACAAGATCCCTGTTTCTTCATAGCCCTGAACAGTTTCTAACACATTTCCAGACACTGAGCTGCTAAGGTTGCTGTCCATTACCTTGGTCGTGGCTCTTCTGACACAGTGACAGAGATCCAACTCAAATGAACTGTGAAAAACTGTGAGCAGGGTGATCGCTGGCTCAACTCGCTGAAGACTCAAGAGGATTCAGACATTTATTGTTTGAGATCCTTGGATCCTGGGCCGAGAATCTCAAACAATCAACAGGACTTGGTTACACTCGTCAGTTCTGCTTTACTAAACGTGGCCTCACTTCTGAACTGTCTTCTCCAACATGATGCACCCCTAGAAACCCCACAAAGCTTGTCCAACCTTTGACACATGGCATTGTCATCTGTAAAGTTCATACGCAAGAAGCATGCAAATGAGCTGTCCCCCCATCCCCCAAAAAAGTCACATTTTTCAGTAAGTTTACAATTTTTTGTTAAGCTGCATTTAGAGCTCTCCTTGGCCACACGTGGCCCGTAGGCTGGGGTTGAACATACCTGTACCTTCCTAGCATCAAATCCAGAAGAAAGAGAAAATCTTTGTAATGACTTCAAGAAAGAGCCCAAGATGGTTCTTGTAGTCTGGTAGCTGAACTTGAAACACCTCACAAGGTCACTATTCTCATGATACCACCATGATTCCAGGGGAGAGAAAACAGCACTCAGATCTCAATGGGACATGTGTCATATTACATTGTCAGGGGGTGACACATAACGTTTGCTGTGACTTGAGAGAAGTATAGCCTCCAGGTGACTGGCAACCATATTCCAGTCTGAGAAGCCCTGCACTACCACAACTTTGGACTTGCTGGGTTTTTGTTTGTTTGTTTTTTTGACCATTTGCTTCCCAAAGTTCCTACTATGTATGGTGACCAAAGGCATATGCATAGAGCACTTGTGTTATGAATGCCTCATCTGCCTGCACATAGCAAGTAAGAAAAGAAAAGCCATCTTCTAAGTGTTATCCTGTTTTATTGACCTGATCACCCCGTCACTATCTGCAGGGTTGCAAAAGAACTCAGTTTGCCGAAGCTTTGGTCCAACAGGGTAGAACACTTTCATGGAGTAATTGTACCTGTGAGTACAACAACAAAGGAAAGAAAGAAGCCACAGACCTAGAGCAGGGTCCATCTGCCAAGACCAGGAACTCGGGGAAGTCCTGAAGATCTGCTGTCATCTTCCCATTAAGATTTGCAGCAGCAGCAGACCCCGCCTACCCACATATGGTACCCCGCTTCCTGGCCTTATTTTCTCCATAGTTCTTTTCTTCGTTTGCTATAACATGTTTTATGAACTTACGTTTCCTCATTGTTTATTTGTCCCAGTCAGAATGTTAGTCCATGAAAGCAGAAATGTGTATCATTTGTGTACCATATGTCCCATCAACTGGGCAAGTGTCTATGATAATTAGCACCCAAAAAATATTTGTTGGATGGGTAGAGGGTGTTCCATGCAGGAGGAACAGCATGAGCAAAGAACCTGAGGGGACAAAGTGTGGAGAATCCAGGAACTAAAAGAAGCCCATTGGCATTGGAACACAAAGGGAGGAAAGAATGGAACCATTCCTTCCCCAACTTCATGTTATACTGTGCCAGGCACCACCCTAGGCATAAAGCACACCTATTCTGAGAACTCAGTCAAAGGTGAGAATGTATCAAGTCTTCAACCAGTAACAACTTTGTATAAACATGTAGTCAAATATATTTAAGTGAAGTTGTAAGGATGAGGCCTTCACAATGGTATCAGTACCCTTACAGAGATCAGAAAACGTACTTCATTCCTACATCCCTTAGTCATTCCATCCACCCATTACTTCACTGCTCTCCAACTTACCTCTCTGCACATTAGCATCCTACTACCATCCAACAGATTGTTTCCTAAAGGAAAATATCCCCAAAAATCACCAGGGCCAATCCTGGGCATTATTCTAAAGAAAGGGGTGTCTTTCTCATCTCAGAATCCATGTCTATGCCCAGTGAAAACTCTTAGTCTCTGTTTGAGGTACCTCCAGGACACCTCCAATCTAGAAGTCTACAGAACTCTGTTCCTTAGGCCAGAAAAGGGCATAAAAGTAACTAGAGCAGGAAAGAGTATTCCTTGTGTGTGTGTGTGTGTGTGTGTGTGTGTGTGTGTGTGTGTGTGTGTGTGTGTGTGTGTGTGTGAAAGAGAGAGAGGGGGAGGGTTGTGGGGATCAGCAGGTATTGGCAATCAGTGGTAGTCAGTTCTCTCTACCACATGGGTCCCAAGGATGAAACTGGAATTGTCAAGCTTGGAAGCAAGTGATTTTACCTACTGAGCCATCTTGCCAGCCCCAGTAGTGACTTTTATAACAGGAAAATGAATGGTTCTTATCAGAGGAAGAGAAAGGAAGTGCTGGACTCCTCCTCTTTACCAAAGACTACTTGTCTCTGGGTCAAAAGATAGAACTTAGGGGCAAAGCTTGGGTCCTTATTTTTGCAAATGATGATTCCACAGGCAAGTTTTCCTGTTCCCTGTGAAACCCACATGCTTCCCAGCTGTCAGCCTTAGTATACACACTACTTCTACTGTGAGACCTGTCTGACTCCCCAGGTCAGAAGTAGTTGTACCACCCACCACTATTAAACACTTACCACAGGATAAGAGCAGAGCAAAGTGCCCTGCCTCTACCATCTCATCTCATCCTCACATCTTGAAGAAATGACGACTATTATTACCTCTTACACGAATTTGCTAAGGCAGCTGTAACCAATAACCACAAGCCTGGTGTCTTAAACTGTAGTAACTTATTCTTTCACAGTCTGAAGTCTGAGCCAAAGTCGATGTGCCAGCTGTTTGGTTCTTTCTGAGGGTTGTGGTGAAGAATTTGTGCAGCCTCAGACATCTGTGGCTCATGGATGTCCATCTCCCTTGTCAACACATCATCTGTCTGCATATTCTCTCTGTCTCTGTTTTATGAAGACACCAGTCATTTTGACCTGGGACTTTCAGTTTTAATCTTGACTTGGTCATTGACAAAGACCCTGTATTAGTTGCTTTTCTTGTTCCTACAATCAAGTATCTGACAAGAAACAACTTTAGACAGGGTTTATTCTGGCTTACAGTTCAAGGGAAAACAGTCTGTCATGGAGAGGAGGTCACAGCAGTGGGAGCATGAGATAGCTATTCACACTGTGTCATCCCCAGTGCCTTCCTTCCTCCTGCAAGGCTTCTTCTCCCAAAGGTTCCACAATATTCAAAACCAGCACTGCCAAGTGGGGACTAAGGGTTTAAATACATGAGCCTATGGGGGACATTTCACATTCAAACCATTAAGGACCTTATTTCCAAATAAAGTCACATTTATAGGTATTGAAGTCTAGGATTTCAACATCTTCTAGGTCAATGATTCTCAACCTTCTTTTTTTTTTTTTTTTTTTTTTTTTTTGAGACAGGTTTTCTCTGTGTAGCTTTGCGCCTTTCCTGGAACTCACTTTGTAGACCAGGCTGGCCTCGAACTCACAGAGATCCGCCTGCCTCTGCCTCCCAAGTGCTGGGACTAAAGGCATGTGCCACCACCGCCTGGCGGTTCTCAACCTTCTTAATGCTGCAACCCCTTAATACAGTGCCTCATGCATGGTGACCCCCAACCATAAAATTGTTTTTGTTACTACTTCATAGCTGTAATTTTGCTACTGTTATGAATCATAATACAAATATCTGATATTCAATCCCTGAGGGGTCATGGCCCATAGGTTGAAAACCACAGCTCTGGGGGACGCACTCCACCTATAACATCTCCCTTTATTTTCTCACAAGAGTTGAGTGGGTCTCAAGCAGTTCCTGTAACCTGTCAGGGTCACACAGACAATAAGCAGCCTAGATGCTAAGGCCTGGAGTCTTAACAATTTCTCTGCTTTTCTTGTTGTCCTTTGGAAAACTCATCTCCCTTTAGGACACTAAACAAGATTTTGTTCATGGAGTTTGAGTATAATTTTGCATCATTGTTCTAGACCACAGCATCCTTAAGAATAGATGTGGATCATTTGTATTTCTGTTTCCATAGCCACCCAGTAGGGGTTCAGTATATGCATAGTTCTCAAGTGGACACAGGGGAACCAAAGTCAGGCCAGAGCTAACCACTGTTCTCTATAGATAATATCATTTATGAACCCAAAAAAAAGCTCCTCCTGAAGAGTTCATGGAAACATTTTCTTTGCTTCTCTGGTTTATTCATACATTCTTTCTCTATATGTAATGAGTCCCTCCCTGGAGTGGAGCACAATGATGAGGAGTAAGTATTCAGAGATAACTCAGACAGAGCCCACACCCTCCCCTTTGAGCCCTTACAACCTGGTCAACAAGACAGATGAGTCAATAAATCGTTGTAATACAGTATCACAGGGTGCACTTATTTCTCAGGTAAATTTGTCCGCAGAAAAATAGTGAAATGGGGCATTCTGAGATTTGTATGACCTCTTACGGCAAAGAGATGCTGCAGGGTACATCTTAAAACAACTATACTGTATGATACCACTACCAGCATACACTCCCTCCTGGTGTACATACTCGTGTGTGTGTGTGTGTGTGTGTGTGTGTGTGTGTGTGTGTGTGTGTGCATGTTCTTGCGTGCTTGTGTGAAGTGACAGGTGTTTAAGAAACTGTCCTTGGAGCTTAAGCTAAGCCATAAAACCTCAATGGGTATTAAATCCAGGCAGACTTGGGTCAATAGACTGTGCCACTCATTAGCCTCATGAAGTTAGGCTGACATCTTAACCTTTGAGTCTTCGTTTCCTGTCATTCAGATGGGATAACAACCTACTGAACCAGCTGGTAAGTGGATCAAGTGCTACATGAATGCAAAGGAAACATTGAAGCAAACGGTGACCAGGAAATGTCACTAAAGGAGACCCTGGACAAGTCCAACCTGGGTCTGAATTCCAACTCTACTTCACAGCCATCTTGGGAAAATGCTACATATCACTAAACTTCAGCTCTTTCCTTGTCCAATGGGGACATAATCATGGAGATAGGACAGATTTTCAACCACCTGACCCAGTCCCTGGTACATGAGTCATTGTTCTATTACTCTTGTCTACATGAGCCTTTGATTCTTCCTATCACTCTATTCTCCTACACATCTTCTTGCCTAGAGTTCCTAGGTTAGCTCTGATCATTTCTTTATCTTTTTTATAGAGTAAGATGTGCATAAAATAAATGAACACATTGTAAGTATGTGACTCAGTGACATGAAGTATGTTCCCAATGCAATGCTGCAATCACACACCATCTGCCTCCAGAGCATTTCTAATGTTCCAAAATGAAATATCCCCTTGCTGTCCCAGCCCAGCAATCAATTACCATTCTGCCTTCCATTTATATGAATCTCTCCAGTCAGTATCTCATGCCAGGGGAATTGCACCTCATTTGTCTTTTTGGTGTTTTTCACTTAGCACAATGTCCTCAAGATTTATCCCTGTTATATAGCAAGCATCTTCAAAGTTCACTCTGAGGCTGCCTTTTTAAGCATCAAGTCCACCCTACCAGCCTTCCTCCATTGCAGGTCACCTTCTCACAAAGGAAAATATGAAGATACAGTAACAGAATAACCACTGACTGCATAGAAAAGGAACACACACTGCCTTCCTCCTGGTTGCAAAACTAATGCATATTCCTTCTTATGGGACATTTGGTTAACACCGCAAAATCCCTGTGAAGTCCCACATGATCACCCAAGGCTCCATGGAAAAAGACACATTTCTTACAGGAAATGGCTTTGTTGGTGCTTCAGCCCATGGGGAAGGGCAGGGCTGAAACAACACACAGCTTCTAACCAATGTGTACTCCCAGAAACATACCACTGCATATCCATAAATCTGCATTGCCCATTGTCTTCTATCTGTCTCTGGATCCAAAGTTGAAAACACCCTACTGCTCTCTCATTGGAACATAAATCTTACCTTAATCCTATTCATTTAAAAAAGAAAAAGTGTTGTGGGTTTTAAAGCCACTCCCTCAAGCTAGTAAGCTTAGTCTGGCCTCCCCACACCCCTCAGAGACTCTTGCCCATCACTGGTGAGCTTGCTCAGCTTCTGAAGCTCACTCTGTGCTCTGCAGTGATGAGGTGCCCCACCCTGCTGTATCCCAAGAGCTACTATTAGAGAGACCATGCAACAGCGTTCATCATGGTAGAAAACTAGCAACAACCTAAGCGTCTAGCACAAAGAAAGCAATCAAATGAATGGCTATGTTCGCATGCATGGTCAAAATAGAACAGAGATTATTAAAATTAGAGTGAAAGACAAAAGGCATAGAAAGGTGTTCAGAATGTGTGTGTGTGTGTGTGTGTGTGTGTGTGTGTGTCATGTGTGTGTGTCATGTGCATGTGTTCATGCATGTATGCATGTGTGTGCACGTAGTGACCGGAGGTTGGTGTCAAGTGTCTTCCTCAGTCCCTCCTCACTTTATTTCCTTACTTATTTTTTTAAGCAGGACTCATTGTGTGACCCTGGCTGGCTGGTTTGGAACTAGCTATAGAGACACAGGCTGACCTTGAACTCACAGAGATCCACCTGCCACTGCCTTCCTAGTGCTGGGATTAAAGGCGTGCGCCACCATCTATTTATTTGTTTGTTTGTTTGTTTATTTACTTATTTATTTATTTATAGCTGAAGCTGGAGGTCACTAATTCAGGAGATTGGCTGGCCAGTAACTGCAGCCTTTCTCTTCCTCTCCTGTTCTGGGATTACAGTAGCCCTTTGGGCTGTGTTTGGTGGCAACACCTTTAATCCCAGCACTAACAGAAGCAGAGGCAGGAGGATCTGTATGAGTTGGAGGCCGGCCTGCTCTACAGAGTGAGTTCCAGGATAGCCAGGGCTATTTAGAGCTATCCTGTCTCAAAAAAAAAAAAAAAAAAAAAACCAAGCAAATAAACAAACAAATTAAAACAAACGTACTTTGGGAATGCAGATCTCAGTGGCTTTAGCTAGCTTTTGGTCTGCATTGTCTACAGTGAATAAGTATTCCTTTATCTATCAGATTCCTAATAGTGCCATAACAATTCACAGATTTGCTGGTTTACAATAGATATTTATTGTCTCATAGTCTGGATGCCAGAGATTCTAAGTCAAGATCTCTGGGTGGCCTTGCCTTCTCAGAGGAACTGAGGGAAAGTCTACTCATGGCCTCTTTTAATAGGTGGTTTTACACTGCCCTCCTCACTCCACCTTCTCTTTTGTGAATCTCTAAATTCCTTCTACTTACACACACACCACCACCACCACCACCAGGTAACTCAGGGTGAGTTCTGCCTTCTCAAGATCCCTTTAAAGGCATCACTCACTGTGGACCATCCAATGAGCCCAGACTTGGGGGAATGAGGACTCAGATCTCTCTTTAGGGGAGTAACTTTTAGCCTACTACACTCAGTAACAAACAAACAAACAAACAAACAAAGGTCTTACGTTTTCCTCATTACTCACAGCTTTGTGTATTACTTTAGCTCCAATGACCAGTGGCTGGCTCCTATCAGACCCAAAGTAAGTATTTATTGGAGAGATAAACAAACTTCCCAGAGAAAGCACGTATTCATGCAGGGAAATTATGGTGAGTTCTCTTCCTTTCTATTTTTAATTGGTTTGTTGCTAATTTCAGATGTTATTAAAAGGCATTTCCTTCTTGTCTTTTTTCTACCCCTACTCAAATAACTATCCCCATAAAGCTAGGAAGCCGAAACCTTCCCACAGTGCAACAGTGTAGAGTAGAAACAGTTCCTGGTTGCCTGTGTCTGCCCTGAGGCTGAATGAGTGAAGAATTCCCATGCCTGCCCTCTGTTCTACTCTGTAGCCTCTATGCTCACCCCAAAAGCAATGTGAAACCCATGACTTTAAGAAGCGCTGTCTATGTCTTTTCATCCTCTCTCTTCAGGCATATGAAACATGGATAAGCCAAACCCAGAGGCTGGGCATCCAAGAGTGTGTTGCATTGACTGGACTCCTGCTTAAAATCCTTGCATGAAACACACCACTTAATCCCATTCCAGTTAACAACATTCAGCCTCCCCAGTGGCCAGTTTAGAACAGCAAAGAAATGTGCCTATACCTTAGCGGATACCTGCACACATATATAAACGCATGGTACATGCACACATATATAAATGCATGCACAGAAGCATTGCTGGTTGATTATGGCCTCAGGACCCTTCTCAACACAGCTATCTGTGGTGCTCAGTCCAATTATGCCTGTAAGAGAACACCCCTTTTCCATTCTTCATTTAGCCCATGGTGGGGGCTATCAACCAGCACAGACATGCATTAAGCTCCTAATATATGTAGTAGGTTACAATCCAGGCATGGATTCAAGAAAGGTATATTAAAGGCACAAGGCAAAGGCAGGAAGCCTGGGTAAAGGCTCCAAATAGTGATGCAGTCAGTATAACGATTGGCCACCCAATTCCTGAAGCTCACCCTCTGTGGATGAGTCTCACCACTGGGTACTTTGTACAAATACACAGGTACCTTAGACACAGGATTTCTTGTAGGTGAGCATAACCCACAAGTACAAAGTTGAACAAGTCAAGAATTCCCTTGTGTACACTGAATAAAGGCAACATTTTGTGAGTTGTATTCACCTTCCTAAGACACTCAGCTTGGAAGGTAGAGCTCAAATTAGATTTTTGCCTCTACTCTGACCAGTGGCTAGAGATCTGCAACCCAAGTATGGATCCAAGAATGAAGTAAACAGACAGGGAACTATTTCCAGCAGTGAATAGTCCATGCATCGATTCACCGGTAGCCTACAGATGATCAATATGCAAAGAAATATATAAGTAGACAAATGTCCAGTAGTGGGAAACACTGTGGCAGACTAAAGTAAACTAAGGCTGATGAACATAAGGGAGGCAGCCATACTGTGTGATTCCCAGGAGCACCATATGCATGGGGTTGGGCAACATGGTCACCTTGACAGGAGGGTGGCCATGAAAGAAAGAAAAGAGAGGAATAGATATGAGATAGATATCACAATGAGAGAAGTCACCACCATATGTGGCTGGCTTCACACAGGGCTTGGGGGAACACAGATGAAAGATGGCTTTTCAGTGCCACACCTGAGAAACTAGGCACAAGAGAATGTGATGAATTCTGCCCAGCATACTAAATCTGCCACAAGTGGGGGCTATGGGAACAGACTGGTGAAGGAGGCACCTGGTCTTGATGACAGTCCCTCTCGGGATTTCCCAACACAGATCTGGTGGAAGTCCCTGCTGGGTGGTCTATGGATGACGCTAGAGAAAGCTGCCCAGAGAAATGGAGGCAGTCCTAGGCTGAACAAAATGAAACAGCTTCCTTCTCTGGAAGACTTCTCAGGAGTTTTAGCAAGTAAATATGCTTTGTGAGTGCCAAGCAGAAAATATGGACAGTTTCTACTCACCCAGTTGCCTGAGGAAAGTTTTCTTTCAACAGTAGCTAGGGTGGTTGCTCCCTGAGTAGGGAGTGAGTGAGGAATATAGGTAGAGGCCCCACAACCAGAACAGAAGACAGAGTTATACAGATAAGGATAAGCAAAGCTGGCTGAGAAAGGGAGCCTTGGGGAGCATTCCAAAGGAAAGCAGACCTCCTCAGCTGCCTGAGCCCCAGCTGCCAGTGAGCAGGCCTGCCTATGGCTGTCCCCAAAGGCCTGGCTTCACCCAAGCTCCAGCAGTAATCTATGAGTCAGCCTCCCTCAGGGCCAAGTTTAGCCCTGACTGTCTGGCTAAAGTGGTTGTCTGACCTCCCTAAGCCTCCGCTTACCCTTCTATAAAATGGGGATGAAAATATTGCCCTCCCTCTCCAGGTGGCACGAGGCTGGATAATTACTATTTGGCAGGGTGCTGAGGTGCTGACAAGCTGTGTCTGACACATTTCTCCTCTGCTCCCTAGGACGCGGAGCCTCACCTCCCTAGGAGACCACAGGCCTGTCACAGGCAGCAAGCTCAGGCCTCAGCAACGTGCACCAGGGAGCAGGCATCTGTCCTGGGCGCTCTGTCTCTCCCTCTCTTATGATGCTCCAGTAAGAGCCAGAGTCTTGCCTAACCCTCTTGCTGACAGCTGGCCATTGTGGAGGTGGAGGAGCCAGCTGCAGGCTGCCATTCCAGGACCCTGTCACACCTGGGAGGCTGCTCAGGGCCGGGACACCCAGAGGAGGTGCCACCTGCCTGGAAGCAGTCATGCAGTATCCTTCTCACTGAGGAGGAGGGGCCCATGCCCATCCAGCCAGGGCCTTCACAGGGCAGGGAGATGACATCAGAGGACCTGAGTCCAGTCCAGCCTGGCGGGACAAATGAACTGAGGTAAGTGCTGTGTGTGTGAGAGAATGAGCTGAGGGAAGAGGGGACCTTGAGAGACTGTCATTCAGTGAGCACAGCTAAATTTGTCCCATTCCTTCCCTGGGGAGGAAAAGAAGGGTTCCCCCAGCAAATGCTAAGGACACTCAGTGGCTCTTACATATACAACTGAGTCCATCAGTCCATAGCTACCCCTAAAGGCTTGGCCCCTCCTCAGGCAGTATGAATGATGGTCTTTTCTCCATCTAGGTTAACAGTGGGGTTCATTTTGACTGACCTCACCAGGATGGGAATATCATGAGCTTAGCAAAGATGTATACTACAGCACATGCTTGTGATTGGGCTAGGGTCTCTTGGAGACAGCTCTGAAAGTGGTTCAAAAATGGAAGGATGAAAAAAGAATCTCTGTTGTGACTCATGTGACCTTGAAATGTGGACACATTCAGGTGCAGAATGGGATTGAGTGCTGTGCTCAGCCATGGGCAAGTAGCAAGCAGCTCATTCCCACGTGGTTGGCTTTTCACTGTGATCCAATGTGTCTATGAATGCATGGTTTTGCACACATTGTTTCTTTACATAGATGCACCTCCTGCTTGGCCCCAGAACATCCTCTTAGAGAGTGAGCTTTTGTTTCTTTCCTTGGATATAAAACCCATATGATCCAGCTGGGACCCCAAAGGATGTCAGTCCAAACCTCCAGGCCCTTGCTATGTAGGTCATTTTAAAACCAAGATCTTTTCATTCCTGGAAACTTCAGGGGCAGGGAAGGGATTCAGTGAGAGAAGGACACAGGCCTTGTATAAAACCAATGGCTGTCTTTGGCCCTAGCGTGCTACCGAGTGACTTGTCACTGTCAGAGGAGCCATGTGAAGAATCTCCGGCATGTCGTTAACCTCGTTCCAACATGTAATTAGCCCAGAAGGCCTCCTCACTGCCTCCATTCAGCGTTACATCATAAAGAATTAGATATTTTACTGTTCGAAGGACACCGTGAAGACTTGAAAGAGTTAATTATGGCTCACTGGAGTCTGTCCCCAAGATCCCAAGACCCAGACATTAAACTGTTTATTTTCAAATGTCAATCATCAAACCAACATGCGAGGCAGCTTCCTCCATGGAATATCAGAGGTTGTCACTGGCCTATGGGAGTGAGCTGGAGGAAATGACTTCATTGTCCCTCATTTTGGTGGAGGCTATGGTCTTTTCAGGGATCTTAACTGCGCAGCTCTAGGGGAAGAGAGGGGGAGAAGAAGAAGGGAGAAAAGGTGGAATTCTACTTGCCCTCTTGGTTCCATGGAGTGAATCCACCTAGAGTCATTTATAATCTCTGAGTAGAGAGCCAGCAGTGTGGCCAGAGTTCAAAGTGAGTTCAGCTGTAATCTGGATGTGACCATCTGAGCCAATCTAACCATGCAGGCTCTGAGGACATTATTATCACTCAGGTGTAATTACAGATAAAATAGTTTTATTAATCAGCTTCCTAAGGGGACTGCATTTATCTGATGGCTGGTGTGTAATGTAAGTGTAGGGAGGGGCAGGAGCCTGTGCTGGAATGGTTACCTATGAGTGGAGGATGCACGGTGTCTGGGATGACAGAAACTGGACAGAGTGTGGCTGGAGCTGTATCTAGGCACACCTGGGCTTAGATGAGAGGAATCAGTGTACATGTGGCAGCATAAAGGTAAATGGTTGTGCTTGTTCAGGCTGGTACAGCTGGATTGAGATCAGGCCTGCTTTTCCATTATACCTTGCAGTGGTCATGACCCTCTCTCCCTCCCACCCAAAGAAGACTTCATGTTTGTACACAGCTGGAGTTACAGGGCCCCCAGTTTGTAAACTGCACCTACAGGTGGCCTCTTTGGCCACAGACTGTCAGCAAATTTTTCAAACCTTATCTCTAGACCTATCTTGGCTTGTCTTAAGTGTCCATCACCTTAAATCAGTTTGCCAGTTCTGAAGGCTCCCTCAAGGTTGAAGCTCCTCCCGAAGCGCCTCCTGACCATTGTTCAGCTTGACCTAAAGTCAACCCCACTCTGCTCTGAGCAAGAGGGAAGATGTAAACTTTGTGATCCCAGGTCCTTAAGCTATCTCAATAAGTCTACCAGTCTGCCTTAAACTTGGCTAAGTCTCAGTGGTACAGCATGGGGTGGGTAACACTCCCAGACTAGGTTCTGCCAACAGTGAGGCAAAGCAACTGTCCAAAGACTCTGGAATACAAACAGAGCCAGCCTAGTCAACTCTACCCTTCCTTCCCTGTCCACTCAAAATATTGGATACCTGGGCCAGCTTTCTTAACACATAGCCAGTATCTCCTGGCCTATGCAACTCATCACTCAATTTGGCTGGAATGCTTGACTTCAATTATCTCCACACCCAACTCAGAGGTCCTTGTGCAAAAATCTGCCCTCTGGCTTGCACATTGCCCAAAGTGACAGCTGCAACCTGAGGTGGACACAGCCTGAGAACCAGAAAGCCAAATGACTATTTCCTGTAGAGACAGATGGCTTCCATGCTCCCATGGGCAGGTGCAGAAAGGTGAGCTCTCAGAAGTCCCAACAATGGGACTGCCAGAAATGTAAGTGGTGACATCTAGGACTGGTGTGGCCAAATGGCAAATCTGGACAATCTGTAGTGACTCTATGTTCCCAAAAGGGCATATTGGAGACCAGAAGTAGGGGAGCATAGGGGGGGAAACAAATATTTTATGAAATTCCTGCTCTGGTGAAGTTAAATAAGAACCACTGACCAAATGCTGTGCCTGTCTCTTAACAATGACTCACGGGCGGGTAAATGTCTACCCACATTCAAAGTGCACATCTGTGTGCTATTCCACCTGATCTAGTGGACAGCCAACAGTGTCTTCATTGTGCTGATCACCAAACCCAGGGCTAGTAAGCTTAAAAATTACCTTATTATGATAATAATCTACTGAATGTTTAGTATGTGTCGGGTACTGGGCTAAGTACTTCTTACACTACAAAATTTCATTCAATTGTAATTTTTTAGATTTTTTTCATCTATGTGAGTGTCATGCCTACATATATGTGTGTACACCACATATGTGACTAATGCCATGGAGGTCAGAAGAGGGCATCAGATCCTCTGGAACTGGAGTTACAGACAGTTGTGAGCCACTATGAAGGTGCTGGGAACTGAACCCAGGTCCTTTGCAAAAGCACCAAGTGCTCCTAACTTCTGAGCCATCTCTCCAGCACCCATTTTGTTCCATTGCGATCGAACTCTATGAAATAATAATTTATTTTCAGACAAGGAAACTGAGGTTCAAAGATAAGCAAAAATCTGGCTGCCAAGTTGGTAAAGCTGATATCTGAACCCACAACTCTTAGACTCAAAGCCTAGGGTTCCTTCCACCCCTGGTCTTTCCTCAATTGCCTTCTCCTCCAGCTTCTGCTCTTAGCAAGGCCATGGCTACCTATTTAACAAACACTTCCCCCTGAAAATGGTCAGCCCCATCTGTATCTCACTGGTTCCCAGAGGGATAACTCACTCGAAATGGAACCAAAGCCTACCCACGTGCTTTCACTCATTGAGAAGGAGTTAAAATGTGGTTCCTAAGAAGGGATGTGAGGGGGAGTAACCTGTGGGACTCAGAGGGCATCTGTCTCCACTCAAACTCTGGCTTCTCAGAGATAACATCCAAAGATGTGGGCCCTGGGCACCTTACTTGGGGCTAGCCTAGGTCTATGAGTTCCAAATACAAGCATGACCATGCTGATGGGAACTTGTCTGGGGAAGCCAGTCGGCTCTCGAAGTTAAGGGTCTCCAGGTTTATCAGCAGCAGGAACCCTCAGCCTCCACTTAGGACGTAATGACAAACTGTGACAGCAAAGGCAGGAAACTTCTAAAGCAGCGCTATGCCTGCTTTCTTGTACCAGTTTGTGCTCCCCACTATAGAACCAACCTTAGGAAATTTCAGGGTACAACCCAGATCTCTGAACTTCATGAAGTTATCCACTCATTCATTTGAGACAGGGGCTCACTATGTAGGCCAGGCTGACCTCAAACTGAGAGGCTAGGGTTGTGGGCTTGTGTCATCATGTCTGACAAGACCTTTGAACATTTTAATGGCAAATCTTTACAACTGCGGAAAGCAATAAGAGAGTGGTGGAGGAAAAATACTATTCCAAAATTGGTAAAGAAATAATTGACTAAATAACCGCCAGTGAGTACCAGTTGACGTTCAGAGAAATAAGAACAGAACCCACAATGCACAAAGTACATACTCAGTGTTAATGATTTCTTTATAACTAACTATTCAGACTGTGCCTATTATAACAATATTAGGAAAGCCCCAAAGGTAGACCTTTCCACAGCTGCTACAGTGCAACCTGGGTGATTGATAGTTCTCTGTATGGACCAAAATGTCCAGCTGAGAGATAAACTGAAAACTTAATGCCCAAGTATCATTCTTCCCAGAAAAAAAAAAAAAAGAAATACAGCTAAAAATGCCACCTGAATAGGATCCTTGTCTACAGATAGCATAGATGTTAATGTTCTTTTCAGATAAGGTGCACCAAGTGCCACACTTAATAGTCTTTGAAGGTGGGAGGCTCTAGTAGGAATCCCAACTCCTGCTCCCAATATTTATAAAATGCACCTTGGTAGAACACTCATTCTTCAAATAAAATAAACTTTGAAAAGAGGGGGAAAGAATAGAATGCAGTATTCGAGGACACTGTGACCCACTGTCAGCTTGCTGCCTTCAGATGCTTCCCTAAAGAGTGACTAAAGCTGGGGTTCTTCAATACTGAGGTCTTCTTGAACTGGAAAGACCTCCCCCACTTTTTTTGTTCATAGAGGTGGACTGCTGCCTGTGACAGTGAACTGGAGCCCACTCTCTGTGCCCAGGAAATGCCGGGGTTACCCACACCCCTCCCCTCCTCCTCTACACTCCCCACTGCCCCTGGTCCAAACAGGAGACCCTGTTGAGCACAGAGCTCAGTGGCCTGGGCTCTGACTTCTTTCAGAGGAAACTGGTTCTGCTGCTTCAGTCGGTGACCTTACTCAAAGCACAGAGACTCTGTGAGCCTCAGTTTCCTCTTCTATAAAATCGGTCCAACAGCAGCCCCACTCCTATGATGGTGAAGTCTGGGGCATAATAACCATCCATTGTTAGCAGGTCATTGCAGTCCTTCATTGTCCAGTTGGAATATTAAATCCCACTGAGCGTCCCTCCCATCCTGTTCTCTCACATCCTACAACCCCTGTTAAAACTCATAGCAGAATTATGTGCTGCCCTCAACTCTTTCCCTTGCGTGTTCATAGACAATGTCTTCTCCCCTGAAGCCATAACTAGGTCTTACTTGTTTTTATATTCACTTTTTATAAATATCTGCTGATTTATTATATTTGTTGGGTTTTTATAATTACAGTAACTACCAAATTCAGGCACTAATGATGATTCTGAAATCCAGATAAGCATTGTAACTTAACTGCATATTTAACTGGTGTTCAAATCTCATGATTCTTATTTAGATTGATAGGCATGATAAAATACATACTCAGTAACTTCTTTTATAACTGGTCTTTAACAGGTTATTTTATCTTTTAAACTTAGCATATAAGATTCAGCAGGATTCCTTGTGACATTTTCACTCATACTAGATTTGGCTGCTCCAGCCCGGACTCTATTCTCCTCCCCATTTCCCTGGCCCCCATTCCCATCCCCACCCCAGCCTCCTACCACTAGCATCTCCTCGCCCTCTTTCATATCAATTCCCACTCCCCACTCATCTCCCTTAAAGCCTGCTTTGTTTTTCCTCTCCTAGACTCCTTTCTCGTTTCCTGGCCTCTGTCTAGGCTCACTCATGCATACACAACTGTAAAAACTAAAAGCTAAGGGGCTGAAGAGTTGGCTCAGCACTTAAGAACACTGGATAGTCTTCAAAAGGGTACAGCATCAATTCCAAGCACCCACACTGTGGCTCACAACTATCTGTAACTTCAATATCGGGGTTCCAACACCCTCTTCTAGCCTCTGAGGACACAAGGAAGGCATGCAGGTGATACACAGACGTGCATGCAGGCAAAATACCCAGGCACATAAAATTAATAAATAAATTAAAATCTTTTCATTAAAACCTAAGATCCACACATGGGACGGAGTACACACACAGTATTTCTCTTTCTGGTCCTGGGTTACCTCGAGACAATATTTTCCAGTTTCATCCATTTTCCTGCAAATTTTGTCATTCATTTTTCTTCACAGCTAAATAAAATTCCATCTATACAACTTTTCATTATCTATTTGTCTGTTGATGGGCAGCTAGGCTGATACCACTTTCTTCTCAGCAGCATCTTACAAAAACAAAACAAACAAACAAACAAAAACAGAATTGGCTAATTAATAGAGATCTACACAGGTACAATTACTAATTTCCCCCCAGAAGCCCTCTCCCCTACTCCCACATCCTTCCTTCCTCTGGACCACAGACATACCTTTGTGTAATGACTGCTGGAGAGGACAGTTCCACACAGAATCTAGAGGCCACTGTGTCCTCACACATCAGCAAGTCGCACGTGTGATCCTTCCCCCTTCACCAATGAGGAAACAGGTTCAGAAGGTGAAGTTCTTTCAGCAAGTCCAGTGTCAGGGTCCCCGTGGGAAGATGAATCTCTACTAATGTGATTCTCTATTGATAGCCTTTGTCAGGATCCTTTCCAGAGCAACTGAGCTCACTGGCCATGGCTGGAGGGACAGGCCCCACTCACCACCAGGGATACTAGTAGCGGCGCCAATAGTACCCGTACCCAATTGGCAATAGCATGGGCTGGCCACAGGGTCACCTCTGACAACACTTGCAGAAAGCAAGCCTCATGCCTACCAGGATGTTGATATTTAATAAGAAAAGAACTAGGGGAAACTCTGTCTTCAAGAATCCTTCCTTGGAGAAAGACTCCCTGGCTGAACCTCTCAGATCTACGCCTTTGCACAACCATTGTGGCGTCAGATTTACCAGCCTGATTCTGAGCAAGAAATCTGCAATGGGTTGGCTTCTAATACATCTACTGACAACAGGAAAAGACAGTCTTACAGGGTAGCAGCTATTTCACAAACGGTGATGTAATTAAACCCTTGTAAATAGGAGATCAGTATTCCATGGTTTTAACAGAATCCAGTTTTATTGTGGATGTAAGCCAGTTGGTACAATGTACATTTAGCATGCAGGAAGCCCTGGGTTTCATCCTCAGCACTGCTTGAATAAATCAGAGTGGCATCATCCTATAATCCCAGCACTTAGAAGGTAGAGGATCTAATTTCCATGGGCATCTTTGGCTACAGACTGTTCAAAACCATCCTTGGTTGCATGAGATCATTTTTCAAAAACAAAAGAAAAAAATCAAATTGAAGTCGGGCATGGTGACACATACCTTCAATCCCAGTACTTGGGAGGCAGATGCAGGTGGGTCTCTCTGAGTTCAAAGCCAGCCTGGTCTACATAGAAAGTTCCAGGACAGTGAGGGCTATATAGCAAAACCCTGTCTCAAACAAAACTCAAATTCTGTAATATTTATTACAGTATTGTTCATCTTTATAACACTGTGACCAATCATTGTTTTTGCCAGTGTTTGAATTTCATGATGTCCTCAGTGCTGAAAATAAACAAAGACCCATCACTTCCAAAGCACAGCCAAGAAAGAGTTTGTAAGGGATAGGGAGAGCCACCCCCTGACGCTCTCAACTGAATTGGGATTCTTTTGGTTTTGGGTTTTTTGTTTTGTTTTTTGTTGTTGTTTTGTTTTTGTTTGTTTGTTTTTTGGTTTTTTGAGACAGGGTTTCTCTGAAGCTTTGGAGCCTGTCCTGGACTAGCTCTGTATACCAGGCTGGCCTCCAACTCACAGAGATCCACCTGCCTCTGCCTCCCGAGTGCTGGGATTATAGGTGTGTACCACTGCCACCCGGCTCTGAATTGGGATTCTTGATCAGAAAGAAGGGCACATGAATGGCTAAAGATGGGAGAAGATATCCAAAGAGGAATTAAAGGGAAAAAGAAATCTCGACTACACAATCAATGCATAAATTGTTTAAATGCCTATATGTGCTTAAGTCCATCCATGCTGTGGAATTTAGAGGCCAATGGATTTCCGGTCTTTATACTTGCTTTCAAGCATCATATCAGAAATTTGATACATCTCCACTCAGAGTCATCTCCCCCAGGGTTGCCATGACATCATAAGCCAGGGAATTCTGGCCGCATGCTTTCCTGAGTTCAAACCCTGAGCAGTGTTCTACCAGCTGTGCGGTATTAGGCAAGTTACTTGAGTTCTCTGAACCTGTTTCCACATCAGTAAATTTTAGGTGATGATAATGGCACACCCTCATAGGAATGATGTAATAATCAAATGACTTAATACACACAGCATGCTTACTCTGTTCCTAGCACCTAGGAAATGCACCCAGTAAAGGGCAGCTGTTATTCATTGTCCTTCTTGGCATGGCAGACTCAAAGGCCAGGGGTCTCAGTCAACAACGGTATTTCTCTCCATCCTAATGAAACCTACCATGTATCAGCAATCACAGTGAATGCCTCCCCGATGAAGAAATGTACCCATGAAGCTGATGCCTCATCAAATGGCTCCCAGGTGCCAGGTGCCAGGTGCCAGGAATTTGTTATCAGATACATCCACTGACACCACCACCCCCGCCCTGACCCCCCCCCCAAAAAAATCCACCAAAACCTATTCTGACATTAACTGTTGAAACAATAGAACATGGAAAAATAAACATTCTCCACAGAGTCTGTCCTGAAAATAAAGCCAGAATAATGGATACTGACTCCACACCCTGAACATTCACCTGCCTACTAAAGGTCTCTCCTAATGGTCTACAATCTGCCACAACTTTTTCTTTTCAGTTCTCTTTTGTTTTCATCCTGTGCTGCCTGGTTGGAGTTGGGAGGCCGTGAAAGTGGCAGGTTGTTGGCGGGGGGGGGGGGGGGGGGGTGACGATTCCAGAAAAAGCAGCAGACACAAGCCATTATCTGCTCAGATGAATCCAGGGAAGGCTTGGATGGGCCTGTCCTGCCTCATGTCAGATAGTACGCCCTTTAACTCACTTGATTCTGTGGTGCGATGAGAGTGTGTGTGTGTGTGTGTGTGTGTGTGCGCGCGCGCGCACGCGCATGTACATGTTTCTTCTTTACCCCAAGACCCACCCCCAGGGCTCCATATTCAGTGAAGTACACACAAGGGTTTCTACTTTACACTAAGACAGAGGCTGTGCTGGCAATAACCAGGAGACATGAAGAGCCTGAGCCATAGAGAGGGAGATATCCAAAGAGGCCAGTATTGAGGCCAGAGCAAGAGAGGAAGGCCAAACTGAGATCCTGTTTCGATAGAGTGGTTTCACATTGGGTAGGCTGCAGTTCAACCCAGAACTGTCCCCAGGCCAGCTGGGTGACCCCCAGCAAGTGTCAGCACCTCTGTTTCTTTATCTTAAAACGAATATAATGGTAACCATCTCCTAGGGTTACTGTAAAAAAATAAATAAATAATAACCAAGGTAAGACACAGGAGCCATCCCAGTGCAACACTGGACATACAAAAGATACTTTATATATGAACATGATTCGTTCCTTCCCTACTCAAAAATGGACCCCAGGAGCACCCAGAACTGTCAGAACCTTAGAGGCGGGGCCCTGGAGGCAAACAGCTGGGACTGCACAGTTCTTGTTCTGCTCCTGCTAGCTGTAGGACCACAGACTTCCTCTTCATCTGAAAAAGGAAGATGATGTGTAACTCCCTGGTTGAAGGTCTGCACAAAACCCAGGTAATGAAATATAGCAGATGGCACTCACTGGAATGCAGAGTTGTTTGCGGGGCAGTGGCCTTCTCAGACTCACCCAGCCAGAAGATGGCAGAGCAGAGATTACAGCCTGCGAGGTCTCCCTCCTGAGTCACCTCTCTTAGCTACTCTGCTACAGTGATACAAGGACTAGTTCTGTGAATGTCACTTTGAGGACCAATTCTAATAACTTCAGGCCTTCCTCTACCACCTGGCCCCCACCCCTAGCTCTTCGCCCTCCCCACTTCCACATCCAGTCTTCACCAACAGTCATCAGGTGGCTTTTAGAAGCTTAGTGTTTGAGATCGTCCATATATTCTAATCAAATTAATACTTATGTAATACTTACGCTTAATTAGAGTGTAGTTTCTCTGGTTTTTGTTTATATTAGTCTTCCCTTTTATCTACTGATCCAGAAGCCTGAATTTCCCACACAGTCACCCAGAGATGCTACATTACACACCCAGGACCATGGGACACACCAGGGTTAATGTCATACACATCTGCTGCTAGGTTCCTTTCCACCCTCAAACAACTGAGCTTGAGGGGAAAGTGCAAATTTCCCAAAAGGTTCTTTTCTAAAAACAATAAAAATAGCATATTCTGCTTGAAAACTCTTCCTCAGGAAGGCTGTATATGTGTGGCTCAGAAACCAGTAGCAAAATGGGACAAAACTCAGCATGAGAGAAATTAGCATAGAGGATTGTAGGAATCCCCAGAAACCAGGCTTAAACAGGACAATTCACAGATGTTAAAACTTGAAGGAATCCCCAGGGGCAGCTGGACTCAGCTATTTGTGAATTCTGTTCCTGTGCAGATTCTTTTGTTCAAATGAAATCTTACCCAGATTTAGAGAAAATCTTTGAGACTATTCTTGAATCCCAAGAGGAAGCATCAAACCAACACTCTCTCTTCCATGCTCCCGCCCTTCAAACCGGACAGTTTCTAAACTACTGCCCTAGGGGTTAGGGAGATGGCTCTGTGGATAAAATACTTGCCTCCCAAGCATGAGAACTTGAGCTCAATGGATTTCTAGAACCCATACTTTAAAAAGAGCCAGGTGCAGCAGGACATGCCTGCAATCCCAGCGCTGGGGAAGAAGAGACAGGGAGATCCTGGAATCTTTCAACCCAGCAAGTGCAGCTGAGTCCGTGAGGTCCAGGTTCAGTGATAGTCTCCAAAGAAAATGAGAGGCTGGAGAGACATGACTCAAAGTTAAGAGCATTTGCTGCTCTTGCAGAGGGCCTGGGTTAGATTCCCAGCATCCACATGGGAGCTCACAATATCTGTAACTCCAGTTCTGTTCCAAGAGATCTGACACCTTCTTCTGGCTTCTGCAAGTAGCAGACACACACTCAGTAATACATACATACATATAAGCAGGCAAAACATTCATACACAGAAAATAAAAATAAATGTTTAAAATAGTAAAATAAAATAAGATTGCAGGTGACTGAGAAAGATACTCAATGTTGACTGCTGGTCTGCACAGGCACGTGCATACACACACACACACACACACACACACACACACACACACACACACGTATGCATATATACACCCAAACATAAAGAAATTAAAGCCCTTTTTGAGACAGGGTTTCACTGAGTGTGCAGTCCTGGCTCTCCTAAAACTCACTCTGTAGACCAGCCTGGCCTCGAACTCACAGACATCCATCAGCTTCTGCCTCCTGAGTGCTGGGATTAAAGGGACCGCCATTACCAGCAAAACGATTTTTTAAATAACTATCCTAATCCTATTTTCTTCTATTACTGTTGGGAGACTTGGCACTCGAAAAGCTGGCTGTCTTGTCTGAGGTCACCCAGCTAAGTCAGAGTCCTCAGCAGTCCACTATCTCTCTCCAACGATTTTTCCACGATGACACATGACTTCTCACATGAACTGCCTTTTGTTTCTTCACATCGTTCATGGGTTTGGATTTGAGTGCTTGTGCCCATGCCCAGTGTTCCCAAGAAAACCTAACCAACCAGTCCCCGCTTTCACCTTCACGCTCCGAGTCTCCAGTTTGGGCACCTTGGCGTCTCGGCTGGCTGAGACTGAGGGAAGAATGGTACACATACTCCTTCCTGAGGACCTCATATGTCACCATTTAGACTAGAGAGATGCCCTAAAAAGTGACAAGTTCTCGGTGAGACAACTGAGCGTTTGCAAGCCAAGACCCCTCCCTGGTGTGTGGTTCCGGACACTTGACAGAGTTGCAGGGTCCCTCCATCCCTCCATCTGTAAAGCAGAGGAGTCTGGGGAACGGAGAAAGCTGTCAGCTGGTTCCTGGGTTCCAACGTGATGCCTCTGGGTGCTTAGCGTGAAAAGACAGCAATGGTGCTGCCCACTGGCTCCCCCCAAGCCCCCCCCCCCGTTGGAAGGTCACCACCAGGATCAGTGGAAGGAAGGGAAATTCTGACTAACGTGCTTTGTAAGGGAAACAAGTGGCACCTAGGGACAGGCTTCCAGGCCATTTGCTGGCGTTCCCAAGGACGGCCTTCCCAGCAGCCACAAGGAACGGCTTCCATTATTGTATTAATCTGATGAATCCCGGAGACGCTCATTAACTTATTCACAGTAACACAGCCGGAAAATGATGGGCGCAGAATTGGATCCCTGCAGCAGCTTTATTCTTTACCCCACACTGCTCTTCTTTCCTCACACACACAGAAAGGGAGTAACACCGTACACAAAAGTTCAGGACTTGGCTAGCCCCGGAGAAGGCTGCAATGGACAGGCCCCCCGCAAGAACCCCACATGTATCTCCCAGGGGCAGGAATTCTCTATTTGTTGCCTGGGTCCCCTCACTGGGTGGTGGATGGTGAGATCTGGGCACCAAAGCAAGAGAAAGGTAAACTTTGTGTATGTGAGAACCACCCCCCACCACCACCAAGGAGCTGTGTCACCGTATGTCACCGTCATCAAAGGGGCTGTGCATAAACCTGAAAAACCAAACGGACCTGTCTGTAGGTGTCACTTAAATCACAAGGCTACAGGTGCCTTTATTTCTACCGTCCGTCCGCTGGTGTTGGGAGCACGCCTGCCTTCTCTTGCCTTGAAAGCCTTCTGTCTGGACCTAGCCGCCACTTGTCTTCACGTAAGCAGCTTTTCTTTGCTCTTTTGAATGACTTGAAAGGGGTGTTGGGGCTCAGAGTCTCAGCTGGGGCCTGGGACTGAGTCTATATCTCCAGCTCCCACACCAGCCCCTCCATGAGGCAGTCGAGTGCCTTCTCCGGGGGTGTTTGACTCAGCCTTGACTGCTTGCCGGAAGAGATTTTTGTCTCTTCGGGCAAAGTGGCCACCCACCCTCTTCAGCGTCCCCCACTTCCCCTGGATCCAACTAAACCAGAGGCAGCTGAGAGAATGTGACCAGGCAGCTCAAATCTCTGCTCCTCCTTCAACTGCCATGAGGAGGGAAGCCGGATCTGTACAGATAGCCAGCTCAAGGAAAACCCACCACCTCCCCAACTCTGACCTCACCCTCAGATCCTCCCCCCTCCCCCCCCGGAGAGGGGGAATATGCTGCTCACCATGCGCCCCTCTTGATGCAGAGAATAGTATTATTACAGTTTGGGGCATTTTTTAGGAGTTTGTACAAAATAGTTTAAAAGAATCCTGTTTGGCACTCTCACAGCCCGTTAGAGCAGAATGCTTCCAGAAAATCAGTGGCTAGGGGTTTTTTCCACTGTATTCTCAAACCTTATCAGTCTCTGCGTGCGTGCTGGATTCATGTGCATTCGCCCCCTACTGGCAGAAATTGGAAACACATGCTCTCCCGCATCTGTGTTAAGGTGCTGAGAATTTCCTAAGACAGAAACAGTATCCTAGAACATTAAGAACTTCGTGAACTCCATTTTACAGAAGAGACTACTGAGGCACGAGAAGGCCCGATAATTTATAGAGACAGCTTTGTGTTGTAGTCCAAAGTCCCAGACCCAGGCTTTTGATTTCCCATCCACATGAAAGTTTAATTCTTCTGATTTTGTGATCTCTGCAAGGTTTTTTGTCCCGTGATTCAACATATTTGGGACAGCAGCTTTTACAGTCTTGTTGCCTCCACGTCTAAAAAAGTCTTCAGAGTGAAACTTTTTAGCTACTCTATCTATGTTAACCAGTTTTATTAAATCCTCAGGACATTCGGAGGATTGTGTATGAAAAATGTCCATTTTAAGAATGTGGAAGTGGGTTATCAGAGATGATCCCGAAGACTTGACTTACATAGCAGGCCAAAATGAAAACAAAAATCAAAACTTTGAGCATGCAGGCAAGAAAGTCAGAAATTGCAACGGGCTAAGTAGTTAGAAACTGTACCCCACATCTCTTGCTTCGTGAACAACACAAGCAATATTTATTCCTCGTGTCTTTAACCTAAAACTTGTGATCCTTGCATCAAAACCCACAGCTTCCTTCTATGAGACTCCAGAAAAACAGCTAAAAACAAACAAATGAAGTCCTAAGTAAGCTTAGGAAAAAATGAAGACTTACTCGATAAGCCATCAACAAGTTGGTTCCCACAAGGCTGTGGTTGCTTCCAGAACAAATACTCAAGTACCCAACCCACAAGCCTTCCTTTATTGCAAGTGTTGAAAAAACCCTCACTGAGCCCTCTGTATCCTGCCCTTCTTAAAGAGCCCCAAAGGGTGGGAAATTGACACGCCTTGTCTGTAGGGTTCTGGACTCGGTGGACAGTCAGATGTCCTGGAGCTTTAGAGGAGAAAAAGCATTTCTCTACTCAGTGGCACTGCCCAGATGGTAGAATTGTGGGCAAGCCTTTCTCAATCCTTTTCCTGCTTTTGAACTGGTGTGGCGTGGTTCAAAGATGTTTTGACAAAGAAATAGTCAATGCTTGTACACAGACATTCAGGGGCTAGAAGCGGGGGGATTACCTCAAGTTTGAGACTAGCCTGATCTGCATAGCAAGTCCACACATCAGAGATGGGGAGGGGAGGGGAAAGGGGGAATGGGAAGGAGAGAAATAGCCAAAGTGTAGATACTTAATTAGGTAGGTTTTTGGTCACATGCCCAAAATGAACTTGATGATCCTAGCCAGGGTCAAGGAGGAATTTTCCTCTTCTGGCATATTGGCCAAGGTTGAGTAGTTTACACCCTCACTTCTCTCTGGTGGTTCAGGCCATGGGCACTGTACCTGTTCTTTCCGCGATGGGTTTGTAAGTAGGACGGAAGCCCATGAGCCTGGCTCTTTCTCTGGGTGGGAGCCTGTGTGTGTGCATGGTGTATGAGCTTGCTCCAGAAGGGGACAGGAAGTCACTGGAGGCTCTCAGCTCCAGGCCATCCCTGACTCACTCCAAAGGTACCTACAATCAGCCTTCTCAACAGGAGGAGAGAGCTCGCCTGACTTCACCATCTTGGGGTTGATCATACCAATCTTTCCCTACTTATGAGGCAGCCAGAGCGGTAACTAATGTAGGAGAAACTGCTTCCATCTGCTGTTGGAAAATCAGGGCGTGAGAGTCCAGGACATCTAAGGTATCTGGCCGCGTTGTTCAGCTAAGTATAAGGGAGAAGGAGGAAGAGGGAACCAGATGGCTTTCTGGGGCTACAGGTTACTCTGTGTCGGTACTGGTTGTATTTTGCTTATTTGGAGACTTCACCTGTCCGAAGTGCAAATGTTATCAATGTGTCTGTCTGTGTGTGTGTGTGTGTGTGTGTGTGTGTGTGTGTGTGTGTGTACGTGTGTACAGGCTTGGAAGTGTCCAGCTGATCAGGTAGGAACCTGAAGAAAACCACAGAGCCAGGGTTGGCCTTGAGTCTGTCCCTTAGTGTCCTCCTGTCATAGATGAAGAACTAAGGTCCTAGAGAGGTGCAAAAGCAGGATCATGACTCCAAGTTCAGGGACCTTTAATAGCGACAAGCCAGAATGTGGGTAGACCAACGGGCCCAGGAACCTTCTAGTATCCCCTTTTCATCTTGCACAATGCTAGGCCTATCTAACCCAGTCCTTTTCTGCCTTATTTTGCTTCCCACCCTCCCCTGAGAGCTTTCTTCATCCCCAAACCTATTGAGAACGTAGCTGGACAAAACCAGACCTGGTCTTACATATGGCTGGTCCAGAATCCTCACTGAGAAGAGGGTACCACATTGGTGATCCACCTACATTAAAGAAACAGTCAAAATGTCCAATTACTGCAAGCACCTTCCACAGCCTAAAGAAAAGGTTCTGCTGAACACAAAGCAGCCTTTATTCCTGAACCTGCACACCTAGTGCATGCTGACTAAGTAGCCATGGCCTTTTGTGGTGAGCTTAGACTTAATAACGCCTCCTCTTATGACAATAGCAAAATAAGAAAGAAAGAAAGAAAGAAAGAAAGAAAGAAAGAAAGAAAGAAAGAAAGAAAGAAGGAAGGAAGGAAAGAAATGTTCACAGCTTTCATAAAAGACCCCACCACTACCACCAAAGAAGCAAGAAATAATTGTAGAAGGAAAACAGCGTGGTATATACCAGCTAAGCCCTCTAAACACATCTAATGGATGTAATTTGCCATAGAAGGGATTGTCAAAGGGAACCAAATCCATCATTGTGTGCAGCCCTGAAGAGATTACAAATTGAGGGGGTGGGTTGGTGTGCAGGAGGCGGGGAAATCTTAAAGAGGGTAAACACCCTACCGATCAAAAACAGTCCTGAGCTGTATAAGATCCAGTTCAATTTACTAAATGACTTTCTTGTGAAACACTAAATGCCCTCTATATGTCAGGTGTGGGTGAAGAAGGGCAAAGTCAAGGTCGGGTTTAATCTTTGGGGATGCCCCACCGACTTTGAAGATCTGGAGACTGTCTACTGTCATCTTCCTTTTGGGGCTCACCTCTAGTTTCTCCAAATTCAGTTAAGGTCACGTCAGGAGTGTTCTGAGTGTCCTGCCCAAAAAGGGTGAGGTTCTTTTTATCTTTTGCTCACACTTACAAGATTTTCCAGAAGTTGAGTTCAGATTAAGTGTGGTGTTCAGTCTTAGTCCTACTCCCTGGCACCCCCACCCTCACCTGGTATAGCACAAGATAGAAAACTGGCCAATCCATGGGGAAATCAGAGCCCAAACCCAGGAAGCCTTGGCTTCTGATTGTCAGCTCCCAGGTTGTGACAACTGCTGGGCCTGTTAATCCAGGTATCAAGGAAAGTTGGGACCTAGGGAATATACTAGTGCTGGCCCAGAGAGGATATCCAAGATGAAGAACCCAAACTCTTGTTTTTATTTATCAGCATACAGTTCTGCACACTGAATGGTAATCATGATGGTAGATTCATGAGCATCTCAAAAGACCCCTGTGACCCTTGGTAACCATTATATAAATGTGCCTGGGAAGAAACTGCCTTTAGATGAGAAAGTTAGGGCCTCCCTCAGGCTTAACTCTGCTGTCCATTGGCTCTGTGACCTTGAGCAAGTGACACAGATTCCCTGGCTCTCCACTTCCTTCCCTAGCAAATGGCAGAGTGTATTTTCCAGCCCTGGTACTACAGGCCTGGGGAAGCAGGAGGTAATTCTGCCCAGAAGTTGGCAAATGCCTCAAAGGGTCGGGTAGTAAATATTTTATGATTCGCTGGCCAAAAGACAAAAATCAAGAATGCTAAGTCAACACTTATTTTAAAATCTGAAAGGATTTCTAGCTTCAGGATAAATAAAGAAAGGAGATGTGGGCTGGATTGGCTTCAGGTTGCCGATAACTCCTGATTTAGGTGGTACATGAATGAACCATTTCTTCTTGGGGTTATACATTCATTTTTATGTATATTAAAGAATGCTAGCTTTCCATTTATAATGATGATATAAAGTGTTCCCTTTAAAGACACATTTACTTTAAAGAAAAAAAGATGGTTGTTCAAAATTTTAATTCATTGTATTCAGAGAAGCAAGTGGATTCAGTAAAATTATCATGGTGACAGGTAAAATGATGCAGTTTGAAGGACGCTGGACTAAATGATGGAGAAGCGTTCATACGATTCGGTTCTGTCTTAGGATGTCCTGGACCTGGCGTCTCACTTTTGCCCTGGCCTTTGCCATTACTGTGATTTTAAGCTACTGTGTCCTCCCTGTGAATAGAGTTTAAACCAGCTTATCTCATTACTTTTGTTTCAAGAGTTAAAGAAAACAAAGTTAAGTTTAAAAAAAAAAAGCAGCAAAGGTGAGGTGGGCAGGGCAAGAACACAGTCTTCTGACCAGCCTCAGCCCGACACCTTTGCATGAGCTCCCCTCCACGTGCCGTAAAGCGCTCAGGGAGCTGAGTGCTGCAGATACGACCAGGGACTTCCCAAGCAGGCCCACCTGAGCTGCCTCTCAAATTCCATCTCCTGTGAGCTGAAGTAGCTTGTACTTCTATCTAGAATCTCAAAGCCCCCATCCTTCATCCACAAAACAGAACTTTCCCCAGAATCCATCAGAGCGATTGCTCTGAGGAAAGTACTAGAGGACTTAGCACAGCACTCTCCACACACCTGGAGCGGAGTGGACTGGAGTATTCAGAACTCCCCAGTGTCAGGAATGGGATATGGTATACATCCTGTGCTCCTAGGAGTATCCAGGATTGCGCCAGCACATTAATGTTGCTGCAGGGTATCATGTAAATATTCACTGATTGGAATAAATTAACTAAGATATAACATAGTGTGATACGTGTGTTCCTATGCACATGTCTAGTGCATAAAAACTTGCTGTCATCAGTTCAGGACTCTTGCTGGGAAGTAAGGTTGTGGCAAACACATGCACATGCTAACACATAGGAATTTTCAGAGCTCTCTGATTTCAGCATGCCAGATAGAATCACACAAGGCAATGCTTGACCCACTTTCCAAAGTGCATTCTTATATAAAATACGTATTATATATACTAGTAATGTACTATAGAAATGATCCCTGAAAGTATAGTCTTCATATTATGTATACTATATAAATGTTATTTATATATAAAGAGAGGGGGTGGTCAGGCACAAGCAAAGAGGAAAAAGTCAATAAAGAGTCAGGCTTGCATAATATGAGCCTCTATCCTCATATCCCAGTTCTGCAACTTCTTGTTATATTACTTGGGCAACTGTCTCAACTCCTTTGGTTCAGTTTTCTCATAGGTGCAATGGGAACAGGATGTGGTGAGGACCAAAAACGCTGTCTGTGGAATGCACTTCATGGGATTGCCCAGCTGCTGCCCTTGTCAAAAGCTAAGGGCCATTCTATTAGGAGTTTCTACACTATGTGGCTTTCTACACATCCTCACAGCCTCTCTGATATTCCAGGGTGATGTTGGACTCCGTAACCCATAGCACCTTTCTGCCCAACACATCCTTCTGTGACCCCCTGATGTCTTGGACCGATTTGTTCAGCAATGAAGAATATTACCCTGCCTTTGAACATCAGACAGGTACGTCCGTCCATCTGGGGGTTCCCATTCAACGGCAGTGGTACTGAGCTCAGGCAGGATGGACTGGTCCAGGGCAGCCTAGAAATGCCAGTGTTCAGGGGAGATGCTGGTGGGAAGCCGGAGAAGGAAGTACGGCCTTGTAGGGGAAGAAAAGGACTAGAATCCTCACTCCTACTTCTTCCCACGTCTGTGCAGCCTGCCTCTCACCCTCCTTCTCCCTCCCAACCCCCAGCTCAGTTTTCTGTACCTTAGAAGGAAGCTGGAGATCTTATGTAAATCTCATTGCAGAGGGAGGCCAGCTGAGCTTTGCCCCAGAAACCCTCTGAGGCCTCCATGCCTGAGTAAGTGCTTGGGTGACTGCACATGCCAGCAACCCCAGCTGGCTGATGGCACAGCAGGCGCACACCCCCCAGCTGATGCAAACACCAACCGGGCTGTCAGTCCTCCTGGAGACTTAACCCTGAGCACGCCAGCCTGGTCAGGGCTGAGCCTAGTGTCTAGAGGCAGGGAGCGATCAGGAGGCGCCCGCCCACACTGTCACCACCACAAGGAAGCCCCTGTCTCTAGTGAGAGCTAGAGGCCAGGGCTGCACACCCAGAATGGAAGTGATTCCTAAATCACTCGGTAATGTACACACACACTCCTGCCCCCACCCCCCCCCCCTGCCACGCACACATGCACTCATGACATCTCTCACTCTCCAACCCATGGTCTGTAGAGTCCACATGCACCTAAGGGTAGGTGTAAATGGGGCCCAACACAAAAATCATATGCTGTCCCAAAACATTATGAGCTATTGCTTCTGCAGTATTTCTTGTAAGTCAGTAGCATGGTTCTCAAAATGAACTTTGCAGATGACAATTCCAGGTCACAATGTTGAAAGATCACAGCATTTGGACTTGACTCATTTGAGTATATAGTACAATTCTCCTTTGATCCCGAGAAGTATCTGGATTCCCTCAAAATGGTGAACAATGTCATTCACCTCCTTTCCTCCAAAGTTTGGGTTAAGAGGTTAACGGGAAAAGAAGAAAATGAAGGCTTTAGGGTATTTGTTCTTCTGTGTTGTTGGTGCCTGTTCTCCAGGCTTTGGTGACATTTGGGTGACAGTGACAGCACTGTGCCTACAGGATGCCCTGGTGACAGAAGCTGTAGCTTCTGTAGCTGATCGGAGTCTAGACTGCGTTCCATGTGACCTTGAAGTGAAAAGTGGCCTTGACTCCGTTCATTCCAGTTTGGCTTCTCGTGCTCCAGTCTGCTCTGTGATGGTACAGGCTGGTACCAACAAAACTCAGGACTACTTCCAGCTGAGGGTAAAGATAAAGTTCTAGAGTTGATTAGTTGTGCTAACATTTGCATAGCAATGTGAACATACTTCATGTCACTGAACTGTACACTTTAAAAGGGTTAAAATACCCAGGGTATGGTGGTGCACGCCTTTAATCCCAGCACTCAGGAGGCAGAGGCAGGCAGATCTCTGAGTCTGAAACTAGCCTACAGGGTGAGTTACAGGACAGCCTTGCTACACAGAGAAACTCTGTCTTGAAAAACCAAATACATACATAGATATAGATATAGATATTCCATTAACAGAGGTATCACCAAGGGAATTGACCATGTAATTTAATTCTCTACACTCTTGGATTCCTGGGGTGGTCCTCCCCTTGGCATTTCCACTAGTGTGATGAAAGGTGAGACAATGTCATGGCTAAGATTCTTTCAGAAGTGTCTCTGAATCCCCATCAGGAGACATCAGAAACATACACTTCTCTCACCACCATACAAAACATTTGAAATCTCCATCGAGATCTGAGACCAGTGAAAATAAAATATCCTCTTTTCTTTCCCCAACAAGAACACTGTCAGAGAAGTAACATGTGAGTCTGAGTTTCTATAAAAGCCTTCTCTACCAGGAGTGGATTGAGGGTAGTCAGGACGCCCTGGCCACTTGCTAAAGCATGTCTCCTTGCTGCCCACAGATCTCCATCTTGAATCTAGACATTGCCATTTGTCAGCCATATGACATCAAGCTTTTTTTGTTTTGTTTTGTTTGTTTTTTTCAAGACAGGGTTTCTCTGTGTAGCTTTTCACCTTTCCTGGAACTCACCTGGTAGCCCAGGCTGGCCTCGAACTCACAGAGATCCGCCTGGCTCTGCCTCCTGAGTGCTAGGATTAAAGGCCTGTGCCACCACTGCCAGGCGACATCAAGCTTTTTGACACATTTTCTCCATCAAAATAGTACCCACTCCCTAAAGCTGAGCATGTAAAATGAGAGGTCATACTGTGATCAGGTGTTTAGACACGTGCCTGGCACTCGTTAGATGTTCATCTCATGCAGGACCACCTCACAACTCCTAGACAAGTAGAAAACAGCCATCGCCTTCCTCTCTCCATCCCCCAGCCCAGGTCTCAGTAGTAACCCTCCCAATCTGGAACTGAGACCAAAGGCAAAGGAAGTGAGAAGGAAGAGATGCACCCTGGAGACAAGTGATGTCTAGGAGAGGGGGAGGCGCAATGTTCAGCCTGCTGAGGAAAGCCGGCTGTTTTCAGACTTTGCAAATGACTTCAGCAGAAAGCCCATGTCCTCAATGTGCTTATCACAAAGGATTTGGCCCTGCTCTTTGAAGCAGGACTTTTGGTCGACTGCACTAAAGGTTGGAAAGGGCACAGTCACAGATTGCAAAATACTCTCAAACTTCATTAATTTGTCTTGGCCTTGGCTTCAGCTTTTTCAAAATAGAAAATTGTCAGTATTAGACAATTTATTGGTAGAAACTCTGTACTCCATATACGTATATATTGTATGAAGTATATATTTCATACACACACACACACACACACACACACACACACACATGGGTTTTTATTGTTGTTTTGTTTTGTTTTGTTTTTGTTTTTAGTCTTTCAAGACAAGGTTTCTCTGTGTAGCCTTTTCTGTCCTGGAACTCACTCTGCAGAACATCCTGGCCTCAAACTCACAAAGATCCACCTGCCTCTGCCCTCCTGAGTGCTGAGATTAAAGGTGTGTGCCACTGTGGATTAAAGGTCTAGGGCACTGTGGTTTTTGGAGATAGGGTATCACTATGTAGTGCTGGCTGTCCTGGAACAGGACAGGCTGGTCTACAACTCTGACTGCCTACCTCAGTACTGGGATTAAAAGTACATGCCACCATGGCAGGTTTTCACATGCATATATTTTTAAAAGATTACAAGTCCAATTAAGTTCTAAGAGTGTACCTTCTAAAAAGCTCTGGCCTCATCCCCACTTCCTGGAGTTCCACCCTCCTCCCCACACACCTCTTTCTTGACCTTCAAAATGGCCATGCCAATATGCGGCACCTCTTTCACTTTGAAATTAGGCTCATATTCTTTGCACAGCAGAGCTTTCTAGCCTGGGGCAACCCTAGGGAAGAACTTCAAGACTTCAACCTCAAATCTACCCTACAGAGCCTGGGTGGTGCTGGCTCTCCCCTCTGCACCCCCACCCTCAGGCAGATTCTTCCATTTTCGTTCTGCATAGCTGTTATCCAGGTTCAGCTGCAGGAGCAGGATGACGCCCATATCACCCAATTCTAGCTCTGTCCCTTACCCATTGTGTGACTTTAAAAAGGGCTGTCTCCTGGGGCCTTCCTTTCTCTGTTTGTAAAATGGGTGCTGTGTGACCTAAGACCTCATAGAACGTATTGAAGATAGCATGAAAATCAGTGTTTAGCATGGTGACTAGTACCTAAGAGCCCTCAGAGACTCTGGCACGTGCCTTTCATCCCAGTACTAAGGAGGCAGAGGCTGGTTGGTTTCTGTGAGACCTTGTCTCTAAAATGAAGAAAAAAAGAAATATAACAGCTCTGATTATCCAATTTCAAGAAAAGCTTTTTAAAAGAATAGTGCAAAAAAAAAAACTTAAGTGTTAAACTCAAGGGGGAAAGCATTTAAATTACACCTGGGCTTTTCTAAGTAAGAGTCATGTGCTGGATACAGAAATTGAAGAGCACATCCATGGGTACAGGCCTAAAAATTTCTAAATCAAAATCAAAGAACACAGGCAAAATCATTCAAAAGTCTAAGTTGAGTCCTGTAGCAGAAGTCACATCTCAGCGAAGTCGCTACTGGCTACCTCTGGTTTGTCTACCCTTTGAGGCTTTCAGAGAAACCACACTCCTCCCTGCTCAGCCTGGCTCTCTCAGCCTCTCCCTGACCCTCAGGGTCATGGCTCTTTGCAGACACCCAGCCAGCCCTCCTCTTTTCTCCATTCAGTTTCTTCCACTGCTCATGTCTAAGTCATGCCAAGGCTAGGATGAAAGCCAAGAGAGGTTATAGGATGGGGCCAGCCCAGCTCTGTGAGGAAACCTGGAAGAAGCCATTTATCACCACAGGACTTCCCTCATAAAGTCCTTCCCTTCTGTGACAGAGCTGCAATTGATGGTGCCCTCCACTACCCAGTTCACTCTCCACCTCTGCAATGTCGCCTTGGGCGAAAAACTTTCCCAACGCCCTATGCCAATAAATCATTCTAATTATGGTCCCAAATTATCTAACTCGGGCCTCCTCTAAAGGAGACTGTCTGTCTCCCCCTCGCCTGGGACTGCATTTGCCTGGTTCTAGTTGTTCCTTACTTTGAGAGAGAGCAGAGGCCTGCTGTGTCCACTCTGGCATGAACTTTCTAATCTCCGTGTCCCTACCTGGCTCTACTTCAGGTGTGGGTGTCTCCTCCCCTACCCTGAGGGCCTTGGAGCACATCCGCCAGCGGGGGCAGCTGAAGTCCCAATGAAGTTAAATACGTCCAACTTGATAGCTTCGTCTGAGAGAAGTCCCCTGGGACCAGCGACAAATCTCTCAGGCTCCTCAGTTTTCCTTCCCAAGGCAACTGGCCCTCAAGTGCCCTGACCCACTTCAGACTTCAAAGGAGCTGCTGGCAAAGCCTGCTGCTTAATAGTGGCCTCTGGACTGCTACATCAAGCTTTCTGGGCACAGGGTACTGGCTGGCCTCAACTATAACCTAGGCAAATGGGCCTCACAGCACAGCTCCTCCAAAAAGTTCAGTGGGTTTTGTAAATGAGAGGCACGTTAAGGAAAACACTGGACCTTCCCAGACAACATGACCCAGGAAGAGAACACATTTTCATATCAATAGTCCCTTCTTTTATTTGCCCTAAATTCATTCCTTCCAAATACTAGAAGATTCATTTTCTTGTCATTTCCTAAGATTGGAGGCACTGGTATAGTTAACCTCTCCATCTTCTTCCTGGTTTTCCAGACCTAAGTTTTAGATAGATAGACAGATGATAGCTAGATAGATAGATAGATAGATAGATAGATAGATAGATAGATATTGTAGATATCATAGATATCATAGACAGATGATAGATGATAGAGATAGATAATAGATAGATAGATAGATAGATAGATAGATAGATAGATAGATTGATAGATAGTACACAGACTTACTGACTTATAATAGTGTGGTGAATATGCGTCCATCTGCCTGCCTGTCTGCCTTCATCCAAATCTTGTTTTTGATATGTGCACCAACTTGGTCCTCCAGGATCAGGAAATGTGGCATAATGCAAAATGTCCGCATGATGCCTAACTACCTTACTAATGGCCGCTGTGACCCTGGAGAGAGAACCATGTAACCTCCCAGAACCTGTTTCCTTACCTTAAGGTAAAGATCATAATCACTGTGATCTGGTAACACTGAGGACCTGTGGAGTTGGGGACGGGGTGTGGGGAGGTGGGAAGAGGCCCTTAGTACTCCTGATTCAGGGTGAACAGAGCTCAATATCTGGGGAGGGAGGTGCTGCAAATCCTTCTAGAACCTTCTGAGAAGGGCACCTGAGGGGAAGAGTCTTTGAGAGAGTAAGTGAGCAGTTGTGGTTCAGGGAGAGCAGGAACCACTCAGGAGTCAGCAGAAGGAGAAAAGGCACCTTCAGGCCATTAGCAGGGAGGGACTGAGGGGCAGGCAAGAGAGGCCTTGGGGCAGGATTCCTCCCTTCCTCAGTGGCGCCACTGAAGCCTCCACCTCACCCTAAGGCTGAGACCATGGAATCACTCCACCACCAAAACGTCTCTGTGGATGCTGACTCTCCTAGCCCTGCCTCCATGTCACTGAGAACAACCGTTTCTTCCCAGCTCTGGAGACTGTGGGAAGGGCTTTTGCAGACAGGAAAGCCAGCCACCATGTAGCTGGGCCCCAGGCCCCTGCAGCACACAAAGAGGGCTCTGTAAGTGAGTTCCACCAAGGAGCTGAGAGCGGGGAGCCAGGCCAGAACACCTTCCTGATGTCAGGACCGACCTCCCACTTCCCACTTCTCCAGATTCTGAAGGCTCTCTTGGCTTCCAGAAACAGTGTAGGCGTCCTTCAGAAGCCAAACAAAATAAGCCTGCAGTGGAAACAGAGAGGGGAAGGGAACAGAGACACAGCAAAACCTTTCCATGAAGAGAAACGTGCTGTGTGCTCCACGGCAGTGCGCCGATAGCCATCTCAGTCAGGGCCCAGTGCAGGACCAGCAGCCAAAGAATGTCAAGGATCATAAACACCTCTCGTCAGAATACCAGGAACGTCTAAAGGCCGCTTAGGTTAACTCAAGCCAGAAATCAGTAGATGAAAAGGCACAGACAGAACAAACACAGGAAGCATCTGTTTTCTCAGGAGACCCTGCCCTCTGCCAGGAACCAGCCATGGGCCTGATCAGCCAGCTCCAGCCAGCACTAGGGGGGTCAAGGAAAGGGTCATTGGGTCAAACCATCCCCTCGATGCACCAGCACCCACCAGCCTGCCGAAATACAGACTCTTTCATGGATGTGAATGTAAAATTCTGGTTAAGGGGCTGGTGATTTGAATAGATCACTTGCTACACATGTATGAGGCCCTGGGCTCAATTTCCAGCTCCAGAAGGAAAAAAGAAAAAAAAAAAACTGGTTAAAATTTTAAAATAAAATAAGTCTAGGATTTGGGCTTACCAAGAGGCTCAACAGTGGGAAAAGAGATTTCTAGAAGGGGTCTGCATTTTAGAGGGAAACTCACCTTCTATCTTTATGAAAGATAGAAGGTGCCCGGTCACACCTGGTGAGGTTGGATCACTGGGGGAATCTGAGAAATCAGAAAATTTCCCTTAAGGACTAGGCACCTCAAAAGTAATGAACAAGAGGTGGACCCCAGCAGGCAGAGCTGTCTCCTAGCTGGGCTCAACAGTACCAACAATGCCAGCTGCTGTGGAGTATCACTGCAGGATGTCACTTTCTGTTATCCACACAGCCTGAGCCAGTGACCACAGCCATGCTCTGCTGACTCTCATTCTCTCTAGCTCTCTGCTTACCTCTCTCTTCGTGTACCATCTCCTTTCTGTGCTGATCCTCTCAGGACAACTACAGAGGGATGAGAAGAGCGAGGCATGTAGACTACAGCTCATATCCCAGCTTCATTACCTGCTGGCAGTTGCATCTAAGGAAAATGAGTCTCCCCAAATCCTCGAGTTCCTCATCTCTCAGGGGACAAGGGCCAAACATGCCTGTCCACCATGAATTCCTACCATGCATTTTGTGGCATCACACAAAGTCAGTGGACAGTCACAGCATTAATAACAACATTAGAACATATGTGAGCCCATTTAATCTATAGAATAACCCTATGATATAGGGAACAACCCTATGTGCTATAGTTGTCTCCATCCAGTTCATGAACAGGGAAAGTGACGTTCTCAGTTATTGGATGGATGGACAGCAGGGGGGTGGGTTGATGGGTGGATTGATGAATGAGCCGTGGATTGATAAGTGAGTAAATGGACAGATGCTATGGTGATTACAAGAATTATTTACATCAGATCTGGGGGTGTAGCTCAGTGGTAAAGGGCTTGCCTAGCCTGACAACTAACTGTCTACAGCCATCAAAGAGTCTGACTAAGTGCCTGGTACCTCCCCTTGTCTATTCTTATATCTGCCACTCTGTTTCTGCTGAAAACATTGAGACAAGACTGTTGAGTACCTGGACAGAGTGCTACTGCAGATATCCCAGCCTCCAAGTCAGGACGGCTCCTGCAACTGTCTGAGTATCTACATAGATCCTTTGAAGGAGTAGGTAGTCTGACCACAGGAAAGAATAAACCTTAAACCACCACCAGGAACACAGGAACATCAGTACAGCCAATTCCTCCATGATCTCCTTCCTCCACAGACATCTGTTATGGTAGTTCAAGGTCTACTATACTATGGGCAATGTTTAACTAGCCCAAGACCCTTGTAAAAGATGACCAGAAGCTATGCACAAACAGGTAGCCAGCATGGGCATCTTTCCATTAATGCACAGAGACTCAAACAAGTTTCAGAGAGAGTCCAGCACACAGGAGGCATCTAATAACTATTGAATTGATTGGTAATTACTCAGGCACTGGCCTCCAAACTCTACAACTCTATAACTCCAAACTCTATAACAACCCTGTAGGTCAAACATATTATTCCTGGTTTTCAGCTGTGGAATCAGAGGCCTAAATATCTATGGACCCTCCCCAAAAGGCAAGCAGCTAAATCAGGATTTAAAGCCAGGCCTTCAGAGTTCCTGAGTTCTTAGATTTGATACCATGTTGCCTGAAGAACAATTCTGCTTTCCTTCCCTATTGGGTACCCTCCTCTTAAGCACCAGAAAGAGATATAATAATATCCCACCTACCTCAGACTCCCTCTGGTGCCAATAACCACCCACAGGACCCTATCTCTCTGGTCATCTTTGCAGAGAAGGTGACCTGGACCCTTGCAACTCCATGCCAGAACTAGAGCCCTTTTCTGCCCACTGGGTAAGAGACAAGGATGCTAACATAGCTTGAGTGTTCTTTGGAGTCCCTTGAAAGACTGTCCCTCATTACTTCTCTGTGCTCTGGTGCAGCCTGTGACTCCTACTGGACATCTGTGCACCCTGAGTACTGGACCAAGCGCCATGTCTGGGAATGGCTCCAGTTCTGCTGTGATCAGTACAAACTTGACGCCAACTGCATCTCCTTCTGTCACTTCAACATCAGCGGCCTGCAGCTGTGCAGCATGACGCAGGAGGAGTTCATCGAGGCAGCCGGCATCTGTGGGGAGTACCTCTACTTCATCCTCCAGAACATCCGCTCCCAAGGTCAGTGCCAGCGAGCCTCAGGAGGAGGGCCTGAGACTGGGACCGGATCCCTGCTGAGAGCTTTCCCTTCCCATGGCTCTCATAGCCAAACGTTACCATCGCTCAGTCAAACGCGCTCAGTAACCAGAAACTCTACTATCCCGCGCTGAGAGTTTAGTCAAAAGGAAAGCAAGAGCCAGGAAGGAAAGCAAGTTGCGTAGGGTTTTGTATCAAGGAAAAGTAAAACTCAAGCTTGAGTAAGGAAGTCCAAAGCCAGGCTGAAAGCCTCAAACAAGGATGTTCGAAACTGATTGAAACCATGAAAGGTGAGCAAAAAGAGCGTTCTCCTTCTTCCCGGGCTAAGTAGAGAGGGAGACAATGAAAGAGACCTTTCCCCTTCCGATTTCTAGAGGAGTCCAAGAATTGCCTTTCTCAGTACACTCCTTTTGGTCAAGGTTCCAATGGCCAGAAGGTGGCACCAGTAGCGTGGGAACACTATGAGCATGCGCTGTTTTTTTTTTTCAAACCAGAAAGCTTTGAATGTCTGATTCTGGGTCCTAGAGATAGAGCAGCTGATGTAAGCAGCTCTGTGCCTTCGCTCTGGCCAGACAGTGTACAGGGCTGCTACACAGGCAGTGAGGACAAAGTGAGAGTCGGGAAATCTGAAGGCCCCATTGTGTTACCAGTACAGCCCTGGCTCTTAGACACCATCTGGTCCTTAAGGAAGCCATAGCATCCCGATGATTATCTGTCCGCTGGGAGGATAGATGACCCTTCCTGGGCTTCTTCGGAAGATCTGGTGGACAATTACTTGGCACAGCATATAAGGACACTAAGTAGCAGCTATTTCTGTCACTAATACAACCGGGGGTCGGGGATGGGGCAACATTAAAGCAGACACATCTATGTTTGATTTTAAGGAATCTTAAAAGTTGTCAGTTACCTTTTTTTGTTGTTTTTTGTTTTTTGTTTTTTGAGACAGGGTTTCTCTGTGTAGCTTTGCACCTTTCCTGGAACTCACTTTGTAGCCCATGCTGGCCTTGAACTCAGTCATCCGCCTGACTCTGCCTCCCGAGTGCTGGGATTACAGGCGTGCGCCACCACCGCCCAGCTGTCAGTTATCTTGGAAAGGCTACTTCGGAAGACACAGGAAGCAGGAAGCTCCCTGCCACTGGGGAGCCAAGCTGTCTACCTGTCCCTCCTTGGTAGGCACGCTGTGTGCAAAGCAGAGATTCCCATTTGGGCAGAGATTCCTTCCAGCTCAGAACACCTTTAAGGGCAAGAAAGCAGAGAGTGGTGACCCTGGGCGAGAAGCAGAAGCCTGTCCTGAGGGTGTGTACTCCTTGAATGGGGACAAGTCTGAGTGTGCCCCAGCCACCCTGAGAGGAGGAGCCTGGAACTCCATTCAGAAACCTCCCAAGGGCCAGGAGTGGTTGCAAACATCTTTAATATCTGCTCCATTCTAAAGTTCTTCCTGTAAGGTTCCTCAGGAAAAGTCTGTGCCCATGTGCATCGTGACCAGAGCTTATACTCCAGCAGTTTGCCCAGGACACAGTGGGCTTACTGCTCATCCTGGAATAATCACCATTAAAACTATCTTTCATTCTAAGTTTTCTTCATTTAGACAAAAATTATATTCTGGGTAGATATCTAGCTTGTGCCTTGTGTACCGGACATGGAACAAGAAGTCTCAACCCAGGGAGGCACTAGAGGGGCCTCCAGAGCCCAGAGGATCATCTGGGTCAGTAGATATTGTGGTAAGATTTGAAGGTCTAGAAGTATGAAGGCACTGGTCACCAGAAGGAGAGGTCCTGGGAAAGCCTGGGCTCACAGAATGGCTTCCACAATGAGAGACACGAAATATTTCTCATCAATCCCGGCCCTGTTCTTGTTGGCCCTTTGGCTAGAGTGTTCCAATTGTGTTAGTAAAGAGAAAGTAGCCTTCATGGTAGACACCAAGTTAGGAAATAAGTGTCTGTTGACCTGACCTGCTTCCTGGAAACATGATCTTAAACTCCAGCCCAGCTCAGCACTCTACAGAGTGAGGAGCCAACATGGTCTTCTAATGAATTGAGCACCGAGTAGAGCTATGTGACCCTGAGGTTTTCACCATTCTCTTCCCTTTGGCTATCACATCACCGTCATTCTGACCTCTGAGGATTACAGGCCCATGTCAGAAATCATAGGCCCAGGGCCAGAAGGCAGTAGAGTGGGTGTTTAACCTCATATTCCCCTGGGACTAACCAGTGAGCCCAGAGAGCCTGTGACTGGCAACGCCGCAAAGGCAATAGTGATCCACCTCAGTTCAGTGCCCAGATTTCCTGGATCCTAGACAGGATTCACTCTCTTAGTGCTCAGTCAGCAGATCCACAGGACCTTCTGGAATCTCTGGCATCGGTTGTTCCTCTTAGGTAACCTTTGAAAAAGTACAATGTTGTTTTTTGGCTTCAGGATGGCTTTATAAGGACCAGATGGTGTCCAAGTTTCCCTCTGACAAAACCCACCCCTCCAAGGGGAGAATCACTTTCCTTCCTCCAAAACCTCCCCTTCTCGTCTGGCCAGCCCCCTGGACTGCATGGAATGGTTTGCCAATCTCTCTTTCTCTTTCTTGCCCAGGTTATTCCTTTTTCAATGATGCTGAAGAGACCAAGACTGCCATCAAAGACTGTAAGTATGACATTCAAACTGCCCAAAGCTATGCCCAAGCTATTGCTGGCCACTTGGATTTGATCCTGCTTTAACAACCACACTAGAAGGTTGATGGGCAAAACAAGCCAAGACTTGGAGAAAGAGTAGAGAGAAATGGGTTAAAAAACTGTAGGGGAAGGGCGTCTGTGGGACAATAACTCCATGTCAAGACTCCATGTCTATGTCTATAAAATATCAGCACCTTTCTGGGTTGTGGTTACCTTAAGAAGCAATGGCGTTTGTACCTGACAAGGACCTTACTGGTGCCTGCAGTGTGGATACTACAGAGCCAGGGCCCATTAGTCATGTTACCAATGACTTCTAGCCATTAGAGGCCTCATGGTTGCCGGTATTTCAGAACAACCTGAGCCCACGCAGTAGGTCAAATTGATAATTAGAAGATGATGGGGAGGTCTCAAGTGGCCCGTGATCCCAATAATTAGTCTCATTTCATTTCTGCAGATGGAGGTAGGGAGAGGGAACTTTGGAGCTCCTATTTTTAAGATCTTTTTATTTGTTCTTTGAGACTTTCATACATGTATGCAATATATGTTGATCATATCTACCCCCTACTCTTCCCAACGTGTTCCGCTCCCAACTTCATGCCTTTTCTTCATTTTTAAAATAATACATGATTCCAGTTAATGCTGCCAAAACATGTGCAAGGGTGTGGTGCCATTCCCTGGAGTATAGGCAACCTACCAATGACTACAGCCAGCCACCCTGGAAAATGACTTCCCTACTAGCAGCCATCAACTACCAATACTTGGAGCTACCATTTAAAACAAAAGATTATTATCACTATTAATTATTGAGTCCTGTTCAAAGACCCTGGTCCAAGGGCTGAAAAGAGGTGTGGTCCTGGATAGGGCCCTTTCCCCATGGACTCTTGCTTAGCCACCTGCAAAGAGCAGGCAGGTCACATGGAGCTTTCCAAGGCCCTTCTGAAAGATAGATCCAAAGCACAGACAATGAGGGTTAGTTATATAGTTGTTAGGATTTTTAAGCTCTATGTTAGTATGCGTGTTCTTATGTGTGTGTGTGCACAAATATGTGTGTCTGTGTGTATGTGTGTGTGTGTGTGCATGCAAATGCACATGCCATAGTGCAAATATTGCTGTCAGAGGCTAACTCTTGGGAGGCAGTTTTTCCTTCCACTGTGAGTTGCAAGGATCAAACTCAGTTTATCAGGCAACAGCATGGCCACGGAGGGCAGAGTGGTGTACTAGAGGCTTTGTAAAAATTGCTATCATTTTTTTAAGCACTTAACACTGTGCCAGATGTAGAGTCAGAAATCTAGACATATGAACTCATATGTACTCCCCCATCTCCATTTGCATCTGAAGAAACCTGGGGTGCAGCAACTTGAGAGTAAACACAACCCTGGAGCTGATTCCCACTTGTCCTCTCGGTGGCTCTGTGCTTAGAAATCAAGCTACAGGTACATACACACATCCATACACATGTACATACACACATGTGTACACATGTACATACACACAGGCATAGTTGCTCCCAGACCCTTCTGTTTGTTCTCTTGCCCACTTAGTGGAGACCCAAGACTCCTGGGACGTGTCTATCTCTGAGTCTAGCTTGACAATGAACTATAGCGGGGATCTTCAACTTAGTTCCCACCAAAAGTCCAGCAAGCCACGAAGCCATCAAAACTGCCCAAGGACAAGCAGTTCAACCCTTGATCACTTTTCCTTTCCTCTCTACATGTCCCCACCCTCCTCCACTAGAGGATGTCAGTGGAGGCCGGCCACATCATACCCAAGAATTGAGCTTATGCTCTTGGGTTCATGGCTAGCAACTCCTGCTCTTAGACCTTGGAGTATCTCTGTGCCATGCTAGTGTAGGGTGGGCTTTTCTGATGGTTTTGAAACCCTATCCCCAGGCCTCCATCCTAGCTTCTGGAGGACACCCAACTTTGATTTCAACCAACAAATAATAATAAACCCCTTAGCTCTATTTTAAGTGCCCTAGCCTCATAGACAGTAATGGGGCTATGCCTCCCCTCAGGCCATACCAGCCACCCCAGCTGCATGAATACAGATGAAACACACACACACACACACACACACACACACACACACACACACACACACACTAACTACTATTTGCGGAGAAACAGAGTTCCTTCAGGGTACTGCAGCAGACCAACAGCTCATCTTGGCAAAAGGTTTAATCAAGCACCTGCCTCAAAATCGGCTTGGCAGTAAGGACTCCACCTCCTCTGCCGCAGCCCCTACCTCAATAACTAGATTTTTAAAAAGAGATTTGGAACCTCCTCAGCCCATGAGGGCCTTCAAAGTCACCTGGACCTGGGATAGTTATAACAGAGTGATGTGACCTGAACCATCTTTATGTCCCCTGTGATGCCTCCTGCTCTGTGCTCCCCCCTCACACCAAATAGCCTCCATCCCAAGCACAAGGGCCCATAGAAACGAAAAGCATGCCCTTCCCCTAGCTCTTCTTGTTATTCAGTAAAGGCTTCTTATCTGTTCCTAGTCACTGACTTGCCTTGGTTTATTGTTATGGCTCCACTTGCTTTTACCTGAAAAGATCCAGCGGCACAATGGAGAAGTCTAGAGATGGAGACAGGCACACAGCACAAAAGAGGCAGTGACATCTGTTCAGCCCATATGAGCTAAATGTTCACTCAGTACCTGCCAAACATCTCCTGAGAGGACATGATGGCATCCTGGTTAGTGTTAGCCCTGGGATGGGAACTCTGGATTCAAGCCCCAGCTTTCATACCTGGACAAAACTTTTAAACTCTGGGCTTCAAACTCCTCCTCAATAAAATGACAATCATGTCATCCAGGGTTGTTGCAGGACTATGATGTTACATATGACGACTCCATCTAAGAAGCACTCAGCATTTAGTAAAGGCTCCATAGGAAGCATCAGCTTTAGCAGAGACAAGGCAAGGTGGATTTTGAAGGAAGAAGAAACACACTGTGACCCCAGAAACACATGGGTGCTCTTAGATCTCAGGTGGGAGGGTGGGGGCTCTAGCCCAGGAAGTGGCTTCAGGGAAGGGTTCTGAAGAGGTTCTGTGAGAATAAGAGTCCGCTGGGTAGAAGTGGTGGGTGAGGAAAGTGTGTAAAAACACTGAGGCTCAGGAAAGTCACACCCATTGAAACCAACTAACCTCAGAGGTGAGAGAAAGGTGGGGCGCAGAAAGAGATGAGGTTAGAGGGCTGGGTATGTCCCAGTTTATGAAAGTCCTGCCTAATGTGATAGCCTTCATCCTGGTGATAAAGGGGACCACTTCGGGAGTGATATGACCCAGTAGCACAGAACCCAGAACCTGGACAACAGGTTACCCAGGACACCCTTTCCTCCCAAGACCCTTGCCTCCCATTAGTACGCATCCCAGACTGGACCATCAGTGTGATTAGTGTAGTGTAGTGGCTGAGGAGATCATCTATTTAATACCTGCTGTATACCCAGCACCGTGCTAGGTGCTGAGGGAATACATAGGCAAAGACAAATCCTGCCCTCTAGTGGACACAGACTACAGACCACACAGTCAAATGTGTCATGAAGGAGCTCAAAGGCAGTTAAGAAAGGGAAGTCGGTGGGGGATTCTAAGTGAAAGCCTAGGGGCACATATGTGTGATTATAATTTTCATAGTTGGAGGAAGTCCCCCTGGAAGGTGTATTTGAGTCTAGACTGAGATGAGGATATGAATACCCGGATAGTAAAGGAACGAGCATTCTGGGCAAAGAGTAACATAAAAGCTGCTCCAAGGTGGAATGTGCCTGCAAGTGAGGAGGAGCTTGTGTAGCTGAAGCAAAGGGAGCACAGAGCTGGGAGAACAGACAGATTCAAGGCAGTAGGAGGTACGTCTGGTTCTGACACTCTATTAAAAATTCATATACCTTGGGACAATGCATGTGTGGGTATCTCAGATTATCAATTACAACACAATAATATGTAATTCATTATTGAGTTAGCAGCTTGCTTCCTTCATTAATTCTAATCTCTTTGTTTTTATTATGTCCCTTCCAATCTGTCCTCCACATAGTCACAAGAGGGGGCTTCTTACAATGTGGGTCTTTGAGCTAGGGATGTGGGCCAGTTAAGTAGTTTGTATAGCGCACATGAAACCTTGGCTTCCATTCCCAGCATGGCATAAATTGGAAATGGCAGCATATGCCTGTATTCCCAGCACTCGTTCAAGAGGTGGAGGCAGGTGTACCAGGAGTTCAGGATCACCCAAAATACAATGAGTTCAATGCCAGCATGAGCTATGTAAGATTCTGCCTAAAACAACAACAACAACAACGTGGAGGTTCAGGTGGGGATGAGGGGAATCTCTGCTTTCACTTTAATATAAAATCTCAAACCATCATCCAGCCTCCAAAATCATGACCTGCAACTGCCTGCAATCTGCATGGATGGCAGTAGCACCCCCACCCTCTCTAGCCACAGAGTATGCAAGCTTCCTAGGTACTCAGGGATGGGGAGAGCAGAGCACACACTGCTCCCTCTACCTAAAACCCTCCTCTTCCTCCTCCCCCTCTTCTTCCTCTGCCCCTCCCCTCTCTTCCCCTCTCTCTTCTTCCCCTCTTCCTCCTCCTCCCCGGATTCATAATGTAGCTGCCTCGCCTTGTGAGAGCCTCCCTCATAAAGTGGCCACTTCTCACCCTCATTCTCTATACAGTGTCGTGTTCTGATAACATTTCAAGCAGCAGGTGATTTGTCTGCTTCCCCTGGGCTTCACCTAGTCACACGAGTAGGGACTCCATTGGTGTTCTCTCTTGTATTCCAGCAGGGGCCCAGCATGCACTTACAGCAGGTCCCAGGATCCAGCACCTCCCATCCCTCCATCTCCTAACCACCCTAAAGTGTCTCCTACCGCAAAGGCTGGCAGTTGACTTCCGCTCTCTGGGGTGCGGTTTGAGGCTCCCCCACTGCCATGGGTCCTTCTGTTTCAGATGCTGATTCCAGTTGCTTGAAGACAAGTGGCGTGAAGAGTCAAGACTGTCACAGTCGAACAAGTAAGAGCAGAGACACCATTTGTCTTCCTGGAGGCAGTTGATCTTTGGAAATACCTGTGGGAGTGGGCCCAGTCCCTTCCCCCGGGAGGCGGTGGAGAAATCAATGATTGCTTTCGTACATGGGATCAAAATCATTATTTTCACTAGGGCATTGCATTTTAAGAATTAAAGAAATGTTCTGGCTGAGTTCTATTACTGAAGGAGAGTTTTCCGTTTCCTAGTCCACTGTGTGGTCTTCTCATTGAAGTACTCAGGGGAAGAGAACAAAGGCAACATGGGGAATTGGTCAGTCCATGAGCCTTTCCCAGCACCGATATCTGCCTTGCAAGCAGTCACCCTGTACTAGGCCTGTATCTAGCCACCTGCCATGCATTAAGCCATTAAATCCTCGAGCCCACAGTATGGCATAGGTTCCTTATTACTCCTTTGACACTGACAGTAACTAAAGAGACTGCATTTCCAGGGCCAGGAAGAGGCAAATTCCAGACCCAAACCCGGGCAGTCATAACCCAGTCAGTCTTACCCATGCCCTAAAGGCATGGGAGAAATACCAGCTCCTTGTGATAAAAGAAACTGCAGAATGGCCGTGGGTACCAGATCTTATTTTTTAAAATAAGTTTGTTTGTTTGTTTGTTGTTTGTTTGTTGTTTGTTTACATCCTGGGCACAGTTTCCCCTCCCTCCTCGCCTCCCAGTCCTTCTCCACCTCCCTTTGTTCCCTCTTCTGTTTATGTGTAGGAAAGGGTAAGTCTCCCATCTTAATGCAACCCTCTTGCCCATTAGAAAGCAGTGAGCTCATGAGGAGCCATAGTGCTTTAAATCTCATGTCTCTGTGTGGGGATTTTGCTTATAGTTTATCAGATAATAGACGTTCTGCAACTTAGTAAGGCTCTAAGCAGAGCATCCAGTCCAACAACAGTTCTCATAGGTTAATCAGAAGTTACACCTCTCTCTCTCTCTCTCTCTCTCTCTCTCTCTCTCTCTCTCTCTCCTTTCCCCTCCCACTCTCTTTTTTAACATCCCTCATATTTTTAATTATTTGAGATTATAATTACATCATTTCTCCCTTCCCTTTCCTCCCTCCAAACCCTCCCGTATACTCCCCTCACTCTCCTCCAAATTCATAACCTCTTTTTTCACTAATTGTTATTGCATGCATATACGTATAGACATATACATTCCTAAATAGAACCTATCCAGTCTGTATAATGTTACTTGTATTATGTTTCCAGGACTGACCGTTTGGCACTGAACAACCAATTGGTGTGCTCTTCCCTGAGGGGAGTCACCTCTCCCCTCCCAGCGTTCCTCAGTTGCCTGTAGTTCTTTGTGTAGGATTGGGGCCTCATGGGCTTTTCCCTGTCCAGTTTGGTATGTCCGTTGGTGTCTTGCTCAGCTCATGATTAGGTGGTCATGTTGGTGAGACTTCATGGGTGTCATTTATGATGTTACTAGGACACACAATCTCTCTCTTAAAAAAAAAAAAGCCAGTTTAAAAAGAAAGAAGCTGACTTTAGTCCACTTCTTTCCCAAAGGCCTCCAAAGCTCTCACCTGTGGGAATTTGTCAGAGATTTACTTCTGTCTCCTGAAGAAAACTGTGGCATCCTGGAATGGGAAGACAGGGAGCAGGGCATTTTCCGAGTGGTTAAGTCAGAAGCCCTGGCCAAGATGTGGGGACAAAGGAAGAAGAATGACAGGATGACATATGAGAAGCTGAGCAGAGCCCTGAGGTAAGCGAGCAGTATCAGACACTGTGAGCCTGCTTGGGGAGTTATATAAAACAGCCAGCCAGAGAAAATGACACTATTTTCACAGTGTTCCCCCCACTTTATATGAAAGGGTCAGGAACTAAACCTCTTCTTAGTTTCAGGTGGGATTATGGCTGGTAAAGCGACCCACCATCCTTTTCAGTTTGGGCAGCATGCCCGGGGAGTGGGGGTGTGGGGGGAGGTGGGGAGATCACCATAAGCCCAAGCCAGCATGCACACACGCACACGCACACACGCTAAACCAACGGTGGTGAGGTTCAGTCTTCAAGGTGTCTGGGAAGGGTTTAAGTGTAAGGTAATAACAGGGTGTGGAAATACCAGGGTAGGTAAAGCCCTGTCACCCGAGAAGAGCAAGGAATGTTTACCTGCTGTTGTTTTCTCGGGGTGCAAACCTTTGCTGGATCTCTCCCTTCTGCTTGCTTCCACAGATACTACTATAAAACGGGGATTTTGGAACGGGTTGACCGGAGGTTAGTGTACAAATTTGGAAAGAATGCGCACGGGTGGCAAGAAGACAAACTATGATCTATGCCAACACCAAGCTCCTTTGATGGATTTCTGTTCTTTGAAACAATCAGATCAAAATAGACATATGAAAGTCTTCTCCTCCCTCCTCTTCCTCTTCCCCCTCCTCTTCAAAACCTGCAAACATGATGATAAAATTTCTTCACATCTCAGCTTACATTTGGATTCGGTTGTTGTCTATTGGGGTGATGGCAGAGACCCTCAAGCAGTTGTCTTCATCCCAAGGGGGAGGCAGGGATGGTCTTGTGTGGCAACTTGGTGAGACATTATTTCCCTAATGAAGTGTTTGCAGCCAAGGTAGTCAGTGTTGTGGGTGCTGCTTTAAAAAAGGGCCGCATTGCACCATTAAGGACACATGATCCTCCCATTCCAGAGGTTCTGAGTGGTCAACTGAGGCAGCTCACCTGGGATTAATTTTTAGGAGAGTGTGAGATGTAAGATGTGCTTATTTTAGATTTGAAATTATTAGTCATATTCCATAGAAGAATTTCTTAATAAAAAGCTAAGCCACTAAGCTGGGACCTAATTGGATATAGCCTAAGTTAATAATAAGTTTCTTAACCAGATCATCATTTTGACCACTTAGCCACAGTCATGTGGCCTGCAGCCAATCTGTCTGAACTTACATACTTGTAATTAGTCACATTGGGAATTACAACTAAGATCACTGCCCCCTTTCTCTCCACTGGTACTTATCATCCTTTCTACAGAGACCTAGTCAACAGACATGTGCATTCATTTCTAAATCACTGCTGTTTCTGTGATTCAAACTGTCAACATGATCAAACCAGAATTCACTGATTCCCCCTGGGGCCAAGACATTAAACCCTTATAGAGCAGAAAATGTCCTAACAGCCCACAACAGCCGAACACATCGTCAGTCTCTTTTCTTCTCTTACCTGATGTGTATGCAAACTCTACAACAGATTCTCTTGACAAAAATAAGAACAGTGAATTTACATCAACGAACGTTCATGGGTTAAAGTCTGCACTGACATCCCCGCATCTGCCACTGGCATGCAAGGTGTTAAGGACCTACAAGAAGGTTCACAGCCCTGAACCTGAGCTCCTCCAGAGCCGGGCTGGCAAGCGATGAGGCCCTGAATAGCAATGCAGGCTGAAGACCTCTATGTTTAGAGTTTAACCTCAAAAACAACTTGTTTTAAAAAATGTGAATTACTGTAAAATAATCTATTTTTGGATTCATGTGTTTTCCAGGTGGATAGAGTTTATAAACAATGTGAATAAAATATTTAACATGTTCAAATGTCTGTGTATTATTCAATAAGGCAACCTGAGAACCTTTGAAGGCCCATTTTCTAGAAGCTGGGAATGGAGATGTTTTTTAAAGGGCCTTCTAAAATCTAAGAAATATTTGGAGAATTCCTGCTAACTACCTTCAGATACCATAAAAGTTTCTACTACCAAATGAAGCTCATAGAACAGTATGACCAACAAAGACATTTTTTTTCAGCTTTATGTAATTTAATATGTATGAGTGTCTTGCCTGCCTGTATGTGTGTGCACCCAGTGCCCATAGAGGTCAGAAGGCACTGGATCCCTGAACCAGAGTTATGGATGGTTATGGACAGCTCTTAATTGCTGAGCCATCTCTCCAGTCCCCCAACAAATACATTTGTGTTTGAAGTTCATGGTGTTTATCTTTACTTTGCTTCTTTTGAGGTTGTGTTTTATTTCTTGCTGGGAACTATCTTAAAGACAGTAGACTTAAAAACAATAACCAAAAAAGACTAAAAAAAAAAAAAAATCTGAACTCCAGTTTCTCCATCCTTTTTGGCACTAATTTCCTGAAACTGAGCTGAAGCTGGGAAGCACCTTGGGACAAACACTTGGTCACCCCCTCTTGCTTCTTGAGCACGAGGTGGTCAGCTACTATTGGTGTTTGTTCTGGGTTTCTGCTTTTGGTTTTTCCAACATTTTAAATTTGGGGCCTGTGCCCTGGAGGTATGCAGCGAGTGAAAGGCCTGAAACAAAGCCCAAGACCAACTGAGAGAAGCGATTATCCAAGAAGGTGTCGTGCTAACTGAGCGCTTTCAGACTGCATATCAACTCAAGGCAGAACGGAGACCGGAAAGAGGGTGGGGCCCGGGGTGGACAGAACAGGCCAAGTGAGCACCACAGGGCTAAGGGATGCTGCGCCGTCAACACAAGCCAGCCCACCAGACAACCCAGAGACCCAAATAACACCACTGCTGACTTGCGAGATTCTCATTACAAAACCACCAAAGCAGACATGCTCTGTCAGTTCTCAGGCTGCCCAGGACACACTGTCAAAGCTGAAGACTTAAAACAAAAGCAGTGCGTCCTGACAATGCCAGGAACTGAAAGCAGGAAGTCAGGGCACCTCCATAGCCACACACCTCCATAGTCTCCAAGAGCAGAGCTGCCATCATTCTTGTAGCTCCTGGTGACTATGTATGACCTTGGCCAGACGCTGCAGACTTCTAGGCCCTGCCCCTTCTGCAAAGCCAGCTCCTCCTCTGCCCTTTGCTTCAGTATCACCTGGGGTACCCACCTGAATTATCAGGAGGTACCCATCTTGCGATCCTTAACCTAAAGACATCTGCAAAGATTCTTCTTTGTCAAATAAGGCCACAATTGCAGTTTTCAGGGTATGTTTGGGGGTTCCAGCATTCAACCCACCACACTCTTCAAAGCATGAGTCCCCTGTAAACATACATCCCCAGAGTACAGTACATCCAAGGACAGACAATATAAGGGTGATGCGGAATATTTGTTTAACTATGCAAAGATGTGTAGCATTTGTGTAACTATGTAAAGATGTGTTGCTGTTTTACCTTGCCTGCCTAAGGCACCTGGTTAGTCTAATAAAAAGCTGAATGGCCAATAGTGAGGCAGAACTTCTGGGCAGGGAGAGTAAATAGGAGGAATTTAGGCTTGAGGGAGAAAGAAAAGGAGATGACAGGGAGACACCAGGGGCCAGACAGACAGACATGGAGGAAGCAGGGAAGTAGAACATACAAAATAGAAGAAAAGTTAAAAGCCCTGAGGCAAAACATAGATTAATAGAAACAGTTAAGTTAAAAGAGCTAGTAGGACAAGGCTAAGCTAAGGCCGAGCATTCATAATTAATAAGTCTCTATGTCTTTATTTGGGAGCTGGTCGGTAGCCCAAAGAAAATTCCAACTACAATGGCATCCAACATGGATCCTGAATTTCCACATAGGGCCTGAGAAAGCTGGGAAAAAAACCATGGATATGGCTCCTTTAAGAGGTACTGCTGTGCAGCAGTAGAACACTAGAGCAGCCAGCAGGCTAAGTACAAACAACAAGCTAAGTAAAAACACCTGCCACCACGTAGACACCAACTTCCTAGCGCTGAGGCAGTTAAATGAAGCTTCCAGTTAATCGAAGCTCTTGGCCAGGCCTGCAAGCTTGAGACTTGGCTCTCATGGACCCGAGGAAGGGGCAGAGCCAATCACCAGAGCTGCACAGTGAGGGCCCTAGCTGCTTATCAATTTAAGGTTTGGCTACACAGTCAAAAAATGATACAGATGCACAGTAATACAGGTCCATACCAAAAAAAAAATTTTTTAAACAGGTTAAATGTGTATAGGTGCTTAAGAAAGAAGAGAAAATGGATATAAATAGTCATAGGAAAAAATAAATAGTTTAAAAATAATTAAGTAAGGTCTTTAAAGAAAGAGTAAAGTAATATGAAAAAATAAGCCACATAAAGAAGGAAAATACAAGAGGAGTCTGGATCATGTATTGTGCCTTGTTAACTCTGAATTTTTTGAATGCTGATAAGTGAATGATAGCTGCCGGGAGACATTGAATTGTAAAAGGAACTGCTGAATTAAACCAGCCTAGATACTTTAGGGATGTCTTAACTTTAAAATGGAATTCAGAAGATGTATTGCATTGGGGGAGAGGTTATGCTTTTGTTTCCACAGGAAATGAAAGGCCATAGATTCCTTCAAAATTAATAGAGACCAGATTTGATTAGGGAAGACACCCTGAAAATATTGACTACAGATATAAAAAAAAATAAACCTAGAAAAACTACAAGACAGGTGACATATAAGCTGATCCCTTGACATGGGAACAGCTCTGAGACTGGATGAGACAAGATAAATCTTATTAGTTACAGAGTCCTCGTGACTTATTATTACATGCCATCCTTTTATATAGTCCAAACAAACTTATAAAGTTGACAGATGTCTTTTACCTGCTCAAACACTAAAAACAAATCATCTTTGACTGGCTTGTGTATAATGCACAGTCCATCCTTGTGTTACTGCAGATATGTATGTTACCTTTGAAAGTTTGTGTGTTTTCAGAGCAAGAGGACCAGACACCAATGAAAACAGGTGGACCAGGTGATCTAGCCTCTCAGAGTATCTCTATTGCAGTTTCCTCAGAGGTCTGTGTTCAGAACAACTTCAAGGCTGCTAGCTGAGATGGTCCAGCCTCACTGACTATTCTAGCCACTACTTCAGATAAGCCTTGAACTTTGCCATTTTGCAGAGACTGAACATCAAATACATAACTAATTTTCTTAGGACTTGACCATTATCTTGATTTTCTCAGGGACCCCTGGGACTGCCATCACCCCCAGACAACAGGAAGTAGTCTAGAGAACACAATGCCCACATTCTCAAGGGATAGGGTGGGGGTTTTTGGTCATTTGGTGAGTTATAGATGTTTGTCATCATTTAGTGGAGATATAGGAATATAGGATTAAAAATAACTATTCATCTCAAATATTTTATATTGGTATGGATTTTTGTATACTGATATAAAATTAAGGTTATTTTTGTTATACTGTATATATGTTTCTACTCTTGTTTAAGGTATTATATCTATGCAGCTCATTTAAAATGTAATATAAAGTTCTAGTCCTTGAAAGATATTATTACAAACTGTTTAAGATAATTAAAAGATACAGGTTAATAGTTAGTTAATAGTTTGGGTGGCAAATAGTAGTTAAAACTCATTTCCAGACCAGTGCAATGCCTCTGTGGGTAAAGACAAGTGCCACCAGCTTGAAAACCTGAGTTCAATCGCTAGGTCCCACATGGTGGAGAGAGGACCAGCTCCCACAAGCTGTCCTCTGACCTCCACATGTGCAACACTGCACACACACACACACACACGCACGCACGCACGCACGCATGCATGCACACACACACTTGTACATAGATACATCCACACTCAGAAAAGAAAAGGTAAAAGTGAGCAGAAAATAAAATAAAAACTGTAGCAGAATGAAAGAGAAGACAGATGTGACAGTGAAAGGTGGCTAGATCGATGGATGGAAAGTTCCAGTGGTGCAGAATGGGAGGGAGGTCTACAATGGAGTACTACTGCTCCATGCATTTACTCCTGACCACACAGACATGCCCCCTCCATGTAGCAAATGCTCCTCACCCCATGTTTTTTTTTTTTTTTGCTTTAGCCAGAGGGATACCAGTGAATATGATGCAAAGGCTTGAAAAGCACCCCTACAACTGAAATTGCACTCTTGACATCAACATGACAATGGGTTCCAGGAGAATAGAAACATGTGACACGGCTGCACTAACTAAACTGTCCCCAGCTGATCCCAGTCTGAATTGGGCCAGCTGGACCCAGGGATGGCACGATTGTTTGAAACCACTGGATGTAGAGTGGCCATGTTAAGACCGTGTATCTCGGCACTGATACCCACACTGCCTTCCTCACATCCTCCTTAGGTATTTATCTCTGTAACTCCAAGACACAACTTTAGTGCCCCTTAAGTTGAACACAATTAGATAGGAAATAAGACCTAATGAGGGAAGTGAACCTCATCAATGTCTCTGTCTCTGAAAGCCACAAGAGGTCTCCAGAGAAAAACTGAAGATACTCCCCTAAGTGTTAGATGAAGAAAATAAGCTAGAGCACATGGTTGTTCGCTACCACCTTATTTTAGGAAATAAAATATAATAAAGAAGAACAGTATGTCCTAAACTCCCTGACTCTATATGTATAATCCATACACAACTTCCTTTCCTGTTGGTACACAGTATTCAGTTTTTAGTTCATCTTACAGACTTGATAAACAGACAATTACAGAAAGTTCCTGCTCTGACAGGACTCAGTGTCTACAGATAGACCAATTTCAATCCAAATAGAGGGGAAATTCAGGGTAAAGAAACTAGTGGTGAAAGAGACAGAGTTTGTATCTCTCAGCAGGGGGCCTCAGAGTTCTCTGAAACTACAGGCAGTGGTGAGCCAACCAACATGGTCACTGGGAACCAAACTCACATCCCCTGTGAGAGCTGTACATGACGTTCTTAACCCCTGAGCAATTGCTCCAGCCACCAAGGGTTTACTTTTAAAACTCCTGAAAAGTACACTAATGGGTAAAAGATATAAGAATTTTCAAAAGTCAGGACATTGACTATTTTCTCAGTGTGCCAGAAAGTCATTCAAAGACAAACAGCACAGTGGCCTCTGACACTTTTGTTGTTAAGGCAGACAATGCTTGTATTATCTAGTGGCACACTCCACATTATACAGTTGAAAGAAATCAAACACCATTGTAGTAATTTGAATGTAATTGGCTCCCATTTGCATTCACTACTGGAGGTGTGGCTTTGTTGGAGGTGTGGCTTTATTGGAGGTGTGGTTTTGTTGGAATGGGTATGGCCTTATTGGAGGAAGTGTGTCACTGTGGGTGGGCTTTCAAGTTTCCTGTGCTCAGGACACTGCCAAGTCTTGGTCAACTTCCTTTTGCCTGCAAAATGTAGCACTCACAGCTTCAGCACCATGTCTGCCTGCTCATTGCCATGCTCCCCATCATGATGATAAAGGACTGAACTTCTAAAACTGTAACCAAGCCCAATTACATGTTTTCTTCATAAGAGTTATCATGGTCATGATGTCTCTTCACAGAAATAAAAACCTTAAGACAGAAGTTGGTACCAGGGACTAGGGTATTGCTGTGATAGGCCTGGCCATGTGTTTGTTTGGAGGAATTTAGACTTTGGTACTTTGAGTTTGGGAAGCAATGGAATGCTTTAAGCACTGCTTAATGGGCCCTACTAGTAGGAGCCTGGAAGACAGAGGTGCTAAGAGTTATTTGAACAATGAGGGGCACACTCAAGAGGTTTCAGAGAAGAATTTTAGTATGTTGTCTAGAGATCGTTGTTGTGATATTTTGGCAAAGAAGCTAGCTGCTTTTTGCCCTGAAGAGTCTGCCTGAGGCTGAAGTGAAGAGTTTTTTGGGTTAATTCCGTTGGCAGAAGAAATCTTAAAACAGCCTAATAAATAAAGACTCTGTTGTGTTATTCATGTTCATGCTTATAAAGATTTATAATGAAAAGGAGCAAGCTGAGCAGGGTAAATTACAAAATGTAAATTTTGATGAGAAAAAGAGCATCAGGAAGTAGAATGAAACTAAATCCTGTGTCCAAGGAAATAAACAGATTAAGAAATGGAAGAAAGAGAGTGATGACCTCAGGCAAGATTCCATCCTGCTAAATGGAAAGAAACTAAAGAAAAGCTTAGAGCCAGATGTGGTGGGCACACTTTTAATCCCAACGCTGGGAAGGCAGAGGCTTGGTGATCTCTGAGTTTGAGGCCAGCTTGGTCTATAGAGCAAGTTTTAGGGTAGCCAATCTTAGGCGGTGAAGAAAGCAAGCTGGTGAAGATGGGAGCCATGTTCCAGCTACAGCCAAGCGGAACTTGGCAGCTTCAGCCACGTCGTTCTGGGTTTACAGTTAAGGATAAAAGAAATGGGTTATGGAATTTGCCTCTTAGCCTGAAGAAAGCCACTAAGGCCAGGTATGTGTCAGGGGTCTCTGAATGGAGGCCTCGTAGAGAGGACATTGTGTAAAGCTGTGAAGTTGAAGCCTGGATTGCCTTGGAGACCCCAAGATGTTAAGAGATGTCAAAGTCCTGGAATACCTGCCGAGAAGAGCTGCTAACAGGGAGTGGAACCAGCCCAAGAAAAAGAAGTGTGTTGTAGTCAACAAAACTGAATGGAGTTGGAGATCTGAAGAGCATGTCAGTATCAGATATGAAGATGCAGAGTTTAGAGTTTGCCCAGCTGGTTTTCGGTCTTGCTTTGTTCTAGTATTTCCTCATTATGCTCCCTTCCCCACATTTTGGAATGGTAATGTATATTCTTTGCCATTATATGTTGGAAGTATGTGATCTGTTTTTTATTTTGATTTTAAAAAAGAAAATGTAAATTACAGTTAAGAAATTGCATGAATCTCAGAAGAGACATTGAACTTAGGGCTTTTAAACATTGTTGAGACTGCTATGGAGTATGGGGACTTTTGAAATTGGACTGAATTGCATTTTGCATTTTTATATTGTTATAAGCTTATGGGGGCCAGCGAGTGGAATGTGGTGGTAGTTTGGATATAATTGGCTCCCATAATCTCACAGGGAATGGCACTATTAGAAGGTGTGGCTTTGATGGAGTGGGTGTGGCCTTGTTGGAGGAAACGTGCCACTGTGGGGCGGGCTTTGAGGTTTCCTATGCTCAGGACACTGCCCAGTCTCTCAGTTGACTTCCTGCTGCCAGCACCATGTCTGCCTGCTCATTACCACACTCCCCTTCATAATGATAGTGGACTGAACTTCTGAAACTGTAAGCAAGCCACCCCAATTAAATGTTTTCTTTATAAGAGTTGTTGTAGTCAGAGTGTCTCTTCACAGCAATAAAAATCCTATGACACATGTAGATCATTTTATTGTAAAAATGCAAGCAAGTATAAATCAACCTATGTGAAATCACTGTGTATTAGCATAAATGCAATTTCAAGTGGAAAAAAAAAAGAATCTGATCAGGGACAAACATTAAGTTTCAACAGTGTAGCTGGGCAGTGGTGGCACATGCCTTTAATTCCAGCACTTGGAAGGCAGAGGCAGACAGATCTTAGTGAGTTCGAGGCCAGCCTGGTCTACAAAGTGAGTTCCAAGAGAGCCAGGACTGTCACACAGAGAAACCCTAACTCAAAACCCCCTTTTCCATCCCTGAAAAATTTCAACAGTACTGAAGTTATTTTTGGAAGACACTGATGTATTAAAGATGGTTTTGCTTATAAGGACCTTAGAAAAATAAAAAAATTTCTGAGTGGGCCATCTTTATCTTCTGTGTGTGTGTGTGTGTGTGTGTGTGTGTGTGTGTGTGTGTGTGTAAGTATGAGATGTATATATATCAGGCCATGAGGTAACACAAGAAAACACCAATCTCACCAAGATTTTTTTTTTATCTCATCTAATCAAATCATGTTCCTGGCTAGAAAACCTTTCTTGTAGTTATTTTAGATGTAGTCACTTTAAGTGAATAATCTGAACAGAAGTCCTATGTAGATCCAGGTTTCTGTTAAATGACTGCTAAGCCCTAAGCTTTAATCTCCCCCTGGGGAAAAAGCATCCAAAGCATTGCTATTATTCACTCTAGAAGCCAGATCATCACTTTAAAGACATCAGCGTGAGCTCGCGCTTCAGCAGGGGAGAGCCTGTCCAGCGGTGAATCCAGGTGAGCTCTGTGCTCTGCTTCAGGAGAGACCTCGGTGGAGGGCAAGGCTGAGCACCTGGGCCTCACAGGTTAGATTTCTCCTTTGCAGCCAAGTGAGAGCCAGCCTGCACGTAGGTGTGAATCGCGTTCTGTGTCAAAGGAAGAGAAGACCAGCATGTTAGCATGTTAGCTAGGGGATTTCTTTTATAACCCAGAAATTCATTCACTGTGAATGATTTCATATTGTGGGGAGCTAAAATGAAGCCCATGTGCTGTGCAGATCAGTTCTTTATATCTCTAAGGAAAGGCCTAATGGCTGCTGAACTGACAAGATAACAACAGTGGAAACCAAACTGTATCTGGTCCAGCCCAGCACACGCTCCTCTGCCCGTCATACCACTCTGGGCTCACCTTAGGCTTCTCGGCATTGTATTTGTCCAGAAGAGCCTGGATGCGGGCCCCGTAGTCAGGGTGGACATCAGTGAAATTCTTGACCTGTAGCCAAAGGAAGACACACCTAAGCATCTCCTCACCCACATATACACACTCTTGACCCCCTGTGTCTGTCCCACTGTGCTTGCTCATTAGATGAGGAAGGAACATCAATAGGAAGCTGTGCCATACAGGCATAACGTTATACAGGTTCTTGAAGAAGACTTGAGGGGGGAGGGGCAGTGTAAGTTCTTCAAGTCTATAGGCTGAGCTGCCCTATCGAAGTCACCTACCGAGATTCAACGCCCTCTCTCTAAATGAGTGAGATAATTACACTTACAGAAACACATTTGGTCTTTGTTCTACATCCCTGGCACATGGATCCTAAAGCCCTTGGAATTTACCATCTTCAGTGTGCCACTGGGGAGCTTTGTAGAAAGTCTGATAAGCTTCAGGATGGAGCTGGTACCAGACACAACAAACGTAGGAATTGAAGGTTGAGATTTCCAATCCCACCCCTGTGCATCCAGGGAAAGCAGAGGGCCTGCAGATGGTGTCCAATAACCTCATAGCTGATGACCTCATCAGCCATGCCTATGTAAGGAGAGCTCCATGAAAGCCCGCGTATGACTGACTGGACTTGTGGAGCCTCTTGTAGGTGAAGCATGGAGGATGATGCAGCAGAACAGCATGGAAACTGCCAGCCCTTCCCACACACCTAGCTTCTGTACCTATTCCATTTAATGAGTACTGAGATATCCTTTATAATGAACAGATAATACTAGACAAGAGGTTTTCCTGCGTTCTGTGAGCATCCTAGCCAACTGTCAAACTTGGCAAGTGATCCTGGGAACCCTGAGACAGTCGTCAGAACTTATGGATGTGCCAGGTATCTCATCGACATCAAAAGTGGAAAGGGTCTCACAGGGGTGACCCCCTAAATCTGTAGTTATGACACTAATTCCAGGGATTCCTGTCACAACCGAATTGAATTGTAGGACAACTAAACACCACCAGAGAATTCAAGAACTGTGTGTTGTTGAGGGAGAAAGCATACAACTAACCTCATAGGCTATGACAGAGAAACACGCCTGAATAACTTGTACCAGCTGTCTATAAACAGCTGACCTCACACTGGGTATTTCACAAGTCCATGATCTGTATGAGAAACAGACTTGGCACTCACTGCCTCAATTCAGAATGATGCACAACCTTGGCATCCACCAGGCCACTCCACGAAGGGATCCCCAAGCAGCAGCTGAACCCCCAGAAGCAGTGAAAGGAGGCAGGGCACCAGGAACAAACAGAAAGCCTTAGAGACTCAGAGATAGGAGATTCCCAAGGATGGGAGCCCAGTTCCGCCACCGACAGGCTGCGCTCCCTATTCTCATCAGGAACAAGAGATAAAACTTGCCCTGCCTATCCCCCAGAGCAACCACCAAGCTCTTTGCAGGATCCTGATCTGGGCTCTAGAACATTCTAGATAGTGGTCCTATGATCAGAGAAGTAGCAACTAACACAAGGAAACAGAGGGCCACTGGGTTTACAATGAATATACTCCTGCAACAAACCAGACAGCTAGAAGCCAGAGAGAGGCTCCATGCAGCTCAATGGGCAGCCAGCAGACATACCCCAGCCTCTCGACTCAGCCAGCTTTGGGGAATAGCTCAGTTCTCCCTCTAGAAAAGAGGCAAGCTTCTACTCCATCTGAAAGAGAGTCACAGACTCATGACACTGAGCCTTGACACAGGCTTCAAACTTCAAAACTGGCAGCAATACCTCTCATCATCTGAAAAGCTTAAGTAAGACTAAAGCAGAGCCACATCTGGCCATCACACACTATTGTGCGCAGAACCAACGACAGCTGAATGAAACAGCATACACAGAAATTCACTCTAAACTCAACTAAATTTCTACACACTAGAGAACTGGGTAAGAATGACAGTATTATCACACAAGACAAAACATCAAGACAAGGTAATTAGAGTTTGACTGGGAATTGTTTCACTGTTTAAAAAGTCACCTTAGCTGATAAACTGTAATAAACCATGCTTTTCCTTATAAGGTTCTCTCACAGGGCTGCACTACCTCCATGCACCAGCAGGTGTCACCCGTAAGCTATCAAAGATAGACTCACCGCTTTCTTCTGAATAAAGAGCTGAGCATCTTTCAAGTGGCCTGCAATGTTCTCACACAGGCGTTTCCTCTCCTCCTCGTTCAACACCTTCGTATAGAATGTTCGCACCTGCTCAAGCAACAAGAGGGAAAAAAATAGAACAGCCATTTCACCGTGAAAAAACTCACCCAAGAGTCTACATTTGAAATACACAATTTTAAAAAAAATCACTGAAAAATTATAAATAAAACTGCCATCTGTGTTGAATTAATTTCTGCTTAGTATTCATTTGTTGACAGTAGCTCATAACTAGTTTTCTTCTCTGTGTCTCTGTGCATGTGTGCATGTGTATATGTATGTATGCATATATGTGTGTGTGCGTGTGTGTGTGTGTGTGTGTGCATGTGTATATGAGTGTGTGCATAAGTGTGCGTGTGCGTGTGTGTGTGTGTGTGTGTGTGTGTGTGTGTGTGTACACATCTAACTTTCTCAGGATTGGTTGCTCCTCCTTAGAGCCCATATGCTTCCAAGAGGCATGCTCAGTCAGTGGGTAGTATCTCCACAGTGGTGTTCTTCCCTGGTCCTGGCATTATGCTGAGACCAGTTCTAGCTTTCCAAAACCCACAAAACCCACGACTTCTTTAACTCCTTGGAGACACAACACCTCCACAGGGAGATAAATCAGTAAAGAATCCCATCAGATATAGACTTCCAGTATACCTCCAGTTGCTTCTGTGACTCACTTTCATTACTGGAACCTAAAGATAACATGTTTAACTGAGCTGTAACACCTTCTCAGAACATTTCATATAGTCTGTCTCTGGAGGAAGGGAGGGAGGGAGAGAAGGAAGAAAGACAAGTCATCCATGTCACCATAATCTATCATCTTGAACCAAAAGGGATTTTGTTCACATTTGTTTGTTTGTTTGTTTGTTTGTTTGTTTGTTTATTGTACACACACCTGTACATGCCATGGCACATGTGTGGATGTCAGAGGACAACTTGTGGGCACCAGTTCTTTCTTACATGTGGGCTCTGGAGCTCAAAGTCAGGTTGTCAGGCTTGGCTGCAAGCACCCTTCCCCCACTAAAGCCATCTCACTGCCCCAGAAGGAATTTCTGGAAGCATTTCCAGTAGGTCACCACAGCCAGCTTGTCACGGGAGCTCACTGTCAATTTTCCAGGGATTCTGGAAACAAACTATTTACACAAACACACACACACACACACACACACACACACACACACACACACAACTATTTTTTCCCCTGCAACTTTCTGAGCTCTTGGTCATTAAATCCTTGCTTTGTTAGTTCTCCAAAGCTTTTCTTTACTTTTTTTAAAGATTTATTTCATTTTATGTATATGAATGTTTTTGCCTGCATGTATTATAATGTCTACCACGTCTGCCTGGTGCCCAAGGAGGTCAGACAAGGGTGTCACACCCCCTGGAACTGGAGTTTGAGCCACATGTGGATGCTGGGAATTGAACCCTGGGCCTCTGCAAGAGCAGCCAGTGCTCTTAACCACTAAGCCATCTCTCTAGGCCCTCTCCAAAGTTTTTCATCTGTCTTTTCAATGTTCTTCAGGAGAGAATAGGTCTGATATGAACAAGTCCTCTAACCTAGCTGCAGAAAGCCACATGAATCACTTTTAAAGAACTAAACTTGAAGCTTCTTAGATATTTCTCATAGAACCTTTATTATTGTGACATTATGCTTTGAACCATAATACCAGTATCATGGCTGTTTAAAAATATGAATCTTACATAGCGCTAAGAAAGCCTCTCACTAAAATAAGAAGGGTCCTAAGAAGGGTCCTAAGAAAGCTCATATAGGAAACCTTAATGTGCAAACAGCAGTCTTGTTAACTAACTGGTTTCTATCGGAGTTGTATGGCTTGCTTTGCTCCGGTCTTGACCTCACACAAGCAAATTCCTTGAGCGGCAGAGACTATACTGCAATACACTGATGTCACCCATAGCTCTAAAAATCATACATTTACTATAAAAAGCTTTACAAGTTATATTAGGCTTACCTAAATATGTTTTATATCCCACAATAAAATAGCAAGCTCACACACACACACACACACACACACACACACACACACATACACACACACACTTCAAACAAAGATCCATTTACGTATTTATAAATATTTCACTTGGAATCTACATTTCAAACTGAGAAAATAAAAGCAGTGCTAATTGAATTTAAATATTCACTAACAGAACGCTCCCCCACAGGACTGTGGGGCACCTACACTCCCATTCCTCGGCTGGGTGTGGTGGAAGCTGCACTGGCCCATCCTAGCCCATACACAGGCTCCCACAGCAGCCACTGGAAAAGCCCACAGGGCAGTGACACGTGACTGGAAACGGTGAGCACCTGACTGAGGGCAGTTAGCAGCAGGCCAATCCAAGGCCAAGGATACAACCTGGTGAAAAGTTCAGCCAAGAGCATCTGATTACTGAGGAAAAGATTGAGAGGTACTCAACAAGAGAAAACGTGAAAAGAAAAACAGCCATGAAGGAGAGTCAGCCATGGGCATCACCCAGCAGCAGAAGCAGAGAGGCAGAGGGAAAAACGCGGGGGGCGGGGGCACAGTGGGAAGCAGTAAACATCTAAAGAACAGCTGGACCACATGCCCAGGAGCGCTGAGTAGAACCCAATATCTCTTGTTGCCAGTGTTGTTCTGTGTTTTGTAGTACCAGGATTCAAACCCGAGGCCCTGCCCATGTGAGGTGAGGCAAGCCCTGTGCCGCATTCCCAGCCCTCGACAGCTGTCTTGTGTAGTGGGTAGCCATCCCAGCATTGGCCTGGAAGTTCCAACCCCCATTGAGGCTTCAGTAATGGTCACACCCACAAGGCAGGGCGGAGGAGGAAGCCGAAGACTGAGGATCGGGAGGAGGTCTCTCTCTTGGTCCTGGGACCCTGGACGCTGGAGGTAGACCGAGCAGAGTTCTCCAGAGAACACCACCAGACTGCACTATACCTTTGCCAGACCCTGCAACCTACCCCTTCATTTGTAAGTTACCCCACAAAATAAACTTCCCTTTTAACTACGTGGAGTGGCCTTAATAATTTCACCAATAGTCTTGGATCTCCAGATCTAATGTCTGGAAACTGGGCTGTTCTGCCAGGATGCTTAGGTCTTACTTGCCCATTTCTTAGATGCTCAGGAGATCATTTTCCCCCAGTATCACCCAACTGTATCCCTTAATAAAGGCTAGGGGAACTGAAAATGAGTCCCCAAATCTGGACTGCAAAGACTAGTATGACACAACTCTTTGACTCCACACAATAAAGAGCCTGACTCATTGTTAGAGCTAAGTCTTCTCTGGCTTCAATTCAAGATGCCTTAGCCTACCTTAAGAAGTGGACAATAAATCAGATGTGATGGCATATGCCTTTAGTCCCAGCACGTGAGAGACAGAAGTAGGTATCTATGAGTTCAAGGCTGGCCTGGTCTACACAGCAAGTTCCAGGCCAACAGAGCTATAGAATGAGACTGGTAGGACTATACAATGAGGCCCTGACAAGAAAACCAGTCAAGTGCTCCAACCCCAGGGGCCAAGGAAGCCGTTTACCTGAGTGACATTGTCTTCATTGGCACTGTTGAAGCGCTGCACATCTGTGGAGCACTGGGAAGTGTGCTCCAGGGCTGAGTGCAGCTGCTCCGGGGCACTGAAGCTGTTGGGGTAGTAGTTTGGAGCACCACCTTAAAAGAGAAGCAGAGACCTACTTAGGGGATGACAAATGTCTGCAGGGCATCAGTGTGGGAAGGGGCAGGTGCCGGAGGGAATCAAATGCACACACATTAGGTGCAGATGCATACAAACCACATGCTGGGAAACGGTTCCTCACTTCCCAGGTCTGGCTTCAGGCTCCGGGGATGCTGCCCTCTCTAAATGCCCATGTGGGCTGCCTCACTCTAAATCTGAATAAAGAGATCTCAAAGGCTGTGTCAACACTTCAAAGGTTCTTGGCTTATCTACACTAGGAAGAATCTTCAAAGATCTGATGTGGTTGCCATTGAGATCGGTCCAGAGGTCTGACAGTATCTGCCAATCGGATAGAAAGAAGCTCCATCCAAACACTGACTCTCAGTGATGCAGAATGACCTAATTCATGCCTGTTCCCTTTTCTGCAGACCAAACCTGGAGCTCTGAGATGTTCATGGCTGCTGACACGGGTGTCAGTGGGGGCTGGGATTGGAACCTGTACTTCTGCCTTTGGATGACACTCTTCCTCACATGGATTTTAGAACTTTTCTCCTTAGCAGGCTCTAACATTCTCCTCAATTCTCCTTTTATATTCCCCCCTAAAAAGGGTTTTTAAAAAAAGAAGGGTGGTTTTTTTAATCTGTATTTGTAAAATGTTAGCATTCATTTATCTGGATTTATTGAACAAAATTTTGGCAGGTATAATTATACATCCTTTATGATTCTGAAATAAATGATGACGCTTTTCTTTTTCTCACTTGTCACTTGTTAATTTTTATTTACTGTGTGTATGCTTGTACTACAGGACATGTGTGGGGTTCAGAGGACAATTGGTGGGAGTCAACTCTCTCCGTCCACCATGTGGGTCCCAGGGATTGAACTCAGGTCTTCAGGCTAACCCTCTGAGTCATCTCAATGGCCCCTTGTTTTGCTATATTTACTTTCCAAACTGCACACTGCTTTGGCTGATTCGGCAGGAGACTGCCTATCAGAGCCTATATTGACTGTACAGGAACACTGTCTAGGAACATCCAAACACTGACTCTCCATTGTGCAGAATGACCTAACTTCTTACAGGAAGAAGCCTGTGACTGGAATGCTTCAAGGCTCTCTGCCAAGACAGACATCCACTATGGATAATTAGGAGATGCTTCCTATCCCAGGGATCAAGACACCAAGGGTGTGGAGAGTTGGGTGGGGCATTGGCCCTACACCATGGGGGCAATCAGTTATTCACTTTAGAAAGCACCCAGGGGCTGCTGCGTGGGCATGAAAAGCTGAGGGTTCATTAGGCAACCCCCACAGTATTCCTTCACTAAGAATTCGCCCTTTGAGAATTTCTAAATTCTATTTCCAAATACATTCTGACCTTTACTCAAAAGTGGGAGTTGTCTTGGAGGTATTGGCAACTGGGAACAATTAAGTTCTTTCATGAGAAGTTCCAGAGCATGGCCCAAGTGCGCTCTAAAATCAAGCAGAGGACTTCAACATCCACCTCAAAGCAGCTTTCTCGCATGTGGGCCAATGGGATGCAAACATGAAACAGTTAGCTACAAATGAAGCTCAAGACAAACACAGATGTCTGTGCCATGCACAGCTGCAATAACAAAAGGACCACAAAAGATGGGGAGAGAAACCAAGTCTGGAAGAATGGAAAGGCAGGATACAGATGCAGGGGGATATCTATTACTTCAGGCAGGGGCCTCTAGAGTCCCAGGAGAACAGAAACACTACACCCACTCAGTGGAGTTTGGCAGAAAGGGTACAGACTCAGTAAATAGCAGGGAGGCCTGGGAGTAATGATGGGGGCAAGCACAAAATGGCATATAAAAAACAACTAAATGTGTAAAAATAGTCACTGAAAAGAATGGCAAGAAGTACAGAAAAATGCCATCATCGTGGCCTCTGGGTGCTAAGGTTCTTAAGTCAGTTTTTATCATCTATTTTCCAAGTCCCCTTTAAGATACATATATTCTTTTTATTGGAGGTATGCCCTGTAATATATAATACCTTTAATTTTCATATAGATAACTATGGTTCAAATAAACATCACTGGTCAAACTTCCGCAGAGATCTATTTCCACAGCCTATTACTGAAACACGGGCCCCCAGCAGGAAATTAAAAACTAAGTTATCTATTAAACTGGAATATTAAAAGAAAGCACATCAACCAAGCACTCTGCTCGGCTAATCAGAGGCTGTCTGGGCAACAGCATCAGAAAAGGTAATTAAAAGGGAAAAGCCGTGTACTTGACAAATGAACCCCAAAACACTCAAATGCAGGAGAATGTCATCTCAGTTGATGGTTTAAGTAACTTCAGCTTAGGAGAAGAACATGGAAAAGACTCCCCTGGTTTTCTCTACTCCCTTCCTTTCCTTCTAATTTCTAGGCAGACCTGGTCCTCGGGCTTCACCAGAACCAGGAGGAAGCAGGAACTTTGTGCCTTTGCATCTCCAAGGTTTCAGTCCCGGTGTGAGTGACTTGGGGAAACTGTGCATTTTCTAACTTAGGTTGGAGACCCTGCACTACAGCCCTGTGTAAGCTCCTCTTCCCACCCTTCCACTGCGGGACAGACACCAAGGGCAAGCTGAGGAGGGACATCTCAAGAATGCACATAAAGCAGACAGAAACCAGAAGAGGCGGCAGACAGCTCGAAACACTGAGCATCAGACCTGGGTGGCTGGCAGTACCTGTAGAGCATGTTACATACAGCACAGGAATTCTCATGGGGGCTAGCTTGAGGACCACTGGCCAGCATCCCAGCCCATCCATGCCCCATGAACCACCACTGCCTTTACAAGGGAATCAAATCTATCAGGCCTACCCTGATTGTCGTACATGCACATGGGGCCGTCCCGCTGATAGTTGGCCACTCGAGCACGATAGGGACAGTTCACAGGTATCTGGAGATAGTTGGGTCCCAGCCGGTGGCGATGAGTGTCTGGATAGGCAAAAAGGCGGCCCTACAGTAATACACACAGCAGACATTTAGGAACAGTTGCTTATGAAATAGGAAGTGCGCTACAAACATCATTCTAAAAATCAAAGTACATGATTACCGCATAACCCTGCCTAGCTCTGCCCTGCAGAGCCAAGGCTCTTCCCACTAGAAAGTGTGTTCTTCCTGAAGAAACCATCCCTAATCTCCCATGCCATCTGGCCAAGTACTAACTTCACTCTGTCCTACACAATGACGCCTACCCACTCCCCAGGATGAGATAGCGCCTCGGCATGGTATTTAACATTCCACCTCACCAGAATCCTGAATGAATTCTCCATCTCCCTCTACTCCAAGGGAGGAACTGAACCTTTGCTCATAAGACACAGTGCAATTCTAGAAAGCCAGCTGTGTGGAAATTGTTCAAAGAAGCGTATCCCACGCTGCATGGTAAATTAACTATACACACTCTGTATTCTGAGGCTTACTAACAAACATGGAGAGAAAGCTGTGGTTGGAACTACTGGCCCTTTTTCAGCCACAGGTAATGACTCTGAGGTTAACCTGAATACGCAAATTATGCCTTATATTTCCCAAGGCAGGATGAGAAGCATCTTGACATTAGCAAAAGGCTTTAGGATTTGCTCTGCATTGATCTTAACATCTAATCACTGAACTATTCTTATCATGTAAGGTTTTAGTCTATGGCAATTCTTCTTTCACAGCCTTGATCACTACCTGACTCTTAGACATACTTAAAACCATAGAAAGGAGATCATGAGAGGGGATGAAGAGATTTTAAGGGGGAAGGAAAAATAGAGGGGATAATAGACTAAATGCGACATGAAAGCCGGAGGGATTTTTGGGAGGAAGCAGTGTGGGGAGGAAGAGAAGAGGGAGGAGGGCAGAGGAGGAAGACAGGGAGAGTGGAGAGGAAAGGGGGTACATAAAAACAAAGTATAATAACAGCTTTCATAAATATCTTCATGAAAACTCATTAATGTGCATGCTGATTTTAAATTTTAAAACTGATTTAAAATTTTAATATTGAACTACCTTTTTTAAAATGAGCATTAAAAAAATGAAAACTAAACACCAAGCTAAAGAAGGCAAATACAGCACTTATTCTGTCCCAAATCACTCACAGCGCCATGCTTAACGAGGTCCCACTGATTCTGCCAACATGTTTGGCTAAGTTAAGCCTGCTTCCCATCACTCAGCTAACATTTGATAGCTGGTCATGCAGATGGCACTATACCCCAGCCACAGAAAGAAACTGGCTGCCTCCCCTGGCTCCAGAAGCAGGGCCCCAACTCCATCAACAGGCGAGAAGATAGAATGGAGTCATGGGCAGCTTCTGGATGGAGCCTCTAGCACAACACTCTGGCTTCGTCACCTTGGATTTAGCAGGCAACCCTAACCTCATCTATGAGTGGACACACACACAGGCTCAGAGACGGCCATGGGGAACACACACAGACACCGACCTGCATGGGGGCCTTACTCAAGGCTTTGTCCTTTACAACACTGCTCTACCTGACCGAACAGTCATTCCCCGCTCAAGCAACCAGCACAACTGCCCTCCAGATCCCAGCTGTAAATGACCAAGTGTGAGAGCAAAGAAAGGCCACACAGCTGCATGGCCAGACCCTTGGTGCAGTCTCTCTGCTTCCTGCATTACACTAGTCTGGCTGCTTCATGACACGCTGGCTGACCACATTGGATTAAGTTTTAAGATTTACTAACATGACCTTGTTTAAACCTAAACGAAGACACCGTCCATCAACACAGCAAGGGCCACTGCCCCGCTTCAGCGCTCATTCTCTTCAGGGCTAACTGCAGCCCTCTGAACTTGCTCTCTGCCCCGATATTCCCATAAAAGAACCTTCCAAGGGCTTCTCAGATTACGGTCCTTACCCACCCTGGTCAGCAAATGGCTAAAGGAGGCCAACAGTCCTTCCCAAACTGGGCGTCTCCTCCCACGCCCCATAGAACCAGAATGTTCGGCTGAGTAACACCATGCCTGGCCTACACTTGTTTTCTTTTGTTGCACGGAACACACAATTGCCGTGGGTGTCCACCCTGGGCCAAGTCCTCCATTCCAACCTTCAGTGTTCTCTTGGTCGTGTGACTGAGCTGCTATCTGACTCCAGATGTTGCTGCAGTCCCAAAGAACACTGGTAAACTGGAGTCCTGTGACGACCTGAGTCGCCTTTCACTTCTCAATGTTTTCTCAATACCAGGATTATGCAATCTGAGCTCTGTCCATGACTTTTCCCTGCCCAGTGGACCCTGCTAGTCCCTAATCACACAGTTCCTTCCGTTCCCTTCCACCCACCAAGCAGGAAAGGCAGTGGGCAGGGCCATACTTCCTCTATTCTCCAGCGCCAACCAAGCCCCAGATACATCTGCTTACAGCTGTATTCTACTCCAGTTCCCTTTCTGTCCCTAATCTCAGCTCCTCCCTTTACTGTTCAACACTGAGAGGAGTTCTTCTATGTGATAGCTACCCGGCCATGCTTCTCAAAACTGAGTAATCCTTCTGTTTCCCAGAACAGAGAGCTGTACGAATGTCCAGCATTATTTAAAGGCTCCTCTAACACAGACTTGGTAAACCTGTGCACACTCAATTCCTCTCTCATTCAGAACAGAGTAACTGTACAGCTCAAATACTACCAACCCAGGGCACGTCTGTGCCTGTCCGCATGACCTCTACTTCAGAACAGAGTAACTGTACAGCTCAAATACTACCAACCCAGGGCACGTCTGTGCCTGTCCGCATGCCCTCTACTTCAGAACAGAGTAACTGTACAGCTCAAATACTACCAACCCAGGGCACGTCTGTGCCTGTCCACATGCCCTCCACTGTTTTGTGTCATTTGCTGAAAATCAGGCTCCTACTCAGCCTGCAAACTCCATTTCAAACGCCATCTCATTCCTAGAATTTTGTGACTGGCCCCTATCTCACACACTTCAACCTCAGATCCACCACTGCACTCTGCTTTATGCTACAGTTGTCCAGCCTTTCACAGCAACACACCCAGTACAACAGTGCTCAGCTTGTATAATGAAAAAAGTATGAAATATCCCCAGTGTCAAGCAAAGGTAACCCACAGACACACAGAGAATCTCAGCTTGCTCTCCAAGGAACCGGATGCTTGCCTAAATCAGAACTTACGTAAGCAACAACCTTTGACCTCTGTGGTCTGATCAAAGATCTAATCTTTAACCTCTGTTTTGTGTTCAGAATCTAAAAATCACAAAAGATTGGTTTGCACAGCAATTATTCAGCCAATTATTTTCCTTCTGATTCCTGGTCCAAATTAGAATTTTCACTCTTTGAACTCTTGGCAGAGCACCCCAGAAAGTGACTTACAGGGTGCTGAATGCCTGGTGAGATCACATGATTAAACTACTCCACTGTCAATAATCACAAAACCAGGTTAATAAAAATCATCTATGTAGCTGTTTTCACAGATAGAAAATAGTAAGTATCACCCTGGACTAGAAATGGATAAAATTATGTTGTCAGTGATTGTAATTATTTATTAGATTTTATAACATAAGATATAATGGCTGACCTAACCATGTTATTTTTTTTCTAAAATATGGAGACATTTCTATTATATCTTTTTCCCGAGATATAGTGTTCACATCTTCAAATATTAGATACTTTATCATGGGTGTGGCTTATAATTGGTTCAACTATAGAATGGTCACTAAGGACGTTTCATCCCAGTGATCTCAAAGGAATTAAGCACCTCAATTAAAATTCAAGTGATAGCTTTAGCAATTCCTCATATAAAGATCACACCAAGTTATACACTGTGTGCACATGTATGTGTGCACACAAACAGGCACCTGCCTCAGAACATCTCAACTCACTGGCTTACCTGGAGCATTTTGTCAGGGCTCGGCTCAATGCCAGGGGGCATGTTGCTTGGATCAAAAGCCATCTGCTCAACTTCAGCAAAGTAATTAACTGGGTTTCTGTTTAAGACCAGCTTGCCAACTGGTATAAGAGGGTAGTCCTTGTGAGGCCAAACCTGAAAACAATATTGTAGTCATAATTTCCAGATGGTGGATATTAAAGGCATCCATGAAAACACCAACTTTCAATTATAATCAAGCCAGTGAAAATAATTCTTAACCCAAGAGAAACATGATAAGAATGTCAGGTGACTGCATTATCCTATTGTAATAGCAAATGGTAAATATTGACAACTGTGCAATTAGCTTTTTAAAACTTGTCCCCTGCTAATAACACAGGAAGCCTCCAGAGTGACCCCAATGAACTTCCCACATGGGAGTGGAAGTGAGGCACTGGCAGGCAGCCACTCACAGACATGAGGACCCTGGCGAGCTACCGCCTCATAGCCAGCCCACCCCATCACTACAAATGCTTAGCTGTAGTTTATTTATTTTTTATTATTATTATTATTATTATTATTATTATTATTATTAAACAGGAAGAGACTTAGAGAATGAAATAGTTGCTGCTGACTTACCTTGGTAAGATCAAATGGATTAAATGGGAAAGTTTCCGCCTCCTTGAAAGTCATGACCTGGATGTAAAAAGTCCAGGATGGATAGTTGCCTCTGGCGATGGCATTGAAAAGGTCTCGGAGGCCGTAATCCGGATCTTCCTGGGTGAGTCTTGCCGCCTCTCCAACGGGCAAGTTTCTGATGCCCTGGTCGGTCTGCAGAGTGAAAGTGGGAGGCTCAGTGCAAGTTTACGGAAGAGGTAACCAAAGACAATTCCTTTAAATCATACTTCTGTTGTTCAGATCTGACTGTACTTACTTATCCCGATTCTTGTCAATGTCAAGGGGATTTCTTCCACACTTTTCACATTTAAAATCATTCCTTTCTTTCCCTTTATGTATTCTATGTCATTTGTATTTTTATGCTTATGTTGCTTTTTAATCAGAAAAAAATACATTTTTTTTTCTTTTTTTATTTATTATATCTGTGTTTTAATTTTACACATCAGCCATGGGTTCCCCTGTCCTCCTCCCTCCCACCCCCGCCCCCACCTTCCCCCTAACCCCTCCTCTCCATTCCCATCTCCTCTTTAATAATAAAAAACTCTCATCTGTTCAAGTAAGCAAAAGATAATAAAAATTAAAGAATTTTTAAAGGATTTTTAAAAATAATTTTAAATTTATTTTAACTGATGTATTAAAACAACAAAATTATGCTTATTAATGGGGAATATTTATCATTTACTTAAAGCAAAGCACTCAAATCCTTCCAGGTTTTTGAGAGCTTACATAGTGCAGTCGCTCTCCTGTGCAAGAGCACATTAGAACTTGGTCCTCCCCAAATGTGACTCAACACCATCAGCTAGCCTTTCCCATCCCCCAGGCCCTACTGTCCCTGGCCTCTGATGATCAATATTCTAATTTCATCCTCTAATTCTCAAATTCCACCTGTGAGACGACAGAGCATGCCGCATATGTCTGTCTATGCCTGGCTCATTTCACTTAGCGCAGTAGTCTACAGTTCCACTCAAAGTCACAATGACAGGGTCTCTCTCTGTGTCTCTGTCTCTGCCTCTGTCTCTCTCTCTCCGTGTGTGTGTGTGTGTGTGTGTGTGTGTGTGTGTGTGAGTGAGAGAGAGAGAGAGAGAGAGAGAGAGAGAGAGAGAGAGACTTAACAGCAGGCCACTGTATCACATCTTCTTAATCCATTCACTATCTGATGGACACTGCTTCAAAAAACATGAGAGTTGCAGATGCCTCTTGGACATACTGTATCGCAGCATTTGCCTTAGATATACACCATGGAATTCTGGAAATAACCTAATTTCCATTTTAAAACAGCTCAGAAAAATCCCTGAAATTGTGATCAGCATATCCCTCTATCCCTACTATTTTCCTTTTGTTTGTTAAGAAATTACAGAATCAGGGTTCCCCGAACTACCATGAACTTCATTGTTGCCATGCTACACCAGTTCTCTAGGAGCAGGCAAAATCAGCACTCTGCCTTTCCAAACAAACCAATCATATTCAAAAAGGCATTATGTCACTTTCCTCGGTACTCACTCCTATCACTATAGCCCTGGTCAACGAGCTGACCATGTGCCTAATAAGATTCCAGAAGCCACATGTCATGGAAACATTTAGCAAAATCAACTCTGGAAGGGACCAAAGGAGAAGGCAACTTCAGGATTTAAAAATGAAGGCTGCCGTCTGCAGGTCATCCCATGTTCAATGTATCATAACAGTGCAATGCTGGTCTGACTTTAACCAAATTCCTTGGGTTTAAAGAGAGTAAGTACAAATCAGAATAAGCTGTATTTATGAGTAAATGAATGAATGAATCCATATATATCTCAACCTATCACAGGATCCTATAAGCAATCTATTCAGGCCTGTAGACAGCTGTAGGTGCATCCCAATTTTACAATGAAATGAACTTTCAACAATATGTCCAATGTCACAGTATGGGACAGTGAAGATCTAAGTTAAGGCTGACCTAACTCCAGGGCTACTGACTAGGCTCTGTATTCCCCACAGTCACTGAGTCTTGCTCCAAGTGACCTTACACAGCTCCTTTTGACATTTATAAATCCAGGGACCAACTGCTTTCTTAACATTGATCCAAAGATCTAAAGGAAACAGTTTCCCATTTAGTACACCTAAATAGCTTGTTCAAGTAAGTATTAAAATATTACAGAAGAAAGCAGGCCTTTGGGATGTTGTTAAAAAGGGAAGCTATGCTGAGCCTGGTTGTGTGGGCCTGAAAGTCCAGCTACTCAGCTGAGGTAGAAGGATTGCAAGTTCAAGGCTCAGCTGAGCTACCAACTAAGTTCAAGGCTAACCTGGGCAACTTAATGAGATCCTGTCTCAAAATACAAGAGGTGCTGGGGATGTAGTAGTTCAATGGTACGGTACTTGCGCAGCAGCCCTAGGTTCAATTCCAGTACAACACACACAAAAAGGAGAGAGACTTCACTTATCATGAATCCACTTCCTTCTAATTTAGCAGTAGTATTTAGAACAGAAGTTTTTAACCTCCTGAGGTACTCAAATGAAAATCCTGCTAACCCTCTCAAGTTCACTGGCAAATATTGTTCATTGTAATATAAGCCAAGATCATACCAAAGACAGAAACCATGTACTCTAACCTCTAACTAAATGTAAGGAAGAATCCATCAACTGCACATAGTTCTAATTTGAGAGGCCTGAATTTGTCCAGGAATTGGTGGCCAACAAAATATTCACAGTGGGGCTGGAGAGATGGCTCAGAGGTTAAGAGCACTGCTTGCTCTTCCAAAGGTCCTGAGTTCAATTCCCAGCAACCACATGGTGGCTCACAACCATCTACAATGAGATCTGGTGCCCTCTTCTGGCCTGCAGGGATACATGCAGACAGAACATTGTATACTTACTAAAAATATATTCTCAGTGCTAGTCAACTGTATCAATTCTTTGTACCCTAGGGTGGAAGCCAGAGAAAGGTGAGAATTCTCAGTCTCTGCACAGTCCTTTAGGAGAAGTAAAGAGAGTTGGGTAGGAGGAGAAGCCTAGTACCCCTGGCCCAGACAACATGTACCTTGTAATGGAACTTGCAATAGACCGCCTCTCCATTTGCATTAACCAGCTTGAATGTGTGTGATCCATAGCCATTCATGTGCCGGTGTCCATCCGGAATCCCTCTATCACTGAACAAGAAAGAAACCTATGGAACAGAAACGGAAATCCTCCCATTTAAATTGAAGTGTCCCAAGTTTTTACATCCATGCATTTCCAGAAAACTCCTCAGGACATGGAACACATCCACTAACTTCCCATCAGAAGAGTTATTATTTCGCCTACAGAAAACGACAAAAATTGTAAAGCGTGACAAAGCATGAATCACTAATATCATCAAATTCTATGAAGAAACACTAGAGCAAGTTTGGAAACTAGACTCACGCTGACTTTAGCATGGCTTTCCTCTCATCTCCCTAACACACAGCTTTGTTCCCATCAGACTAGACTTTATTCTTAGTCTTCAAATTGTTAACTGATAGTGTTTCCAACCATCTAGCACCATGCCACTGTAAATTCTTTGTGATCAAGAAATTGAAGAAGCACCCCAGAAAGACAGAAGCCACCTCCACTGTAACAACCGGAGCAGCAAGACACATGGCAAGGCCTAACTAACAATGCCATCCCAGGTGACACGGGAGCGGGAAAAAGAGAGCATCCTTACCTGATGGAGGGACTCTGGACGGAGACTCCAGAAGTCCCAGACCATGTCAGGATCCTTCAGGTGAGTCTGAGGGTTTCTCTTCTGGCTATGGATGAAGGATGGAAACTAAACGGCAGCAGGGGTAAAGAGAAAATAAAAATCCCAAAGCTAAGTTCACAAGAATTACAGTGTCTTACATGATATATTATGGCTCCTTTACAGATTATAATTCTGATGAACCCAATTCCAGAAATTTAGATTGCTAAATTTTCAAATAAAATTTGATCAGAAAATACAACCAACTCTTTGGATACTCTAGGATCAAACGCACTCAAAGCTGAAATATCTCTTTAAATACCACAACCACCAAACACATCACACACACATACACACACACACACACACACACACACACACACACACACATACTCACATCACACACACACACATACTCACATCACACACACACACACACACACACACACACTCACACACATACTCACATCACACACACACACATACTCACATCACACACACACACACACACACACACACACACTCACATACACACTCACATCACACACACACACACTCACATCACACACATACACACATACTCACATCACACACACACACACACACACACACACACACACACACACACACACGCTCTATCTGCTTCTTGGACAAAGCCAGTGCTGACTTGACTAGTCCTCCAAGCTCTACAACAGAAGCTAGACCATTTCCACTAGGTCAGTGAATCTTGACCTGTCAAATCTAATGCCAATGATAATTATCATTTGATCTTATAGAGCAGTGGTTCTCAACCTTCCTAATGCTTTGACTCTTTGTAGTGACCCACATCGTAAAATTATTTCATTGTTACTTCATAACTATAATTTTGCTACTGTTATGAATCATAATATAATTATCTAATATGCAGGATATCTGGTATGTGACACCCCCCCTCGGGGGTCACAACCCACAGGTTGAGAACTGCTGTGATAGAGACACACTAAATTCTGAAAAAAAAAAAAATTGAAAAGGGTAACCCAGAAAATCCACATTCTCTTTTTTTCTCCAGGGCTTATCTTCAATGGCCAATCCCTAAAGAGAACTGGAAATCAATACAAATCAACAGCACTTGTAGAGAGCAAAATAGCCCACCACCTACCAATATGGCATCCCTGATGAAGAAAATAGGGGTGTTGTTTCCCACAAGATCCCAGTTACCATCTTCAGTGTAGAATTTCACTGCGAACCCACGAGGGTCACGAACTGTGTCCGCGGAACCTGACTCTCCAGCTGGAAGAGTCAAACGGAAAAAGAATGAACCATAGCCAAGTTGAGTGCAGCCACGAAGCTATAAATCACAGAGAAACTTAGCATCTTCAATCCACTTCCTGGAGTCAAATAAGGTATTTAAATGTCTGCGGTATTTTTACTACAACCTACCTGCTAATTGGGTCTAGAAATCAGACAAAAGATTGAATTGAAAGTGATAAGAGATCATATATACCAACAGCTGACAAGGCTATCCACTTAAACAGGTAATTAAAGTAAGGAAATAATTATGAAGATTAGAGGAATAAGCAGTGAGTTGTCTGGGACTGGAGAGAGGACTCAGCAGTTAAGAGCACTGGCTGCTCTTACCAGACTCGGATTCAATTCCCAGCACCTACACAGCAGCTCCCAACCACCTAACTCCAGTTTCTGCAGATGTGACACCCTCTCCTGGCTTCTGAGGACACCAGGAAGGCACATGGTACACAGATATGCATGCAGGCAAACATCCATACACATTAAAAAAAAATAATGGAAATGTTAAGGAAGAGTGAGTTATGGCGAAGCTAGTATTGAGAAAATTAACCAAGACATGGGTTTTATTATTTATCTCATACAGTTTTGCATGCCAAGGTTTTTTGTTTGTTTGTTTGTTTGTTTGTTTTTAAGCACAGAACCTAACAGAGAAGTCTAACTAATTAGGCACTATGATGTGTTAGGATATATATAATAATGTTAAGTACAAATACTAATTCTGTAACACAATAAGAAAACTTCTTAATCATTCTGGAGTAGATTATCCCATATTGCAAAGTAGATCTACAGATTACTCTATCTATACTATTGTTAAATAAATCACCTATCTATTGTTGGTAAATCACCGATACTATTGTTGCTCTAGACTTAATTCTCAGTAAAGGGAAGTTGTTACAATGGTTATTAAAGAAGGTTTCCACTCCATACTTCCCTTTGAGGCAAACCTTGTAGAAAGTTACCTAAAAATGTCAGAGATTTGCAGTGGTAACCCCTTCACGGTTCAGCAAACAGAACAGTAACTTCCTGTAAGTCTCCTGATATTTTCTCTATAGTAAAACGGGTTAAAACGTACAGAAATACTTGTTTCCTAATTCTTAGTGTGTTTTTCTTAAGATTAAGCTATAAATGTCCCCAAATAAGGTGCAGATTGAAGGAAGCAAAAGAGGCATGCCAAACAGACTGACTTACCGACTGTCGAGAAGCGAACCGCGATGGGAGTCCGCTTTCCAATATGCTCAAACACCTTTGCCTTAGAGTATCTGGTAATGTCGTGAGTGACCTCAAAGTATCCAAAGGCACCTAATGGGAGAGACAGAAACTGAGCACAAGACCGTGCCCAGGAGGACCAGGCCCTCCCCAGGCACCCATGACAAGGAAAACTAACTGAACAGTGTTCCCGGGGTCTGCCAATACTGGGGGGGGGGGGGGGGAATGTTAGCAGCCAAAGGGGGACAAACACAGGATGTTAGGAGCCAAAACAAAGCCCTATTGTCACTCAATGCTGGGATGGGTGCCACACAGCTGGAGCCAAAAGGCAATGATGGGTGCTGGGAGTGTTAGCTGGTCAAGGCCAACCAAAGGTAGAGGCAGGGGCCAGGGAAAGACAGGGAAGGGCTCGTTTCCAGGGAAGGAGACGGGGCAGAAAGGACAAATGGGAAAGCACAGCAAGTGACAGCAGAGAAGATGTAACAATGGGAAGAAACGTCTCTGAAAAAAAAGAGATGAAGGAATTGGGAAGGCTGACCGAGTCCACAGAACAGGCCAAGAAGAAAATTCATGCTGCCCTTTTTTCTTTTCTCCTTTTTTTGTTTTGTTTTTTCAAAACAGGGTTCTCTGTGTAGCCCTAGCTGTCCTAGAACTCGATCTGTAGACCAGGCTGGCCTCAAACTCAAAGATCCACCTGCCTCTGCCTCCCGAGTGCTGGGACTAAAGGTGTGTGCTGCTGCTGCCGCCGCCGCCGCCGCCACCACCATCACCGCCGCCGCCACCACCACCGCCGCTACCACCACCACCACCACCACCACCACCACCACCACCACCACCACCACCTGGCAGCTACTCTTTTTCTTATTGGGCTTTTCTTTTAAACACTATTATCATCTTTTACATCCACTATAAAAAGATCAAAGTTCTACAGAAGTTAGGCAAAAGAAAAGGAAAAAGACCACACAAATTCACCGTTCCCATATAACTATGTTCTATTTTGCAGTTCATTTCAGTATTTATCCCATAAGAGCATATTTTAACCTACAACTGTGGTGTGTGTTACTCTGTGTTTTCATCCCTTTACTGACCTATATAATGGAAAAAATCATGAAAGGTTACTGTTTAGCATGTATGGTGCTGGAGACTGAACCCTAGGTTTGCTAGATAAGCACCCTAGTCCTGAGCTACACCCCAATCCTTGATTTACTGAGACAGGATATTACCGCTTAGGACAGGCTGGCCTTGAACTCAGTATCTCTCTGCCCCTGCTTCCCATGTGCTGACATTACGGGTATGTGCCACATGCCACACCTGGCTGGAAAATTGCTGTTTGTTTGTTGGCTTGGTGTATGTGCACACCATGTAAGCATGCAGGTATGAGTACATCCATATGCATGAGTGTGGAGGGCAAAGGAGAAACTAGATGCCCTTGATTACTGCTTCCCACCTTTATTTTTTGAGAAAGGTCTTGCACTGAACTTGAAGTTCATCTATTTGGCTAGGCTGGCTGGCCAAAGCTTCTGTCCATTACCCTCCTCCCACACAGCCTCCCACCAGCACTGAGGTTACAAGTGCGTTATAGCATGCCAGCATTTTTTTACACATGGATGCTGACGATCTAAACTCAGGTCCTCACAGCTAGACAGGAGGCACTTTACCAACTGAGCTATCTCCCCGGCTCCCAAAAGTTAGTATTTTAAAAACTGGTTTGGGGCTGGACAGATGGATCAGCAGTTAAGAGCACTGGCTGCTCTTCCAGAGGACCCAGGTTCAACATCCAGTATCCATGCAGCAGCTCAGAACTGTCTGTAACTCCAGTTCAGGGAATCCAACGCCTTCTTCTGGGTACACAGGCAAAACACCCATATACTTTAAATGAATAAATATTTTTAAATTGTTTTATGTATAAAATATATATAATCTAACCTAGGCTACTCTTCTATTATTGAAAGTTTTCCTTTCTTCCAAGAGTGGAGATTTGGGGTTTTACTGAAGGAAGGCTATGTCTGATAACTACAAGGTTCCTTCTACTTAAGGTGTCAAGTGCTTTGGGAAATCCTCTGAGCCAGGTTAGGAGTGAGGACAGACAGCTCTCACCTGCTCCTTTTGCGTGTACCACTCTCTCGGGAATTCGCTCTCTGTCAAAATGGGCCATTTCATCCGTGAAAACCACATCCTGAACGAGAAGGGGCCCTCGGGACCCAGCAGTCATGACATTAAGTTTATCTCCTATTGGGTTCCCGCCTCCAGTGGTCAGGACATCGGGTTTCTATGCAAACGTGAAAGGTAAAGAAGAACAGCAGAGTCAGTACAGCTGAACCCTTAACTTACACGGTCATACCTTGCAACGTTTACACCTTCTTCCCATTCTTAAGTCTCCTGTGCGCTAAATGCTGAAATACTACAGTCCGCTCTCGGAAATTCTTGTCACACCTCAACATCAGTTCCTAAAGCACTTGTTATGGGAAGCAGAGGTGACTAATGTCTGCTACCTGGTTCAGCTGCTACTAGAGATAGGCATTGGATGCCACTCCTGAGTCCCCAGATAAGCACCCTCAAAAGGGAATGTTATGTGCTTGATAGCCAATGTCAAAACGAACAGTAAAAAGATGGTCTTCAAAGAATCCATGCCAGCTGGTGCTTCCCTTTGGGCTGGATTCTGTCATACGGTGGAGCTTACAGTCAGTCAGATTCCTTGCTGGGGCCGTTCAGAAGTAGTGCTGTGGACAGACACGTGTTCTCTAAAGCTGTGTATGCTGGCTGTGTGTGCCATCACTTCTCAATTTAAAACAAAGAAACAAACAAACAAAACAAAAGAAATCTGCCTTTTGGCTAAAAATAATTGTTTCTGATACGATGGATTATATTACCAATGTTCTAAAGAAGTCACCGTCTCTGAAACAGGGCAGGGCATTTTACTGTATTAAACAATTACTTGTACTACACACCCTTTCCCGATCTAGTTACATCAGATGTCTCTTGGCTGCCCCTCCTCTGAGTGACCACAGTGTCCAAGGTCCCACCTGACACTGTGCACACCCTTGCTTCATTCTCCCCCAAGGTCACTGTGCTGGTATGAACGAAAATGGCCCCCATCGGGAGTGGTACTACATAGTGAGTTATATATGGAAGAACACTGAGGAAAAGTCACTTTGGAATTTGTAAACCTCATAAACAAGACTCTCATACAAGTGTCCGACCACTTGATCCAATTTCCTAAAGCATTAACAGATTTCCTCACATGGCCTCCTGTACATACACTCTATCTCCAAAAAAAATGGTAGCAAAGACTTGAATAGGCAGCAGTTCAGGAAGAGCCCAGAGGGCAAAGACTGGAAAGGAAGATTGCCAACCGCAGGGGATATTCAGGGGAGCACTGGACAGAAAGCTGATGCAGGATTCATTCGCAATATATGCTCTTAGATGAAAATACCGCCATGGAAGGGGGTCTTGCTCAATGGTCAAGCACTTTTCTCATGTGTGTGAGGCTCCGGGTTGGATCCTGAAAATAATCATAATTCCACCGTCCAATAAAGAGTTGCTAACTACAGTGAGCTGGTGGGATTGGAGACTGGACCACACGAGTTATTTCACCTCAACATCCCAATCATCTCATGAGACAAATGTAAGGAAAATTGGTCTTAACCATTTTCTTTGGAGGAAAATGGTAAATGTCAGGTTCCACACTCACTGCACCAGTGCCCCAAGAACAGACTGAATATGGTCACTCAGTTATAAATATGAGAGATGTTTTGTCAAACAAGGCTTTGCTGTCTTATTTGTAAGTGATGTGAGTAAACAGGTCACAGTAGTTGCTAACATATCTCAAGTATTCACTTTACTACTTCATGGCCAAAACACCGCTACTAGTTTTCAAAAGTTAAAAACCTTTAGAATAATCCTATATAAAGAGCAAACCTTCCAAGTACACAAAATAGTGACTGTAAAGAGGGGTTTTCTCTGTCTTGAAACTAGAACTAAAATTTGTTAACACCATGACTGGCCTGATCTGCTTCAATTATTCGGAGGGCAGGGGACAGAGGGAGATTTGGAGAGAAAGGCTTAAGAATTGAAGGATAACTCATCTATAGGTGAAAAATATCCCTTTTCTTTCTTTCTTTTTTTTTTTTTTTATTAGAAGTGGCAGAGTTGAGGTACTTTAAAAAAGGAAGCTAACAACAAAAATGATAACCATGAATCGGTACTTTCTGACCTATACTTTGCAGTCAGCCCCTGCTTTCTAACCTGGAGAGAACATCTTGGCTAAGATGGAGACTTAGAAAATACGATTCCCTCTGCCCCGTGTCTCCTGCTGACACACCATGACTTAGCAATTCTGCTCCTCCTGCTTGCATGAGACATGAAATCTCATTCACACAAGGAGTTAATTCGGCTACTCCCTCTCTATTCCTCTCCCATCCCTCACGTTGGCAGTGTGTCCTCAACACTCATATTATCAGGGTTAACCACAAAAACATAAATTCTCTTACAGAAATCTCACTGACAGGAAGGGCAGGCTAAGACCCAGACTCTCCCCAGTAACAAGGGGACAGGACAGAGTCAGGACTCTGATGCTCAGGTTCTCCAGTGGTCAGAGATGACTTATTCAACCTGGGTATCCCATAGGAAGAGCCCATGTTATCTGAGCAGCTGGCAACAAAACTCCTTTCAGTTCCATGCAAACTTCTGTGGAGACCTGTAGAATGGTCTCTTTAATGCATTTTGAGAAGAAGAGAGAGCAGTCTTTTAGATGCCCCTAGGTCATGCCTGTGAAATTCTGGATTTGATGGTCGACGATCAACGTTCACAAAGCTCCCAATTCACTTGTCAGCAACATCCGCCCACAAGAAGACTCCCGTTTTCTAAATTGCTTCCACAGTGATCAATACTCTGGTCCTGGTTCCAGAGAAGGACCCATCCAACTTGGCACTGGACATCTGGTTCTTGAGAGAGGAGACACCAGAACACTGACAGTTCCAACATTTCCATTTACCACTCCAGTGAAAGTAAAAGAAATGACATTTTTAATGTCATAATAATAACATTAATACAGTCTGAAAAGAGATTGAGCCTACTAACCCATCGTCACATTACAAGAAAGATGGATAGATTCCCAGGAACTATGGCGTGTGTGTTTTAGACAACACAATGTGGCTTCCTAGACACAGAGGTAGACCACACTCCTCCGCTTCCCTTATTCTTAGCCTATAACAGAGTTCTAACTAAGGCAATTAGAATGGAAGAGAACCTGATCCCTAAACTTCCCAAATACCCTTCTCCACACACTTAATCTTTCTATGGCTAAACAGTGTACTTGGGCTGGGGGGTTGTGGGGGGGGGGGTTGCTGCTATTGTTTTTTAAAAAAATACTTATTTATATTTGTATGAACTGTTTGTGCACTATGTGGGTACAGTGCCCATGGAGACCAGAGAGTGTCAGGTCCCCTGGTACTGGAGTAACAGACCATTATGAGCCACATGTGGGTGCTGGGAACCCAGGTCCTGAGCCAGGAAAAGCAAGTGCTCTTAGGTACTGGGCCATCTCTCCAGCCCCCTGCTTCAAGTACTTAGAACCATGTGCTAATCTGTGGGAAGCCTCCTGCAGCTGAGGCCCTCAATAACCAGGAGGGACTTTTCAACCCCAACCACTCAACTCAATTCTTTTCAACCCCAAACCACTCTGAACCATCATACAAGAAAGCAAGAAACTTCTCATGTGTTTATGCCGTTGTGTATGTTGGATGCCATTATTATGGCACTTGGCCCACACAAGACTGAACTTAAAATGAGGGCCATGAAATCTATGGTGAAAGGTCAAAACCACAAATTTTAAAAGGACAAAAGAGATACCAACAGATTACACAGGAGTTTATGCCCATGATCAGCAGACATCTAAAAGGATGCTCAGCATCTCTAGTCCATCAGAGCAAAGCAAATTAAAACCATAGGAGCAATGACTAAATAAAAGTCTGAGAACAACAAAAGCTGGCAGGAAGTAAGGCAACCAGAACTCCCATGTTGTTGGGAGGCAACCACTTTGGAAGAGGACTGGGCAGTTTGCTCCTAAAACAGCCAGTGGCCCTATAGCCCAGTATATCTACTCTAAGTAGTTTGGGGTTTTGCCTTACTTATTAGAATAGGATTCTTGTCATATAACTCAGGATGGCTTCAAACTGGTGATCCACCTGCCTCTACTTCATTAGTACTGGGATCACAGGTATATGCCAGCACATCTAACTAGGTATTTTCTAGGAAAAATCAAAGTGTGGGTGCATAAAATGACTGGTATAAGGAGTTTCATATCAACTTTATTCGTAATAATCCAAACCTGGAAACAACCCAGGTGCCCAGCAATAGTATAAACAGTGGTCTGGTTACATGACAAAGCATGACATGGTGTGTAAAGTTCTAACTGCTGATACACAACATGAGTGATTGGAAAGCATTTTTTGCTACACAAACAGACAAAAAAAAGAGCCTTCTACAAAAATCCATAAATCAATAGTTTAAATCGTTCAGAACAATTATTTCCTAGGGCAGGCAGGGTGAGGGTAACCTTGTATATAGTTTTTCAAGGACAGCCCCTTTATTTACTTGTTTTTATTTTTAATCTTTTGTTGTGTGTGAATACAGGTGTGCATTCACGGACGCTGTGGAAGTCAGAGGACAACCTCTGGTGTCACTGTCCACCTTCCACTTGTTTAAGTTGTTTCCTACTGTCTACGCCAGGTTGGCTGGCCTGTGTTCTCCTGTCTCTGTCCCCCAGGTCCACATAGGAATGCTGGGACTACAAGGGACACGTTGCCATCAAGGTTCATATGCGTTCTGGGGACTCAAACCCATCCCCTCCCACTTGCACAGAGAGTACTTTACCCAGTGAGGCATCTCCTCAGTCCAGCCTTGGTATCTTAACAGGGGCTCAGGATGCAGTGGTACATGTATACATTAAACTTTGCTGAACAGAACACATATATGTACATGTTTCACATAAATCTACATGCATGCAAATATCACTGTAAAACTGCACCTGCACACCATACTCTCCATTCACATGCCTGCAGTGTTGAGGTATAAAGTATACTGATGATGAGAGACACTTCAGAAAAATCACTAATTTCATAGATAAATGGAGGGGTAGGGAGATGGATAATCTTATACAAAAGGTAATTGTATAATCCAGAAGCTGGGCAGTCAGGTATGTCCTGCAGTTCTTTCCAGCTTTTCTGAATTCTCAACTCTTTTCATAATCAAGTACTTATCCAGGCTATACAGAATGTGCTAATTTCCTTCCAGAAAGTAGAGGGGCTCCCCACTAGAAATAAACATGTATTCAGAGTAGCACAAATTGAGGAAGAAAACATCAATACAGGCAACACGCCCATAGCAAGGAAATGTCATGGAAAGGGGAGAGGGCAGCATTTCAAGTGAGCCTCTCAGTTTTATCTTGTGTTTGTTGACCAGCTGTGTTTCACCAGAGAAGTCAACAGCTAAGGCTTAATGATTGCCCCAAATAAGTCACAGGCAAACTGGTCTCAGAGTAAACAGGATGCTTTAAGAACAAGTGTATTTTACTTTCTAAAACTCTTACCTCACTGATCAAGTGTTTCTGAGTTTACCAAGTAGTCATGACAGCATGAACCAGGCTCTGGCAGCGACTGGGTACCCAGCAGACCCTGGCTCTAAGTAGCTCCGTTCAAATCTTCAATCTGCCACTAACTAGTGTGCGTCCTTGATTATGACTATCTCTCGGGTTCACTTGAAGAACTCAGGAAAAAACTGAACGGAACTTGTGGTAAATAACGAATGGGGATGAGACCAAGAGCTTAGAGAAGCACATCAGTGTTTTCCCAAATTTAGTCCAGGAGCCGCTGGCATTGGTGCCCCAGTTCACCAACAAGGGCGTGGTTTTGAGAAAGAGCAAGGGGGAAAGGCTCCCCCAGCCCCACCCCCACCATAGTAACGGGAAGCCATGGAACCATGCAGGATCATCTGCCTCGACCTCTCAAAGATGCCCAGGCCGGGAATGTCCCTACCCAAGTCTACTGAAATCCCTGTTATCTGTGAAGACACTGTAACAGTGTCTTCTGCCTTACAACCAACTGCAGCACTCATCCCACACTCCACAGCTCGTCTGCAATCGAAACTACACGGTAATCATCTGTTTACATACCTTGTTTCTCAGTCTTGACTCTAAACTCCAGGGTGTGGTCTTACTACACGAGAATTTGTACATCTTGCCCAGCATTGTGGTGCTTAACTGGCACATTACAGGCACTCAAAGTGAATCAAAGCAATGATTGCCGCCTAATGTTCTAAAATACCAAGTCTGATGCTCCTAAGAGCCAGTGAAACAATGGATGTAAAAATTCTCTTTACTTAATCGTTGAGTGTTGCGGCTGCTGCCTGTCACGGTGAATGCTGCTGGGGGCACAGGCCAATGTGTGCAGTTGTAAGATTTCACAAACATAAGGCCAGAGTCGACTCCCACTTCCTGGTTCACAGCTACAGCTCTCCAAGTCTCCCTCAAGCTATGACCTCTGTCCCAGCTGGAACAACTGCCAAACTCTCGGAGCCAACCGGTTACCCGGTCCTTGCTGCCAGGGACAGTCAGTCCTGCAGGCAGGCAGGCCCAATCCCCTGCACCACATAGTCCGTGAGACAGACAGCAGCCACTCGCTTGCGGCCAGTGATGCAGCCCCGGCGCAGGCCACCCAGGGGGAGCCCGCGCCGTTACTCGCCGCCGCCCACGCTCTCACGGGCTCTGGGGAACATGAGGTACCTGCATGGACCGCTGTTCCTTCCACTGCTTCATCTGGTCGCTGGCTGGGTCCCGGCTGTCCGCCATGGTGTAGGATTGCCGAGCTGCAGAGCGTGGTAGACAGGACCGCTGGGCGCGCTCGAAGTCCCACCCGGGTAAGCAATCGCGTCGGCCAGGCCCGCTGGAGAGGTGACTTCAGGCTCCGCCAATCAACACCAACACCACCCCACCCCTCGGGATGGCCGCCTCCTGATTGGCCGCTAGTACTCTAGCAGGGACAAGGATTGGAAGGAAGGTGGGGCGAGAAGCCGGGGACTCCTGGAGGTGGACCCTGGCATGGAAAGAGGGGAGGGGACCAAAGGACAAGGCTAGTGCTCTCTGATCTCTGAGAGTCAACAAGTCCAGGGTCCAATTCCTCTGTGCAAAATTTTCTTACCGGTATAAGCTTTGCTTGCTACTAATGGGTGGGTGGTTCCTTTTCTTCCTTCTCTTACTCACGGAGTATCACTTACCAAGCTGTATACCAATAATTTACTATAAAAGCACTCAGAAATGGTTTAACCTTTCGACAGATTGGTGCGGATCTCCTCCGTGAGAGGAAAACGACTGACTTTTGAGATGGACCCACTGTGTCAAAGCGGCCTCTACCGACTGCAGTGACAGGCTCTTCTATTTTCTCCACTAACAAGGAAGAATTGTGAAAAGCATTAGGGGGAGGGGCATCTATGTTGGGTCGGAGGACATAGCTCAGAAGGTAGAGTGCTTGTCTAGCATGCACAAGGCCCTGGGTTTAGTCCCCAGAATCATGTAAGCTGCGCCGTGGTGCAGGCCTGTACTCCCAGCACTCGGGAGGTGGAAGTGTAGGATCAGAAGTTCAAGGTCATCTTCGGCTACATAAAGCGTTTTCGGCCAGACTTGGATATGAAACCCTGTTTCCAAAAAAACACTTTTTTTCTAAGCTAGAAAACAAAACATTTACTAATATGTGTAAATATTTAGTGAGCTTATGGCCTATTTTTTTTTATTTCAATCAATAGATTATTTTCTCTCAGCTGCTAGGATTTATCGTTAAACATCTTGATACACATGTGCAGATGCCATCATTTTCAAATTAAACCTTCTCAGCTTTCACCTTAATTATGGATCGTGGACATGTGGTTGAGGAAATTTCAAATCTTGTTCTTGATTTTATGAAGATGTGATAACAGAAATCTCAGTGATAAAAGTTTTGCACTCCCTTGGGAAAACAGTCACAAATTCATCTTATCTACTGTATTGTTCCTATATGGTACTTAACACAACTGTAAAAATGCCATTCACTGTGCAGTTTGTTTGATGTCTTTTGCTGTATCTACATTCACACTGTCCCTAGAATGTGAAGCCCATGAAGGCAGCGACTATCACATCCAAAATTCCATGGGGCCAACAACATAGTTCAGTGGGAAAGTCACTCACTGCCCAGCCTAGCACCCAAAGTTCAGTCCCCAAGACCCACAAGGTAGAAGAAAACCAACTGTGAAATGTCTTCTGACCCAACACACACACACACACACACACACACACACACACACACACACACACACACATTCATGCACAGGGCTGGGGTTATAGCTCAGTGGTAGAGTATTCACCTTGCATATGTGAAAACCAACCACAAAAATAAAAAACAATAAAAGTAAGAAAATAGGGAGCTGGAGCTGGCAAGATAGATCAGTGGGTAAAGGAGCTCACTGCCAATCCTGCCCACCTGAACTTGATACCCAGGCCCTACATGATAGAAGGCCTGACTCCCAAAAGTTGTCTCTGGCTACTGCACTTGTATACATACACACACGCAGAGAGAGAGAGAGACAGACAGAGACAGAGAGAGACTGAGAAAGAGTGTGTATTAATTAATTAAATGTAACACAAATTTTAAATTAGAACTCCTTAAGTGCTTACTGTGTGTCCGGGACTGTTTGACTGTTCAGTTTTTTGATATATTTGCTTAGTTGACCCAACAACACTGTAAGTTATATACTAATATTGTCCTTATTATATGGCCTGAGAAGCTGAGGTATAAGGAGGTTAAATAAACAACTTGCCCAAAGTCAATTACTGACAGACACAATCAAAATTCCGGTCTTGTCCACTCATCTCCAGAGCCGGTGGCTCGTGAGGTTAACTCAGTGTTGAGTTAAGAAGCAATGTCAACCTTTTCTCTGTAGCTAGAACACACCTGGACAAAATAAATAAAAGCCCCAGTCACGTGTTCACCTTCATTCTTAGCACAGACATGTCTTGTTTGCTTTGGGGTTCTTTCTTTCTCCCTTTTTTCCTCTCTCTTTTCTCTCTGTTACTATTGTCTTAGATTCCTAAGGGGTTATTTCCAGAGACAAAAAGAATGGATAGACAAGGTAGGCACTAGTCTTGTCTTGTCTTGCATTAAAATAAGGTGTGTGCTTCCAACAGTAGCAATGAATTTATACTGGCTACATAAGCAGAATTCCTAACCATCATTTTTAGGATTACAATTTAATCATAGTTTGGTGGAGACACTCCTGGAAATTTCTGCTAGCTTCAAGTACTTGAAAGCTGATCCTTTCTGATTCCTCAAGGTGATTCCAAGCACCAAATCCAACAGACCTACTTATTCTCCTTTTATTCATATAAACACAAGTATTTTGTTGGCATGTAATAAAGTTGCTGTTTAGGAAATGCTGTTCTCTGATTGCTCAGAGCTCAATGAAGTAGATACACTGGTGCAAACCACAGTGTTGTTAATCCTGGAATAAGGACATCTAAAGCCCTGCCTAAACATCTAGAGATGAGCTTGGACACTCAATTAGGGATCTCTGTGGGTAAAATCTCTCTCCCCAAGTGGAGAGGAAGGGAGAGGACACATGTCCTGGATGATGGAGTGGTAAGTCCCAGGGACAGTCACACCAACCAGAGTAGTGATTTACTTAGGTCTTGAGTCCACCCACTCTCTAAGAAACAGTCTTCTACACATTTCGATTTAATTCTCTTCACTGTGGCTTTAAGAGGTAAACACGGGAAAGTGGAGAAGAGGAGGAGGAAGCACAGTAAAAAGGAGAGCTGTTCCGTTTTATAGTGAGCCTTGGCTGTACAGGGAGGGCACAGATGCCTCCACTCCTCCCCAAGCCCACCCTCAGTCCACCATGGATCTTGCCTGAGCAGCAAGAGAAGACGACAGAATTCTAATTCTAAAGAAACTTCTTTTCTATATGGCCGTGGCATGTAGCCCCAGCTGTTCAGCCCAGCCTCCCTGCTTTAGCACTGCTGAATGAGACAGCCCAGGCTTACCTTGGTGTCTGCTTACAGCCATAGATCGGGAAAGAGCAAAAAATCCATGTGCCTTTACTCTCCATTCCTCCTGCACCATGCGTGCTACTAGCCTAGTGCTGGAGAAAGGGGAAACACAGAAACCAGAAGGGGCTTGTTTCTACTTTTGCTGCTTTTTTAAAAACACGGAATGCATACATATAAGGCTTGGAAACCGCAGGCTACTACACCTAACAATCTTTCACAGATGGCATTAAATGTCCTTTTTACCAATGTTTTATCTCTTACTTATACATGAGGGTAAGAGAGAGGGGCTTAAAATGAATAGTGTGGAATATGTAACTGTGTTGTGCTTCTCTCAATTTTTATTTATTTATTTACTTACTTGTTTTTGAGACAAGTTCTCATGAATTCTGAGCTGGCCTCCAACTCTCTATGTAGTTGAAGATGACATTGAACCCTGACCTTCATTCTTCCCATCTTAGGTTACTTTCTATTGCTGTGATAAAATGCCATGACCAAAAGCAACTTACGGTAGAAATCACTTATTTTGACTTATGGTTCCAGAGGGGTAAGCGTCCATAATGCACGGGGTTAGGGGGGGCACTAACAGGCACCAGGCATTTTGTGACAGGCGCAGAAAGCTGAGAGGTCACATGGGAAGCTGAGAGAGGGGTTGAAAGTAGGACCAGGCAGCAGGCAGCGCACTCTGAGCCCACTCCCAGTGACACACTTCCTCCAGCGAGGCCAAACCTCCTGAGCCTCCCCAAGCAGCAGCCCCTGCTGGGGACTGAGTACCCAAATACATGAGCCTGTAAGGGCAGTTGTTAGTCAAACCACCACATTCCACCTCTCCAGTCCTGGGGATTACAGGTGTATGTGAGATGTTTGGTGTATGTGGTGCTGGGTGGCTTTGTACACAGTAGACAAGCATTCTGCCAACTGATCCATGTCCTGCTTTTCTCATTTAGCATTCCAGGATAAAGTATTCCCAACCTATTTCTATACCCAGCCCCTTTCCCAATAGTTGAGCGATTTGCAAAGCCAGTTTCTTTGTTGACTCACTCCCTTACTCTGAACATTGGTTTTTTTTCTACTATAATAGTGTGGTTACTGCCCTTCTCTTTATCTACAGACTGCAGAAGTCACCATTAGTTCAAATTATGTTAGCAGGTTAAGGCTCCTGTGACATTTTATCTGATGTTCTCTGTAACCTTGAGCCAGCTTTCACTCACTGGCTCTTGGAGGGTGGTTTAGTAATAAGATTTAGAAGGTGAGTGGGTGTATTCTAGATATTTCTGAGTTACACATCTTATTAGATACTTCAGAATCTAGCCAGGTGTGGCACATGACTGCAGTCCTATCACTAAGGAGGTAGAAGAAGGAAGATCTGAAGCTCAAAGCTACATAAGTTCCAGGTCAGCCTGGACTACTTGAGACCCTATTAGAAAAAAAAAAAAAAAAAGCTGGAATCTAATACAGCTATATATTTTATTGGATCCTTCAGAACTGAGATGAGCCTCTCAGATTACGTTCAGCCACCACCATAACCATACAGAATCCACACACCCTGCCTGCTGCTATGCTCTGGGCTTTTCTTGGTGAGTACAGACAGCCGGTTCATCTATACAGCACTGACAGACAGAGTGGGCACACAGCAAGGCAGCAACAGTGTGATGGATACTGAGAAAGGGGAAACATCGCAGCTGTAGAAATACCTAGGAAAGCCCCCAGCCTGAGCGTGAGAGGCAATAAGAAGAAGCAGACAGTTGAATCACAAAGAATAATCAGGTATGAAGTACATCACCGAGAATAGGGACTGTGATCCACCCATTGAGGCAGGGGTTCAGAAAGCCTGACTTCATTAGTGATGGTATTATGGCGTCTCACATACTGGGAGAGCAAGCAAACGTCTATAACCGAGGTTCCACCGGTCAGGCTTGCCAGGACACTGACCTCTGTTTAACTCTGGCTTTGACTCCTGCTGCTGAGTCACTGTCCCCCCTGGCAGCTGCCATCCTGAAAGGCTGTGAGAAGCAGTCACATTTAATGGCTGGGGTGGTGTGCCTGGCCTAGAAGTCTTTTCCAGCATCTGAGGTGTTTTGATTGACTCATCTTTGTGCCATAAAGTGGAGTTCCCTTGCTTGGTCCTGGGGCTGAAACCAGACAAACCTGACAAAGTTCACTGGCGAGTCAACACATTCGAGAGTCTCACCTAGCTTATGTAAGGCATATGTCCTGGATTCAAACCCCAGTATTGGGTGAGGTGGAGTATGGACACATACACAGTCACAAAAACACAGATAGTGACAGAAACTATTGGTCATGGCTGGCATGGTTGTCTGTGGGAGAACAGGTGTCTCTGTCCTTTATTCCATAAACTTAGCCCAGCAGAACTTTGAGAACAAAATACCAAGGAAACTGGCTAAGCATCCCCCATTAGCACTAGAGTACTTGGCATGGGATCTGACCATAGCTATTTACAAAGTTCATGATCTCAGACAAGTCACTTAGTTGTATGTGTATGTGTATGCACATATGTGTGTGGGGGTGTGCATGCACATGCAGGCAAGAGGCAACTTTTGTTTTGTTTTGTGTACAATGTGTGTGCATGTGCATGTAAGAGAGTGTGTGTGTGTGTGTGTGTGTGTGAGAGAGAGAGAGAGAGAGAGAGAGAGAGAGAGAGAGAGAGAGAGAGCTCTCACTTTTATCTCCAAGATATTGAGGGACAAGAGATTTAGGTAGAAATATAGATTAAAAATGCAATGCAGGATAGCCTTGGGAGGGTCTGGATCCTTATCCACCAGCCCCTTCTGTCTCTTCTAAAGGGTTTTTTTTTTTTAAATAGGAATGCCAAGGGGTGGAGCAAAGACCTCCCCTAGCACAGCCAAGTGCAAACCCTTCCAATCACCTAGTAACCATGCACATGGTCAAGCAATCCTCTAATGCAGCCCTGCTGGGTGAAGCAAGTTCAGATCTCACTAGGAAACCTTTGTGGGCTTCCACATGTGTGTGTGTTGCATCTATATTGGGGTGTGAGTGCATGAATTTATGCCTGTACATGTGGAGTTGGAGGAGGATATTTTACCCTATTCTATTCTATTGTTCTCCACTTTATTCCCTTTAAAACATAGTCTTTTGCAGACCCCCCACCATTTTCCAAGGTTGGTTGACCAGCAAGCTCCCAGAATTTTCCTGGCTCTGCCTCCCAAGACTAGTGTTACAGGCAAGAGCAGCCCTGCCTTACCTTTCACATAGGTGCTGGGGATTTGAACTTGGGTCCTTAGGCTTGAACAAGCCTTCTTATGTACTGAGCCAACCCCCAGCTTAGTTTTTCAAGATGAGGTCTCTCACTGGCCTGAAACTCTTTAAATACACCCAGGCATCTACCTGTCTCTGCCTCCCCAGCACTGGGATTACACGGATGTGCCACCACACTTGGCTTTTTAAAACATGGGTTCTGGGGATTGAACTCAGGTCCTCATGTTTCCAAAGCAAGCACTTTACTGACTGAGCTATATTGCCTCAGCCAAGATGCTTAGTGTAAAGTTCATCTCTCTTTTATAAAGTGGAACTCAAACACCTTCTATGTTAGTTGTAACTTACACTACTATAACAAAAACAATAAAATTGCTTAAACATTTGTCAACGCTCATTTCTCTCACACAAAATGTCTCAGCCCCAGAAGGTTCCAGGGTAGTTAGGCAACTCCGCCATTCTTAACTCAAGACTCCCATCTCTGAGTACAAGGTCCAGACTGCATACCAACCACTGGGGACAGGGTCAAAGGCACAAATGCCCAGTTATTTGCAGAGCCCAACCTGGAAACAGCACACTTCATTTCTGCTCACATCCCTTCCCATTAGCCATAATTTAGCCACATGGTGGGAAACTGGAACATGAATGTGTGGTTGGTGAAATTGAAGCATTCTATTATAAAAGATATTGACAGCCAGCTGGCAACATTAGCCACATGGACCTTCTGGAACTACTATAGGCTCCAATGGGGAAGATACTTAGAGAATCAGTTGTGAATGTTCTCAGTTACAAGAATTTCCATTGCCCTTTATCCCCTATGGGTCTTTTAGAGACTGTTTCTACTCTTTAGAAACTCCAGGCAATTTAATATTAGGATATTACTTTGTATTTATCCCTGTTGGGTGCACTCTAGTTAAGAGACTGCCTCTGACCACTGCCTGCATGGCTACAAAGTCACATTGTAAAGAACTATCTATGTGCCAACCCAAACCTTCCCAAAGGACACATTATCCTTTCAAAGCAGTTTGTAACAAAAATTTATATTGCTCCTATTATGACCAGGCAAGGGGTTTTCCAGTATTAGCCTACTTAATTATGAATCTGATGAGCTTCACCTCCCAAAGTCACATAGCTAATTAGTGATGAGGTCAGAACTGAGACAAGGCAGAGCTCTGGAGATAAAATCTCAACTCCTACACTTCTCTGCCCTCAGCAGAGTAGACAGGAAGACTAAGGTGAGCGTCCCATATGCTTAGACTATACCTAATGGATTGTGCCACCTCCTCCCCACCCAGGACCTGGCTTTATAGGAAGCCATGTTTTGTATTCACATAGTTAATAAAGGTCATAGGATAATGGCATTGACAGAAAGAATGGGAAGTGGGAGTGGATTTGTGAGAGCCACTGAGACTGAGGAAGAGCCGAGCAGCGACATAAGAGGAGCAGAAAAGGCAGCTGGAGATGGAGAGCCTCACTGAGCAGCAGGGATGAAAGGAAGATCTTTAGCCGACCTTCCTTCCTTCCTTCCAGAAAAGAGCAGGTGGCGACATGGACTTCTACGCTAGTATAATGACTTTTTCCTGAGAAAACATGGCCATTAAAAGACTCCATTTCCACCACCAGTGAAGAGGAGCTGCTGATGATCTACTTCTCCGATGCTCCTGTTCCAGATAAGTGGACAAACAAATTCAATTCTGAGACTTTGTGACATGAAGCAATCGTCTCTTAATTGTGCCAAATGTCAAAAGTGATTGCCTCATGAAAACAAAAGTCAATTATGGTGGTTAAAACAAAAGGCATGATGTCTGCACACTCAAATGGGTCCGAGATAATGTGTATGTATGACTGGACACATACAAAGACAGCATGCAAACATTTATCCAAAAGTCTAGATCTGAAGTGTCAGGAGTTAACCATTTTTGTACTGCTTTTGTTACTTTTTGCAATTTTAGTATTATACCGAAGTAAAAATTGTAACCTCCAAAATGTAAATATATTCCTTGAAAAGTTCATAAGCACCGTTTTTCTCAGACAATACCTTAACAGTGAAGTATTTGGCAACAGCCTGAGATGCTAAATGGGGCCCAGAGTTACCATACGTCGAGTTTCTAGATAAAGAGAAAGTGAAACCCAAGCTTCACCTACATCACATCTGACCTTGGACCTAAAGCATTTTCATAGAAAGAAAGTTGAGACACAAAGAAGAACCTTAAAAAGCAAGAAGGTGTAAACTCAGTCATCAGGTGAGCTGTACCGGGAAAATGGCTGTAGGGTTCCCTTAAACTATCTATGTATCATGAGATGCCATGTGTTAATACTTATAAAACCCAAGGTTCCCTGACAATGAATTCTCTAAGTTTATCCTATGTCATTGTCCCAAGGAAAGGAATTACTTGACAATGGACATATGTTCCTGGCTTTTTTATTACTGTAGAATCAGTCGTGTGTCTACTAAATACCAGCAATTATTACCCTAACAGGGCCTGTTTTTATAGCCACCTTTGGTGGTGTTAAGGACATGCCTGTCTTGCCCTGGGCTCACTCTGTTAGGCTTAGGGACTACTCTGTATGTTGTTCTGTGGACAGAAGTCCTGAGAACCTTGACACCTGAGTTGATTATGTACAAGAAAGGTATGCTGCCTTGTCTCAACATGAATTCTCAAGTTCCTGTCAGCCAAGTGTCTATGGCAAAGGTTCTCAACCTTCCTAAGGCTGCAACCCTTTAATATAGTTCTTGTGCTGTGGCGACCCCCAACCATAAAATTATTTTCATTGCTGCTTCATAACTGTAATTTTGTTACTGTCATAAATCATGGAGATCTGTGTTTTCCAGTGGTCTTAGGGGTCGAAACCCACAGGTTGAGAGCCATTGCTCTGTTGTAATAATCAATCATGGAGTAAACCTTGAATGAAGGATCATGATGTGGAAAGAGACTGGAGCCACTGATGCCCACATCAAACAGAAGGTACCCAAAATACAAGTCCAAGACTCCTACTGCCACACTGAATCCCCTAGAGAGCATCTCGGGTGGAAGCATGACTCAGCAGTGTGGATCACAGGGTACAGGAACTGGGAAGTCAACAAGATACACAGTCAAAAGCCTGGCATTGGGCAGGCAAGGGGGAAGTGTGTGCTTGGTACCAGTAAAAGCACATGCTTTCCTTCTATGTTCCTTGTGTTATTTCTTTACCTCTCTCCAACATACCAGCATGACATCCCCATGACCTAAAGATTAGAAAATACATTATATATAGCCATCAGAAATGTTATATGCCATGAAAAAACAATAGTCTGTCAGCCCATAAACTGCAAGACTAAAGCCAAGTTATTCTTTTTTCCTCTTTCAAGATGCATATTTTAAAATACAGAAAAGGGAAGAGGAAGAAGAGAGGGAATTAAGAGAACAAACATATTGGAGAGCCCTATCCACACCATGCCAGATGGTCCAAAACCTCTACTCCCAGCCATGTTAGCCACCCTTTGGCCCTGTGAATGGCTCTACCTAGGAAATGATAGGCAGAAACAGTGTCGCTGCAGCCAAACGTTGTGCACATATTCCTTTCCTCCAGAGCACTGGAAGATTGTGGCACAGAGCCAGGCAGACTGAATCTAATTAAATGCAGACTTTAGAGAAAATAGAAATATTGGTAGAGACTATCTCTGTGATGCTGAGGCAAGCACTTGGAGTCAGGATACTAGGAGGAACGTGATGTGCAGGAGCAAAGCCCAGAGAACAGAAGAGCAAGCAGGGCTTGAGATGGCCTCTGGAGGAGCACAGCTGTCGAACGGAGGGCAAGGCCTGGCTTTAAGAGCCCACGCTGCTCCACCGGAAAGTGGCTTTTGTCTGTGAAGAGGCATAAGGGGACAACACCCTTCTAGAGTAACTGTGGCCTAGGAAATAGCACAAGTGAACACCATACATTCACCATGACTGCTTCTAAGGAGTTTCAGCTGGTTAGAACCATGGACTTGGAGTGACCCCTGTTTGCCAAACCCTCAGATCTAACCGAAACTTGTTTCCTGGCCAACAAACCATGATACCTGTTTTGACTAACATTCAGCCCTGCGGACGTCTCCCTTCCTATATGCAGTGCTAGGGTTCTGTTTTCTTTTGCTTTGCTTTGCTTTGCTTTGCTTTGTGTTGAGGTACTGGGGATAGAACCCAAGGCCTTGGGAATCTAAGTGAGCACTCCATCACTAAATTTCATCCCAAGCCCTCACAGTGCTAGTTTTTAAACCTTCATGTGTAACAGTTAAACCTCCATTCTTCTCCTTCAACAAAGGAGTTCATTAAATGTTAAGGTTCCTTCTTCATGTATAGTAAAAGGTAAGGGAAAACATGGCTAGGAACTCAAGGTCACTCCAGCCCCAGAAAGCCTTACGAAACCAAGAAGAATCTGGAGGGATCAGCTGGCACTTCCTAGTGTCAACTAGGGAGGGAAGACAACTGTGGGGAAGTAGATACACAGCAATGATGCCAAGAAAGACCATGTTTGTCCTTTGCCTTCAGTGTTCTGCTATGCCTGGGGTAATGCTTCCATCTCCCTGTGCAGAACTATGTGACCTACAACACTACAGTGACTTGCCTCGGTCTGTTCACTTCTTCCCACAGATATGGCATCTCCAGGCCAAATCTGATCATGTCACTAACCCCCCTTATCTTTGAGAAGGACCTTCTCTTCATATCCTAAGTGTTGTGTAAAGCTTACTGTCGATTTCCCAACACAAATGCATCAATAGAGCATGCCCAATACTTACTTTTCTTTTCCCTTAAAAATCAGCTAGCATATTTTGTTAACTGCTAAAAAAAGGGGGAGGATATTTTCAAATAATTTTTTAAAGAGAGGGGCATAAAAATCTTTAGAGGAGAAATGTCTTAATCTCACTAAAAAGATTTCTTTTAAGAATCAAAATGGAGCCGGGCATGGTGGTGCACACCTTTAATCCCAGCACTCCGGGAGGCAGAGGCAGGTGGATCTCTGTAGGTTTGAGGCCAGCCTGGTCTATAGAGTGAGTTCCAGGATAGCCAGAGCTACATAGTGAGACCCTGTTTCAAAGAGAGAGAAAGAGGTGGGGGTGGAAGAGGTAGGGAAATAGAGAGAGAGTCTCAAAAAGAAAATCCAAACAGTAGTCTGTCTCAAGGCTTAGCTGGTAAGGTAGGAACACTTGTTCTGGCTTAGCCTAACAAGCTGAGTTTCTTCCCTGGGACCCAGAAGGAGAGAATCAACTCCCACAGCTGTCCTCTGACCCCCAATCATAGATCATGACACATTCACCACTCCTGTGCTACAACAGTAAACAAATAATGTAATTTAAAATGTTTTAATTAAAATGTGGGGTCTGGGGCTTTAGCTCAGTGGTAGACTGTTTCGTCCATATATGTTCCCTTCAAGTGCCTTAGAAAATGGAGAAAAACATACAATTACATCCAAAATCATCCCAAATCCTACCATCCTAAGACAAAGAAGAAAATGCAACTATTTGTAGCAGTTTGATATATATCTTTCTATTTTTATATTTTCACTATACCTATATTTTCACTAGATATATGAGGCTTCAAATAAATTAAGATCATGTATAAATATTATGTACATGCATATTTTAACAGTAAGTTACTCTTTTAATTTATTCATTTATCATGAATATCTTCCCACTGAGATAAATCATCTATATGATCACGTTTGGCAGTGAAATAGATAGTATCCCATGATTCCATGGCAGTCTATGGATCTTTAAGTTAGATGTTTAGCCTGATAGGTAACCAAAGAAATTCTCCATAGAGAATCTCATAAGAAGGCTTTTTTTTTTTTTTCTGGAAGGCTACCTTCATTTCATTGTGTTGATCCCTCCTTCCAAAAATCTTCCATCCTTCCAATTTTCTTCAATACTTTAAAGTAGTCCATAAAATATCTAGAAATGGGCCTTAATTAAATATCATCCAAAAAAGGATATAGAAAACCCAGAAGCTCTCTGGTCTGTTTAGCAGTGATTCATACACTGTAGACAGACTGTTGCTGTTTTTGCTCTTTTGGTCTTTTTACTCTTTTTTTTTGGGGGGGGGGGCATCACCCAGCTCCCAAATAAAATCACACACACACAGGCTTATTCTTAATTATAAATGTCTAGCCTTAGCTTGGCTTGTTTCTTGCCAGCTTTTCCTAACTTAAATTACCCCCTCTACCTTTTGCCTCTGGGCTCTTTCCTTTTCTTACGTCCATATATCTTACTTTCAATCTTACTCCATAGCTGGCTGGGGGGCTGGGGGATAGCCCCTTGTGTCTTCCTCCTTCTCTTGCTCCTGTGTCCCAGCCTGTCAGCAGTGGGGACAAATCTCTCCCACTCATGTCACCCAAGTAAACATACAGAGGCTTATATTAATTGTAATTGCATGGCCATGCCTCGTCTTTTGCTAACTAGCTCTTATATATTAAATTAGCCCATAACCATTCATCTATGTATCACCACATGTTCTGTAGCTTTACCTGCATCCCATTACATGTTGCTCCTTGGGTGGCAGGATGGCATCTCTCCAGGCCTTCTTCCTGTCTCTCCCCTTATATTTCCCACCTACCTCTAAGCTGCCTAGCCATAGGCCAAATAGCTTTATTTATCAACCAATCAGAGCAACACATATTCACAGCATACAGAAAGATATTCCCCCATCATGCTCCTTCTTATCTACTCTCAGATTTCTCCTTCTATTTATTCTCTCTGCCTGCCAGCCCCACCTGTTTCTCTCTCCTACCTCACTATTGGCCATTCAGCTCTTTATTAGACCGTCAGGTGTTTTAGACAGGCACAGTAACACAGCTTCACAGAGTTAAATAAATGCAACATGAACAAAAGTAATGTCTAAATAAAAAGGTTTTAACTTTAACATAGTAAAATTATACAAAACAAAAGCAGTTATCAAGTAAGAATTACATTTACAATATTCTGTCCATTTGTAGTTAGCATATTCAGAGAAAATGTGTATTATCTATCCTATTTTAGTGAATGCAGCTTTACATCTAATTTACTTTCTATCATAATGAAGGAAAACTGTAACTATAACTATCTAGTCTTCAACTCTATCAAAGACCCAGAGGGATATAATATCTAACAACAGAGATATTTGACTAAGACATCCTCTGCAACATTGGGCCATCTATCTTCAGACTACAGGTCCAGAACATCTGATAAACTTTTCAGGGAAGCAAGAATTTTGAAGGACTACCCTGCCTTGTTTTGGCAAAGTTCAACCATCTTTTCCCTGTATGTCCTCAATGTCCAGTCCGCACAGCATATTGTCAACAGTCAAAGACAAGAGCAGTTTATTTGCCCAATGGCTAACTTTGCCACAGTGAAAGCAAACTCCATAAGGAGTTTCTTCAAAGCCCATCATCTCTGAAGTAAATTGGTGCCGTTAGGAGAAGATGTGTCTTACTGTCATTAAAAAAAAAAAAAAAAACAACTTTAGGTTAACAAAACATTTTAAATGCCATATCCTATTGGTCTTTGAAGTGTTTGAAAATGATTTATCTATCTAAAACGTATCTCTTTATGATCTAGAAAGCATGCCTAATATATCTACAAATTTGATTGTTATAGATGACTAACTACTAACCTTGTTTCTTAATTATTCTAAATAGTTTATAATAATTGCTTTTAAAAACTAGAGCTTTACATTTTAAATGAACTGTGTAGATACAATACTTTAAACAAGAATAGAAACATATATACAATATGTTTTAACAAAAAGAACATTAAATTTATATCAATATACTATATTCCCCTAAATGTTAACAAACATCTATAACCCACCAAACAGCCAACCACTACCCATACCCTAACTCCTGGGACTGTTCATGTTTGTTTGTTTTTTTCTCTAGACTGCTTCCTGCTATCTGTGGGCAAAGCAGGTTTAAGGTCCCAGAGAGAAAATTTGAGATAATGACCAAGTCCTGTGAAGACCAGCTATAATGTTTGTTGATAGATATCACCTGTCAAGGTTCAGGAGGTCTCCCTTGATCAAATCTGATCCATAACAACCTGGGATGAATCCACAGCCTCTTGTTTCCTGTGGAAACAAAAGCAAAACCTCTTCTCCAAAGCATTTTTTACTTCTAAGTTAAAGTTAATGCATTCCTAAAGTATCTAGGTTGGTTCAATTTAGAAGTTCAGTTCACAATCCCATATTTCTTATCAACATTCAAACAATTTAAAATCAACAGAATATTATATAGAATCCAGACTCCTTGTGTGTTTCCCATCTTATGTGGCTTTTTAATTTTATATTACTTTTACTCTCTCTTTAAAGACTTTATTTTACTGTTTCTAAACTATTTATTTCTTTCTGTGACTGTCCATACCCTTTTTCTTTCTTTCTTAAATCCTGCACACATTGAAAAACACACAGGAACCTGTTTAGAGGTTGTTGCATCTGGACTTCTTTTTCTGAGTATCTCTAGTCTTTTTTGACCACATGAGCAAACTTTAGACTGCTAACCTCCACCTGGATCTTCCAAGTGGCTTTCCTGGCTAACTCTGCCCACTTCTAGGTTCATGAAAGCCTAAACCTGTGGCCTGATTGGAGGTACTTTGACCCAGGAACTACATTCAGTGCCCCAGCTATGGAATGCCAGTGCCCTGCACTGTCGCAGGCATTTATTACTTAGTTTTTTTTTGTTTTTATTTAATGTGAAAAAAAAAAAAAACTGTTTAAGTGTTCTGCAGGGTTTCTTAAAGGAACTGTATCCTCTTTTTTTTTTTTTTTTTTTTTTCAGTTTTATCAGGCCCTATGGATATTTGGCTTCACATTGATATGCCAAAATGTGTGTTGGTTGGTTTTGCTCTTTTTATTTTTTTGAGGGGGCCCACCACCCACCTGCCAAAAGAGGCTTATTCTCACTTATAAATGCCCAGCCTTAGCTTGACTTGTTTCTTACCAGCTTTTCTTAAATTATCCCATCTACCTTTTGTCTCTGGGCTTTTTCCTTTTCTTATTTTTGCATAACTTACATTCACTCTTACTCTGTGGGTGGCTTGGTGGCTGGGTGACTAGCCCCTTGCATCCTCCTCCTTCTCTCAGATTTCTCCTTCTATTTATTTTCTCTGCCTGCTAGCCCCACCTACTTCTACCTCCAACCTTACTATTGGCCACTCAGTTCTTCATTAGACCATCAGGTGTTTTAGACAGGCACAGTAACACAGCTTCACAGAGTTAAACAAATGCAACATGAATATAACATACCTTAAAATAATCTTCTACAGCAGGAAACCATTCCTGAAACAAGAACAATGGGGAGAAAGTCGGCCAACTGCCAAATACTGGCAGTGTCATCCAAACCAGAGAAAAGCAAATCCACAAGAGCTGAATAAAGAAACCAGCAGTCGGGAAGTCACGAGAGAAAGGCTTCCTTTAAGGGAAGAATAAGAAGGCAGATATGAAAAGGGCTCTCCAGAACTTAAATGTTATGAGAGATAATAGAACAGAAAGACATGAAAGTCATAAGAAACGAATCCACACATCTTATGTCACGTGGCATCTAGGAATAAAATTAACACTTGGGGGATACAAGATGAAACCAAGACATGAGAAGGACCCAAGACATGCCGATGATCTGTGTTCATTCCCGTGCCTGGTCCCATCGGGTCTACCTGGGTGTCCCTCTTTCATATATGATTTTTATTAGCCAATACCTTTTCTTTGCATAAATCAGTTTGAGTGAAATTTTTTTTTTATCACTTGAACTGCATAAATCTTAGCCAATACAAAAATGCCCCAAAGCTGGGCACTTTACATAACAAATATGGAATTCCAAAATGTAGAATTAATTGATATAAAGTAAGATAGAATACATTAATTACACTTACCTGAAACTCAACAGGAGTGCTCTTGATAGGAACTGTGCTAGATACTGGAATCTCCAAATCTTCCATATAATTTCACTAGGAAGTGGAAATTGGCCCATGGGAATGTGGAGACTGAAGAAGACGTTGCTGTGACTTGGGAAGTCCTTGAACTCACTGGACACATAGCAGAACATAGTAAGGCCAACTGAGAGCTGGGATACAAGAAAAGCCCCATCCTATTTTTAAGAGAGGAAAATTCTCAGGCTAGATCAAAGAATTGATAGCTTTCTAGACATTAGTTTACTTGATCTTGAAGTTAAGGGTAAATAGATTGAAACATTTTTTAAAGTTATTTATTTCCAAAGAAACTCATGTTTGGTAAATAGTAAAAGCCCCAAATTATAACGTTTCAATTTATGATTGTTGACTTCATGCCGATGCACAAGGTATGTATTTGCTTGGTACCGTACTTTGAATTTTGACCTTTCCCCAGGCTAATCATGTGCTGTGATAATTCTGTCACAATGTAAGGCAGCTACAGCTAGTAACAGTTCCTGTGAACCACAAGATCACAATATAAACAACCAACATTTGACACTGTTCTGAGTTGCTAAGCTAGAATGTTTGGTAGGCTATGTGGGTAAAATATATTTTGAACTTTGATGTTTTTAGTTTACAGTGGGTTCAATAGGCTAAAACTCCACCCAAAATTAAGAAGCTTGGTCACTAAGGACATCCAAATTCTTAAAACCATGCAATACAGAATGGAATTATAATTAATAAAGCTCTCATAGTATCTTTCTCTCCAAAGCCCTTTTTAGATATGCTATATTTTTCGATGGCTAAGGGGAACCCTCCAGAAAATAAAAATACACCAGAAGTAAATACAGTAACTGACCAAAGAGATCACATTTCTGATGAATAAGAGAACTCTTTTTAGCTCTGTCGTTCAAGATACATGAGCTCTGTCATGGTGGTTACTGGGTCAGGTTCTTATGTTCCTCTTTGTCAAACAAGTTTAAATTGTTTTTGTTGTATTTGTTGCTCTCTATGGTGGGATAATGGAGTGATCAAACACCATTTAGCTGAGGCAGATGATGAAGTGTGCCAATAACCCCAGCACTAGAGAAGGAATCAAGAGGGCCACTGTAAGTTTCAGGCTAGCCCAGGCAACATAGGCAGACCCTGACTCAGAAACAGAAAACAAATAAGCAACCATCATCATTTAGCAGCATTCATCTACAATATAGAGTGATGACCAGATTCTGCTGAGAGAACTGAACACCATAGAGGAATTCTTTGTCAAAGTCAGAGTAACTTGATAATGCTTAGGATAACCGAACTGAAAGTACCCCATGCATAGCAAAGAATCATATCCAATCTCACACTGGGAAAGAGGTGCTATAGGGCAGAGCTAGTTCACAGGAAAAGGTGGCATTGTAAACCATGTATATATGGGGGCTAGTGGAGGCAGAAAATGACATGTGGACAACAGCTGACAGACTTCCAGATGGCTGAAGGACTAGATCTGTTGTCTTCAGTATCATTGCAGGACAGGAGCCCTGGACTTCTGGTTGTACACTTCGAGTAGGTTTCAAGTCCTGACAGTAGTGGGGACAACCTCGAAAGTGCCCACTAGGATAGAATCAGCATTGAGAAAAGGAGAGAAGAAACTTCCTCTCCAGATGAATATGGAAAGAAAACTTCAGAACAAGGATGGGTTTGGTGGCTCATATATGAAATCCCAACACTTGGGAGTGAGTTTAAAGCCATCTTGGGCTATATAGAGTGAGCCAATCTAATAAAAGAAAAAAAATTAGAGCATGAAGAATAGCAAGGTCTAAGTAACAAACTCAACTACAGAAAATTAATTAAATACTTTTAAGATACAGTCGGAGACTGCTCTTGAAAGTTATTGTAAAATGAGTACATTTAAGAACTTCAGGAAAGTAATGAGCAATAGCATACTTTTTAAAATATTAGAAAGCCAGAAAAGTCAGACTAAATTAAGACTTAGTGGTTAAGAAAAATAAACAACTAGACGTCCTATAAATGAAAAATATAGCTATAGGAGGTGAAAAGAACATTTGATGAACTGCATCTACAAGCCATCCTCTTCACATGGTACTGTGGAAACGTATGCATAGCGGAACCACGTCCTAACTCTGTACAGTCCTAGGACAAATGAACACAACTCTGATGTGTACAAATTCACTTAACATGGCATCATGCATGCCAGAAAAGACAGAGTTAGTAAATTTTGTAAGTTGGTGCAAGCATTTTCTGATATTAAAGCACAGAGTAATAAGGCTATTAAAATATGAATGAGGACTGAAGAGATGGCCCAGCAGGTAAAGCAGTATACTGCTCTTCCAGAGAACCCGCATTCAGTTCTCAGCACCTATGCTGGCAGCTCATAACCACCTACAACTCCAGATCCAGGAGATCCAATGCTCTCTTCTGGCCTCCATGAATACTCACACTCATGATCACATACACACACAGAGAGATACACAGGCATAACATAATTTAAAAATAAATAGTTTAAAAAATAAAATGAATGAGAAGTTAGGAGAAATGAAGATTAGATTAGTTGGAGAGGTATAATAAATATATTCAGGGCTCCAGAAGAATATAATGTCATAGAGAGAGCTTCTATATTATAAAACATATATTAGGTAGAGAAAGGGTTATATAAAAATATGATCAGCCTTGACATAGTATAGCAAAGTTGTAGAACAAATGGATATATTGTTTAAAAAAGAAAAATGTAAAAGCTAACAAAATTCAGAAAGAATAGTGACACAATTTTAAAATATCCTAGTGGCAGACTCTCTTCAGCAGTTGTATGCTCAAAGACCATAGGCGAGTGTCTTCTAGGGCTAAAGGGAGAGAGCAATATGAATTTTTATACCCAACTAAACAACACTGCCATAATAAAGACATTTAAAACCTAATGGATGCTTAATGAGACAACAATTTGGGGATGTACTTTAGCAAAAGAAGGGGATGGGACAAAGAATCAATGAAGAGGAATGCAATAAACAGCAAATTAAGCCTATGAGAAAGACTTCAACAGGACCACTCACACAGTTTGTGTGACATGTACCCCTAACAACCAGGAACAGAGAGCAATAGATGTCTGGCTCTCAGGAGAACACTAATGTAGCATAGGGCAACATAGTAGAGGCTGCATCTGGGACACAACATACTCACCTTCCCACAGACCCAAAGAGCATTGGCCCTAGTGACTCTAGAGTAAACAGAAGTGATACCAAGGGAGCAAGATCACAGGAATCTGGTAGGGATTCTTCAATGACTCTGTGAGAGGGGCCAGTGAGGAAAAGACTTGTGCAGAGAAACAGTCCTATTATAGTGCTGGTCAAATAAGAACTTTTCTATCCCCATTTCCTCTCCCTCCTCTTCTTGCTTCAAAGCAGAAGGGTTCATTCAGTAAGAGCAACTGCTGGGCAAAAAAGAGGATGTCAGCAGAGAGAGAAGTAGCTGATTATGTATTCCCTCCCTGGAGCACACATTAGCCTACAGGAGGCCCTATGAGGAAGAAGAGAGGAAACACAAACACCACAGAGACTGAACTTAGAATTTCATGTGACTGTTGCTTATTTTATTATCTGTCACCACTGGCTTCCTGAGTTCTTATCTAAACATAGGGAAGGGGCCATCTCCATTGAGGAAATTTAATGAGAGATAAAAATGAAGTTGGTTCTGATATACCAGCTACAAGAATTTCAAATCATTCTAGAAATTGTGACCAGAGATCTAAAATAGACCAGTAAGTAGGCCCCAATCTTGTTTATGAATGCCATGCATGTGGCTATGATACTTTATGCTTGCTCAACCTACACCAGGGTAATTTCTCTCTTCCCCTTCACATCGCAGTTCTCCCAAAGGGCAGGAATCTTTTTTTCCCATAGTCCATACCCAGCTTTCTGTTCCAGGATGACTAGTGATGGTCAAATCCACCTCCACCTCCACCTCCACCTCCCCATGGGGAGTATAATCTGCCCAGTGAGTCAAACAAGCAAGTGATGCTCACAGTGAATTTCCTCAATTGGCTAATAAGACCTCTGGTCTTCATGGAGAACATCCTTGAGTCTGTCCAGGTTGAGCTTGAAATTACTACTAGAATTTTGCCACAGTCTTTTCTCCAATACAAACATTCTCATGAGGATCCTTCCTCCTCATATGACTTCATCCAAGATCTTAATTTGGGTTTTGTTTCATCTTTTGTCAGTTTAGAGAAGATATTAGCATCATCTGATAGTCAGAAAATTTTAGGCATACAGTATTCACATTCAAGATTCAGGGCAAATAATATGTCTACAAGGGGCACACTATACTCAGGATATGAAATACCTCAAGGTATTTCTCTCAATCACACACTTCTGACAGCAGTTGTGTGAGAAGTTTTCCCCACACATCCAGAAGTTCTTCAGCAGACATTCGCTTAGATGTCTTACAGTCTAAATCACTTCTGGCACCATGTACCTGCAGATAGAATCGGGCACCATGAGAGAGGTGCGGCATCCTTCAACATCACCCTCTCTTCATATACCAACTCTGAGTCACAGGTTGCTTTAACCTGTGCTTCTGACCACCTGGATATAAGTTGATGCTATCTCCTCGGGTCTGACTCTCCAGGTCTTATTTGCTCTCATAACTCAAGGAAAGCTTTCCAATGCTGACTGATAAAAAGGATTACAGAAAAGACAGGTGAAGCATCAGATGGAGGAGTTGAAAGCATCAAGTTTTGCTCTGCTATTTGAGTAAAAGCTATTGTAGATAATTCACAGGAGTAGAATTCAATCATGAAGGGACAATTTCTATTATAAAATGGTTCTTCATGATGCTAAGCTGGCTGGATGGTGAGTCATTGCTTTCCCACCGTCTAAATGCAGGCCATTTATGCCATTTATGCCAGCATGTGACTCTCCGTAATTCCTTCCATGACTGCTCCTAATTGTGACCTCTTCACCTTTCTCTGCCTTCCTTTGTGTCTTTTTCTTAATTCTCTACAGTTTCCTGGATACTTTTCAACATTTGATCAACACAGGCACATAACCAGATGTCAAGATGTCATTTCTGAGCTGACAGAATAAGAAGTGCTCCAAGATCAAATAGAAGAGAAAGAGGCTCTACCTGGTAGAGCTTCCAGGTATTTTTGCCAAGTCATGGTGACTCTGAACCCGAGTCACCAGCTTTCCCTTTCTCAAATGCTCCTTGCTTCACATCTTAATGGCTAACTGCAGAGTTAGGAAGGAAACACTAACTCTTTTCCTCGAACTCCCTATTCTCCGCTACTGGGGAAGGTCACAAATAAATGTAGCTGTAAAATGTGTATTGCATCTGGGCATGGTGAGACATAGTGATGTGGAATACACCTACAGACTGATGCAGGAGGGTAATGAGTTTGAGGCCAGCCTAGGCTACATGCAGCCCTTGTCTCTAACAAAACAAGCAAACAAGACTGCAGAGCAGAGACTGTCCATGACAGGAACCAGAAGCAACAGCTTTCAAAGGACTGATCATTAGCATTTCCTTGGACTCTTGAATACAAGCTGATTCACCAAACTTGAGACTGAGATATGACACTAACAAAATCATACTCCAGGACCAGCCATTAATTTAAAGTTAATGAAATACCCCATCACCTACCTGCCTGAGACTGAGACAACATGCTTCCCAAAGATTCTGTATAAACTCTCAAGGTCATGGGCAAGATGGATGCAGCCTAGTCTCAGATCAGCCTATGACTACCTGTCCACTGGATTTCTTAGGGTCAAGGCACCCATGGAAACGGAAGCTCCTTGGTAAGGACCAGTAGAATTTGCAAAAGTCTTGCAGCTTGTAGGCTGTTTTCTCTCTCATTATATTGTTGATTGTTCGGGCAGTTTTTAGTTTTGCTTTGTCAGTCACACATGGAACGGCTGTAATTTTTCCTGGAAATTCTGTTCTTTCTCAAATATTTTCCCCTAACATTCAGCAGGGGGCTAATGCTTCTCAAATCTCTTATCTGGAATTACTAACTACAACACCTAAGCCTGGGAACTTTTCTGACTCAATAGGGACAGTTAGGTAGGTATATATGAGAAAACAACACTTGGAGTATTAACCATGTCTCACAGTTCTGGAGAGGAGAGTAAGGCATGCATACACAGAATCGGGGAAAACCTCAGGAATACACGTAGTGCCAACTATTGAGAGTTTCCTGGACACCAAGTATTAGAATCAATGATAGGATCTAGTATGACCCAATGGGAAAAATGCAATATAAAATAGGGTGGAATGATCCATCTTTACCATACACAGGAGCTTATATTGGTAGAAGTATGGTAGAGTGAGATAGGAAAAGAGGGCCTTATCAAAGTCTGCCTTTTACAGAGAGATTGAGACATGAGGCTTGTTAATATCCCACCCTTTGGCACCACCCTGTGTCCTGACATAAAAGTGTCTTTTTAAGGAAAATTTCAGCCCATTTCTTTCTCTCTCCTCTTCTACCCTGCATGAAGTATGCACCCTTGAATCCTCTTTTCTCTCTTTCTCTCTCTCTCCCTCTCCTTTCTGTCTTTTCCTATCTTTCTCTTTATCCCTCATTATAATAAACCATTTCCACTCAGATGCAGCCTCTGGGTTGTGAATGTCCACCTGCCGCCATGCCCCCCAGCCTGCCACTGCATCTGCCTAGCATGCCAGCATGGTTCCCTGCACACTCGGGATACCCACGGGGCCCCTCATTTGATAAATCATAACAGGACCCTATTGTAGAAAAGTGAACTGTATAAAAACATATCTTGCAGATACGAAAGAATTGTTTGGATTTGAATATTATTGTCCTTAAAGCATTGTACCCATGTCTATTAGTTTTTAACTTTGTAACCACAGTAGTTGCCAGCTGACATAAGTGCTGTAAGAGCAGGATATATCTGGTTCAATATTTAGTTAAGCCCGCAAAAATGATAAACTCTAAGTTAGAATAAGGTTATGTAGGGAGTGGAAAAGTATATTTGGGGAAGCATAAAGGGAAACAATGGAGGTTTTCATAATGATTACAATGTATTTCTTGAAAGTCAAAATTAGGAGCCAATGATAAAACTGTTCATGTAACCCTGGTAAGAAAAACTCTATTAGAGTATAAGTAACAAATAAATAAAGACAGGTCAAGCTATTCGGGGCTACTTGAGTACAATCCACCTAGTGGTCAGAATTTTTCCTTGCACCCATGCCCCTTTCTAGTCTCAGCACCTGAACCCTAGCCAAGTCTGGACCACAGCAGGAGCTGGTGTTTATCCTCAACCTGAAGCTTGTCTTCTAAATGCAATGGTTAGTTTTAATCGTCAACTTGGCACAATCTAGATTCACCTGGTAAGGGAGCCTCAGTGAGGAACTGTCTAGATCAGCTTGGCCTGTGGGCCTGTCTGTGGGAGATTATCTTGATTACATTAATTGGTTGGGGGGGGGAGTCCACCCACTTTGAGTGGCACCATTTCCTAGGCAAGGGATCCTGGATTGTAGAGAGAGCAAAGATGAGTGCATTCATTTTCTCTCTGCTCTTGGCTGTGGGTGTGACCAGCTGTCTCAAGTTCCAAACACCTCATCTTCCCAGAAAGGATGGGCTATTACCTGGAACTGTGAACCAAACAAACCCTTTCTCCCTTCAGATGGTTTGTCAGTGTGTGGCCTGTGTATGGATAGGACACATTGCAGCACAGACCCAGGTCAGAGCTCAGCTTACATTGCACATATCAGCTAAATGTTTTCTGCTTCATCTTCCTGGGCCAATCCAAATCTCTTCCTTTCTCCATGCTAAAATAGGTTCTGGGAGTCTTTTTTTTTTTTTTAATTATACATTCAGAATGTTTTGAAATTTAAGCTGCCAAATGGCTCAATCAAACTAGCACATGTTTTAGTCGATTTTCTCACTGCTGGAGCAGGATGCTGAGAATGCACATCCTTAACTGAACCGGAAAATGGCAAGAAGGCTTTTCATCGCAGAGTTCACCTCCATCCAGTGACATACTTCTTTCAGCAAGGCCATGTGGGGGTTTCTGGAAATACCAGGGCTGGCAAAGTAAGGATCCATATGAAGCAAGAAGGAAATCAACACGACTCAGTCGTTGGTGTTGGTTCAAACTTCTAGAGTCTGACATGGGGCAGTTTATTTACTAGTGATGGGGGGAACCACAGGCACTGAGTGATGGTAGGGTCTGCTTTGATAAGTTCAAAGGTATCACAGTCATTTTTCCAGGTTTCTGGGAAATCCCACATGCACAATAAAGCTTAAAGTATAGTAGCACATGCTACCCAATACTCAGATAGGCTGACACAGGCAGATCTCTATGAGTTCAAGGCCAGCCAAGACTACAGAATGAGTTCCAGAACAGCCTGGGGAGCTCTGGTGTGTCTCAGTCATACAGATAGCATAGAGGTCACCAAGCTCCAAAGTACATATGGCATCTCCCCTAAGTATGGGTTTTCCTGACTGAGAAACAGAGCTAAAGACAAAGGTCTAAGGAGGAAGAGTCCGGGATCAGCACAGTCAAGGGAGTGTGTGTGTGTGTGGCAGGGGGGAGGGGAGATTCAGGTATGGCCTGGCCCTATAGATAGTATGTCTCAGCAGGTTATTAACGACATTCACTCTCAGCCTTCTAGGTTGAAAGCAGATATACATCTCCTCCATTGACTCCTCAATGTTTAATCTGTGCATGTTTAATATTCCTAGTTTTCCTAGTAGCTATCTGTGAGCACAAGGACCTGTGCCCTCACAGGCCATACTTCCCAAACCTCCCTAGACAGACTAGCAACTGGGGACAAATATGTGAGCCTGTGGTTCAAATATGTGAGCCTATGGTTCAAATATGTAAGCCTGTGGTTCAAATATGTAAGCCTGTGGTTCAAATATGTAAGCCTGTGGTTCAAATATGTAAGCCTGTGGTTCAAATATGTGAGCCAGCCTGTGGGGGATATTCTCATACAAACCACCACAGCCCGTACCTCTGCTCACGCATCCTACCTTGTTCCTTCATGATAATTCTCTCAACAGTCCCTTTAGTGCTGTTTTCCATTAGGATCCTGATTGATACAAATTGTATAAAGCAAAATCATGAGGTGCGTTTTGATGGAATATAGCCCTGTTTTGCACAATTCTCTGACTAGGGTAGCAATTCCCAAACTTTAAACCTTAGAACTTAAGAGTTTTGTTATTTTTTTTTTTTATTATGGAAGTCACAAAGGGCTTTCTTGGATTAATGTTTGATATTGAATATCTTCTCTATCCATCCATCCATTTAATATGTGTATATGCATATAATTAAAAATGACAACTGAGAAATTTTAAGCATGTATTATTTGTTTCATAGTAAGTCAACAAGCTCATTGTTAATATAAATAACATATTGTTATGAAATACAACTTTCCTTTTATTGTTACAGAGAATAAGGTCCTGCTTTACATTTTTGCAAGGGCCTTCATTATCTGATAGGACAGAAAGCAATCCGAGTTTCATATCAGCCTTTCCACTCCATCCCCTGTAACACCATGCAGTATAACTTCAGAAAACTGCACATGTGCGTGAGAGGGCGAGAATAAGAAGCCGAGGCCAGCTGCCAGTGAGGCAGTCTTGACCTTGCCGAGCCTTTAAAGGAGCCTAGGGAACCAACAGTATTTTCCAAATAATACCTTGAAGATCAAATTCCTGTAATAGGCTAATGGGCACTGGCTTAGACATTATGATTCTTGGATTTTAACTAACTTTGCTGCCTCCTAGCAATTCGATCTTGTGGGAGTTATTTGACTTTAAAAAAATGGTCTCCATGTTACTAAGTGAAAGGTCTGAACAGAAGAAAGGAAGAACTGAGAAATATTGCTCATACTAAGTCTTTTCTAATCTGTAAGAGAAAAGAGAGCTGCCTTTGAGTCACCCTGGAAGTTAGTTTGTGGTGTGTCAAAATGATCCGCCTGAATGTTAACTCCTAAAGGTGGGCATTAGAAAAATTAAAGAAGAAAAATGCAATGTCATTAACTATGACTCATGCTGTTGAGGCGTATTGGATCTCCCAACCTCTACATTGCCAAACATTGTCCAAAGATGGGATGTGGTCTTGATGAGGCATTTTAAGGCTTCCAAAAGTAATTACAACAGTGATTTCCAACTTTTCATTAGCTAGGAATGTAAGGAATACATGGCCAACCTGAAGGATACTGGGCGTAAATGTTTGGAGCTCAAGACAAGGAAAGCAATGGTAGACAAAACAATCTTATTAAATACTGAATGGATTTCACATAGTTTAAGAACCAAGTTTAGTTAAAAAAAAACACTTCCACTCTTGTTTACTGTCTGGTTTGGATGGAGGGCAGGAACAGCTTTTGTAACTCTCCCCACCCTTCTTGGGATGGGCCCAGCCCATTGAGCAGCTATATTCCAGCACATCCAGTTAAACTGGATCTCTGGGGGTGAATTTTGCCAACCTGAGAGCAGTTTGTATCTACTACACAAACTTTCTTTGCCTTTATTGGGGTGAGGGGTTGATCTTGTATCTGGACCTACAAAAAACTGTCCCTGGCACATTGTGATGGTAATGGTGGGAGATATCAAGAATAAAAGGAATGAGGGAGTCAGGATCCCTAGAAAAGTCAACAACACAATAGACATGTGTTCCATTTAGGAAAAGCCTCTGTTTAGTTTATGGAACTTGCACAGGATCCACTTTGGCATATTCCAAAGTGATCGAACCTATTGATGGGAAACTGGAGTGTTGGAGTCTTCACCCCATGCCAACCAACCATCGGTTGAGGCCATCATTGAAGAGTTTACCTCCCTTCCTACTTTTCCTACACTCCCAAATGTGTAGTGGTTGTTAACTTTTAGATTCCCAACTTAAGATTTCTAGGTAGAGATAGCTCTGCATGGGCATAGCTGTTCTACCTTCCACAAACTTTTACTGGGTATCCACCCCAACAGGCACCTGATGTCCAATAGAGCAGTCACGATCCCTGCCCCATGCCCTTGTGCTCTTCCTCCAGTGGCAGCTTGGCAGCTTGACAGGAGTTTCTCAATCCACTCTTCCCAAGCGTAACTTACTTGCCTGGAGGGAGCCATCCAATTCCTGCCTCCATGTTATCCATTTTAAACTAATTGCAGGCTGGGATGTAGCTCTGTGGTAGAACTCATGATTCATTTTTATGAAGTTCCAGGTTCAACACCCAGCACCAAAAATAAAAATAGCTCTAAAGAGACTCTATCTGTGTATATGTCTGGGTTCAAAGTTGGTTAGAGAGCAAGATCTCAAAATCTGCTTGTCACCCTCTCAAACCTTCGCTCTTGGATGACACTCTGGTCACCTACTATTTCCTCCCCCACAAAACCTAATTTCACATTTAGGGTGCTTATATCTGCTGACACACGCAGGAATAATGATGGTTGGCCCTATAAAAGAAATACTTTGTTTGTCTGGAATTGCAGCCAACTGATGGAATAGAGTTGTGACATAAATCTGTTTTTCATGAAACTTTATTTTTAAAACCAAAGTCCACCAGAAAGCTGAGCGCATGGGGAGTATTTCACATATAATTTTGATTGATAGGTAAGTTTAAAAGGTAAATATTAAATAATGGTGTCAGTCAACAGAAGGAAACCGTCATGAAAGTTTACCTTTTATAATTATAAAATATTATTTCTTATTAGCTTATTGAATTAATAAAGGTACTTCATATGACCTTTGGACTAGAGATTTAAAAAACATCCTAGACTGACGAAATTGTGAAATATATTTGGAAGTCCAAAGAGAAGCTGAACTTGGCTGGGTTCTCCTCTTCCCTTCAGGGACCCAGTGGGTTTAATAGCCTTTAACATATTGTACCAAGCAGAGCACATCAATTTATAAGACAATTATATAATACCCACCATACTAGCTGTTTCAAAAAGATTTCTTTTTTATTTGTTTTTATTATTTATTTATTAACTTTTTTTTCAGACAGGGTTCTACTGTATGGCTCTGGCAGTTCTGGAACTCAGTATGTAGACCAGGCTGGCCTCAAACTCCCAGAGATCCACCTGCCTCTGCCTCCCGATTGCTGGGATTAAAGACATGAGCCACCATGCCTGACACAAGATTTCTCTCTCTCTTTTTTTTTTAAAGATATTATTTATTTATTATGTATACAGTGTTCTGCCTGTATGTCTTCCTGAAGGCCAGGAGAGGGCACCAGATCTCATTACAGATGGTTGTGAGCCACCGTGTGGTTGCTGAGAATTGAACTCAGGGCCTCTGGAAGAGCAGTTAGTGCTCTTAACCGCTGAGCCACCTCTCCAGCCCCCAGGATTTTTAAGGGACTCAGGGAAAAGATTCAGTACAAAGTTTGATGATCAGGGGGAATTCACACAACACCACCACCCCAGTGGTGAGGAAAGAGGAGGGAAAATGGAAAAGAAGCTAAGAGGAAAGAAAAGGAAGGCCTATAATACGTATGCCATTGACGTTCACTCCCCATTTCCTCTCAACCCCGTGTGGAGGACCCTGGCACCATTCCCATATCATGGGTGAAAAAACTGAAGTCCAGATTTGTCACTTGAGCAAAATCACCTGCCCAGGATTGTAGAGCCGGCTCTTTCTATCTCCTGATTCATGTATTACGAGCTTTCCACTCCCCAGGCATGACTACTCTATGGATTGTACCAGGTGTGGCCTATGCAGCATTTTGTCTAATTCTCACAACAGGGGGAGAGGGAAGGAAGAAAGGAAACAAGCAAAGAAGAGAAAAGGGAGGGGAAGAGGAGAATGGGACCAGGAGGGGAAGGAGAGGGGAGAAGGGAGGGAAAGAGACAAAGAAAGAAGGAGGTGGGCGCTGATGCGGAGAAGGGAGGTCATTTTGCCCAGGGCTGCATCTAGCACTTCGAAGAGTGCACAGCCCTGCGCTTCCCATCACCCCTATCGTCTCAGAGTAGCTCAGTCAGACTATGAGGCTCTATAAACCATAAGGCTCTATAGACCTGCCCTTAGATGCTTGCACATCCTCCCAAGGACTTTTGAATTGTGTACTTTTATTATTTAAAGGTAATACTTAGAAATCTGTAGAAACATAGTGGATAGCCCGGCAATGCTGTGATGGTTCAGTGCAGGCTTTTCTGGTTCTGGTTCTGTGTATGGCAGCAGTGCTTATTTGGCCTGTGATGTACTGGCAAACCTGTTTGGCTACCATGGGGTTGGCATGCCCTCTTATCGATATGACAGCCGCTCTCCCATATTGGAACCCAGAGAATTCTTTGTTTGGTTGGGTTTGGTTGCTGTTTCTGTTTGTTCATTGTTATTCTTAGTGCCATACTCCCCTGTTGTCATGATCATAACCAAAAGATTATCAGAATATTAAATATATTAAGATATCAGTAACTGTGCAACATCTACTACATAAAAGAGACTCCGATGGCTTTCTTGGCTTGGAATGAGGAATTTTCCTGACTCTTCATTAACAGAACAGATGAAGTTTTAATATGATTTATATGTTAATTTTGGGTGGCTGGGCCAATTACAGATTATGCTAACACTAGAGACCTGTAAGTCACCTTTGGCAATACCACTGAATACTTTTGCTTGATGTGAAAATGTCAGGAAGATCCAGAGAAGTCATTTTGTTATGGCAGCTTAATCATACGAGAATTGGCAACTTAATACCTGTTATGTTCACAGCAAATGAAGCTGACATCCGGTCCAAAGGAAATTGCACCATCATTTAGGTGGAGAAAACTTCTGAATAGCCACATGGTGTAAATTAGTAAGATGAACTAAACTTAGATAATATAATTACCCAATATGTATACAGATTCTCACCAAAAATGCAAAGCTGATTGACAGCCAAGGTCTAAAAAAAATGCAGAAACTTATAAATTCTACTAAAGCTTGTTTGCTTCATTTTATAAAATCACCAAATTTTGTTCATCAATAGACTACATTTTTTTATTATATTTTAGAATATATGGTCTACCACATGGAATGAGATTCATAGTTGATATTCTCTACGTTTGCCCAAGCATCCAGGATACTGGTAGACATATCCTGGTTTGTGTTTGAACACTCACTGTTCGGCCCGTGTGACTAATGTGGCCTTTTTGATGGAACAAAACATTCCCATCATTGTAGAAAGCTCTGTCAGACATCGATGATCCAAGATGATATAAAATAACATTCATTAAAGTATTTTATAAAGTTTAAAGCACTTCTTTTTATGTGTGATTTGTGCACATGTGTGTATTCATGTTCACACAGAGAAGAGCCAAAGTTATTGCTAGGTATCTTCTTCAATTGCTTTATCCAACTCAAAGCTCACTGATCAGCTAAACCAGATAGCCAGCAGGTAGGTGCCTGCTGCCAGCTTGTAGGTGGCTACCATGTTTTCCTACAGGTTCTAAGGATCCAAAATCCAGGCCTCCCATTTGCAAGCAAGCACTTTTATCTACTGAGCTAATCCCCAAACCCTTGAAGCATTCTAAAGAAACTCTGTGTCTGTTGATCTCCATTTTCAAGTTGATTGGATTTAGAGACACGCCTCTGGGTGTGCTTTGAGGTCCTTTCCAGAAGGGTTTACCTGAAGAAGGAAGACACACCCTGAATGTGGGTGGTATCACCACCTGGGCTAGGGTCCTGGACTGAATGCTAACATTTCTCTCTCCCTTCCTGATTGTGGAAACAATGTGAGCAGCCACCTCATCCCCCTTCCTCCATGCTGTCCACGCCAGGATGTACTGTGGACATGTGGACATGTGGACACGTCCTTCTCAAACTCTAAGTCATAGTAAACCCTTCTTGGCTGAGAAGATGACTCAGTCAATAAAATGGTTACATTGCAAGCAGAAAAATCTTAATTCAATCTCCAGAATCCATATTAGGAAGCCAGGCATGGTATACTTTTGTAACCCCAGCCCTGGGAAGGTGGAGACAGAAGGCTCCCTGGGGTTCACTGTCCAGCCAGTTTAGCCCAATTTCTAAGTCTCAGGCCAATGAGAGACCCTGTCACAAAAAACAAACACACACACAAACACACAAACAAACAAAGAACAAGTGAAAAACCAGATGCTGTGGCATATCCCTATAATCCCAGTGCTAGGGCAGTGGAGATAGGAGGATCTCCATATTGCTAGCCAGTCAGTCTAGCCAAGGCTCAAAGAGATACCCTGTTTAAAAAAATAGGTGGACAGAAACTGAGAAAGACACCTGATATTGCCTTCATACGTACATGTACATGCACACACAAGCAAACACACACACACACACACACACACACACACACACACACACACACACACACCAAGGTAGGCAACACTTGAGGAACAATACCCAAGGATGACCTCTATCCTCCACATGCACGTACACACAAACATGCACATACTCTCAAAAATTGCAATCATTTTAAAAACTTGCAAATAAAAAAATATCACACACTGACACTAATCAGGTCCAAAATCTATACATCTTAATGACCTTCTATATCAAGTTACTTCTTGCCAGGTATTCAGTCACAGAAACAGCAAAAATAATATACCCTTACATTTGCAGTTATTAGAAAGGAGCAACTTTCTATAAATAACTTGGGTTCTCACCCACAATAGCAAGCTTTGAAAAAAATCATTAGTATTCTAGTGAAATTAGCATTATTTAATTATTACTTAATCTCTCCCACTCTTAAAAAAAAAAAAAAACAAGTAATAGGCTTGTCAAAATAAACAGGCTATTATATAATCCCTCCTCTCTAGTGGCTTTGAGCCTTTCCTGGTTGCTCAACAGGAATATAGAAAGCTCTAAACATACTTAACTGGAGGATAAAGCTGTGGCTGTGATCAACGCTTTGTCCTCGGGAGTTACATAGGGTTGAATTTGGATTGCCAAATGGATTAGGAGGATTAGAGAAGTTAACGATTAAAGTTACAGTGTTGTGTTCCAGAGCCGATGATTCTAGAGTTCTGGTAACAACTTTCCCTTGTTATCCCAACTCTCTCGTCACACTGACTGCAGAACCCAAGAACAGAAGTCATGGGATAGCAGGGGATAGCTGGACAGGAATAAAACACCCTCAAAGGTTTTTGTCTTAGGGTCTCTCCCATAGAGCCAGGAAACATGACTCAATACCAATGGTACTCACTCCCTAAGAACACAGAGGTTAGCACTTCTCCCATGGAGCCTGCTTGTGCTCATTTAACATATTTTAGACTGAGAGTCATTTGGTTCTCTAGTGTACAAAGCAGTTATTGATGCCAAAGGTGTTTTAAAATAGTATGTGCAGGGCTGAAGAGATGGCTCAGAGGTTAAGACCACTGGCTGTTCTTCCGGAGGTCCTGAGTTCCATTCCTAGAAACCACATGGTGGCTCACAACCATTTGATGCCCTCTTCTGGTATGCAGGCATACATGCAGGCAGAACACTGTACATATAATAAATAAGTCTTTTTTAAAAAAGATTTATTATGTATCCAGTGTTCTGCCTGCACATCAGAAGAGGGCACCAGATCTCATTACAGATGGTTGTGAGCCACCATGTGGTTGCTGAGAATTGAACTCAGGACCTCTGGAAGAACAGACAGTGTTCTTAACTGCTGAGCCATCTCTCCAGCCCAAAAATAAATCTTCAAAAAAAATCTATGTATAGAAATACAATTAGAAATGACTATAGGAGAAAATATAGACACTGGAGATTCAGAAGATAAAAAATATAACTATATAGGTATGAAGTTTTCGCAATAAAATGTGTCTCAAATGATGGATAGTTGTAAGAAAAGAAAAATTGTTTCAAATTATGAAGATGTGATTAATCTAGAGAAGTCTCTGCTTGGGGTTTTACCTACTAAAGAGGAAAATAATTATTCAAAGCCTTACCTGTCTCTCATCTCCCCAGACGATTGAGGAGAGGTAACCAATGTATTTGAAATGAATGTGTACACCTCTAACGATTCTTGCTCTGGCAGACAGTGAGGGGGATAGACCAGGTTCAGCCACTATGGCTCAACAGAGAGACACGGGTCAGTTGTCAGCTAAGTAAAGGAGTGATGAGGGGGAGGCACTTGGAGCTGCGTTTAGGGGGCAGAGAAGGGAGCTTCATAGCAAAAAAAAAAAAGGGCAGTCATAACTTGTTGGGATCCAGAGAGGTAAAGAGAGAAACATTAGCTAACTGGCTCCATCCTGTTGCATGCTGTATAGAACCGCAGCATAGTTTGCATATTTGAGTCCTTACTGAGCAGAGAAAATTAACAGCAGAGGATGGTATAACCCTTGCACTTGGCCAGAGGAGCCCAACTCCAGACTCTTAGCCTTGATCTAAGACAGTTACTGTCACCCTGCAGTATAACTGGAATCACCTAGCCTTGTGGGTGGTGTGGGGTTAAAGGCAGGTTTTGATCCAGCAGGTCAGCCCTGGGGCCTGAGATCCTGCCATTGTTAGCAGCTTCTGAATGTGGATGGGCAGAAAACTAATCCTCCACCTTGTAGAGCATACCCCAAGCACTTTGCCTAAATGGCCCCAGTTCACGTCCAAGATAACATGAGTTCTGACCCTCTGTCCATCTTCCCAGTGATAATTTATATTGTTCATACCATTAGTATGGTGGTTTTCCCAAGGGATGGCTACCTAAGAGCACTTGACAGAACTTAGCTGTGCCCAAATGTCTAGGAATGTTTATGTTAAGGACCAGGACATGGGAAAACAAAGATGGGGGTGTGCTAGAGGTGGAGGTTGCTTCTGGGAAAGGTCCTTCTCTCCAGACTCTCGAATTCCAGTGAAGAAAACCATGTGTTGGCAAGTTTTATGTCAACTTGACACAATCTAAAGTCATCAAAGAGAAGGAAGCCTCAATAGAGAAAATACTTCTATAAATTTGGACTGTAGCAAGCCTGTTGGGCATCTTAATGTAGGAGGTCATAGCCCATTGTGGGTGAGACCACTCCTGGGCTGTGGTTCTGGGTTCTCTAAGAAAGCAGGCTGAGCAGGATTTCTCTATGGCCTCCATCAGCTCCTGCTTCCAGGTTCCTGCCGTGTTATGAGTTCCTGTCCTGACTTCCTTCTATAATAAACAGTAATATGGAAGTGTAAGCCAAGTAAACCCTTTCTTTCTCAAGTTGCTTTTGGTCATGGTGTTCCACCTCAGAACTATTAACCCTAAACTAGGATAAACCAGGAGTTTAAGAATTCTACATTTCAGCCTGGCCTTGTGGATGTTGATAAAGATATATTTGCCAGGGTATGAAAAAAGTACATATTCTCTTTAGTGGTTGGTTATATTCTTAGTAGGTTTGTGAGCCTCCTTTCTCACACTGAACTAACCTTCCCAGGCTCTGTGTATATTAGTGGCAGGTCTGTACACAGTGACACACTAGTCAGCAGATCGAGGGCCCTATGGGAGCTGGAACCAGACAGAACAAAACCTCATGAGGAATATGTGGAAATTCCTGGCAGGGGTGTTCAATGAAAGGCCTGAGTAACATCCAGGTTACACTTCAGTGTTGGGAAAGTTTCAAATATGAAAAGACTATACTCAATAAGATGATGGCCTTGTTCCCAGAAAACTTACAATCAAAATAGAGAACATGGAAACAGAATGAAACAAGACATTCACCACAGTTGGTTTCATATTTTGAATCATGAAAGAGTCTATTAAAGGCTCAAGAAAATATAGTATGTAAAATATTAAGAATAGTTTAATAATATAAAAACTGATCTCACTTCAGTTTCCCAGCCAAGAGAGAAAGGAGAAAGACTAGAGGTGGTTGCCAGATATCTTGCACTGGAAGTTTTAACTTGGAGGGCTCCGTGAAGATGACTCAAGCAGCCAGCCGCATCTCTGTGTGCACAGAAAACCACCTTGCTGAGAGTTTCCTTCAAAAAGAAGTTGGTAAGGAAGTCCTGACCGGTCAGATCTGGAACATACTTGCTTTAAATACCTATTTTCTTTCTTTTGGCTTCTTGTTGTTGCTTCAGTTTCTTTCTCATTAGCTAACCCCAGAGGCTGTTAAAGACCAAGGTTAGTTGGGTTGATTGGGGGTCGCAATGTACATAATGTGTAAAGGATTTTTATAGAAAAATGTGTTTCCCTGGTGAAAACACATCTTAAAGCATCAATAATATTCTAATACATTAATTTTACATTATATTCCTAAATATAATGTTTGAATATAAAATTGGATCAGGGTTCAGCAGCTAAAGGCATTTACTGCCAAGCCTGATAAGCTGAGTTGGATCCCTTGGAGTCACATGATGGAAGCTAAGAACCGACTCCTTCAGATTGTTTGACGACCTCCCTACACTCACTGTGGCACTTGAGCTCAAGCTTGAGTGTACACTAAACAAATACATGTGCTAAAAACTGCAAAGTGGGAGAGCTGAAGCATCAGCTCAGTGGTTAAGAGCACTTGCTGCTCTTGCAGAGGTCCTGGGTTCAGTTCCCAGAACCCACAAGGTGGCTTATAACCATCTGTAACTCCAATTGCAGGCAATCTAACACCCTCTTCTGGCCTCCATGAGCACCAGGTATGCACATGATACATAGACATACACACATAAAATGAAATTAAATTAAAAGTGAAGCACAAAGAGATAACATTTTTCAATCTCCTGGCTTGGAACATATTACCATACCTTTTAGGATACATTCAGTTCAGCTGCAAATAACAAAGTCTAAGTTATGTAGCATGGATCTTAAAGGTACTTACTAATAAAATCAAATATGAGGCCAGTTATTGGGGTGAATGCTGGAAGACCAGAGAAGCAGAACAAGCCACAGCTTCCTCACCTTGCCAGTTCCTCAGCTGATCCTGATTCCTCAGACTGGAAGCCTCTGAGTCCTCATCAAAATTAATGGCTGCAACTTTCCCAATCTTACAACCATCCCAGGCCACTCAGAAAGAGAGCTCTGGAGTGTCAGTATTCCAGGTCAGAACCCTGGCATTCACCCTGACTGAACTACTTTCGGTCATGTGTTAACCTCTGAGCCAATGACTGGTCTCCTAAAAATTAAATATGTTCTTTGGGAATGTCCTGTAAATTGTGTGCGCTCTCCAAAGCATCCTTCTATCTATACATGGAGTAGATGCTCAGATGAAAATCTGCGTTCAGTTAGGACAGAAGAAGAGCAAATGACCCCATGGTAGGAAAACTACCAATGTCCCTATGTAACTCTGAGTCAACCCCTTCCTGTTACAGAATCAGTGATCTTGATGTTAATGGTGTGTAAGAGCCAATGGTGTCACTCATTAAAAATCATCAGTTCTAAAGCCCCACAATGACCAGCTGCCTTTTATAAATAAGTACGACAGGTAGCTCTGCCATACACAATCTGTGGGACACTCAAACACTGGACAAGTTTGGAGCTTCTCAAAATGAGGCCCACGGACCCATCCCAGTCATGAACTGTTTATTACTGCTCTGTGCTGAGGTAAGAGACTTGCTCCAGAACACAAGCCAGCTGTGACTTTGAGCACAATAATGCAGCTAATTATCTTTATGACAGGCATTCTTGGTGAAAGGCACAGGGCATTGGTAAATGGATCGTGGTGGAGTTTTGTCTTATGACAGTTACTGAATAATTGTTTATCACCAGACACTGTCGGGTGGGTCACAAGGAGACATGTAGGAATTGACCTACAGGGTCTGCAGGACATTTCTAAGTGTCTTCAGTGGCCCTGAAAGTCTTTCACTCTGACTATGCCAGGTACCAATCAAATAATGGGCCAACTTGCTTAAGGTGAGGCCCTATGGTTAGGCAGCTAGTTACAATAGTGTTATATTCAGAAATGGCTCAGTGACATTGCAGGCTAAACCACCTACAAATGGATACCAATCCTTGTTTTTGCTAGCTCCCACCAGCAACTTCCATGTAGCAAACCATAGTTTCTTCTATCTGTATGTTCCCCTGGGGTATGTCAAAGGAGCAAAGCACTATTCACAGAAAAGAGTTCCAAATTCTGTTGAAATAAAATTAAAGAAAGGGAATTAGAGTACTGATTTCAGTATTCTTGTATTTTAGAGTTGGATGGCCAAAAAAGAGGCTTGGGTAATGTAAAGATCCCAGACCCTGGCCATAAATAGATTTGGGTTCCAGATCTTTCTGTCACCTGCATCACTTGGGCACTATCTGACAAGTTTTAGAAATAGTTGTGCCTACTTTTTAGAGTTTTTATTAGAACTACAGAGTAGACCTCCCACGGTTCTGGGAAGGCCTAGCCACTAGGCCTTAGCGTTCCACAAGTCAAGTAAAGTCTGTACAATAATATTGGCCTGATGCCAGGCATGGCAGCACACATCAATAATTAAAACATTGGTGAGGCTGAGCCAGGAGGGTTGCTGCAAATTTAGGACCAGCCTGCTGTACACGGTGAGTTCAAGGCCAATTGTGCTTCACTACACAGAGAGACCATGAAGGAAAGAAGGGAGGAAAGGAGGGAGGGAGGATAGGAGGGAGGGAGGGAGGTGAGCAGAGAATGAGAGAAAGAGAGACAGAGTCAAGTTAGTGTAAGGGAGATAACCTTTTATTCTACTGCTGGAAACCAAACTTCAGTTTTTCTCTGCACCTCCCATCCCTTCTGCCACTCTCCACATGGGAACCTTAGGATGAGTTGATGCTACTACCCCCAATTCAGTAGTGGACCCAAGACTAAACCCTGTCCCATTAGAGTATGGTATTTTTCTAACCTGGTAACGGCTTTAAGAATGGAAACGTGGTTGAACACTAGGCATTAGAATGGAAGAAGACATTTTCTGGGAAAGCTAATTTAAAAAAAAAAAATCTAACTTTTTACTGTTAAATTTGAAGCTTGCAGAAGGTGCCCTGTGACTTTGGGAAGTCATCTTGCCCCACATAAGTCAATAGGGGAGCAGAGCACACAGGTTAAAAAGAAGTCACCCTGAGGGCACAATTCAATACCCAAATTCACCTACACTGAGTTACAGCTAACTGAGACAGTACGACCATTTTTTCATTATCAAAGCAGGCTGAACAGATAATACCCAGGTGTGTGTTTTTAAACCACTGATATTGGGGAATAGCCCTGGAAACTCAACTCACGGCTTGCGGGTAGCATATAAACTCATTTTAGTAGGCGCAAGAAAGAGATTCAAAGTTGATACACACTTGTTTCTTTTAAGAAGAACTCATCGCAAACTAGGAGCAGAAGGAATCTCCCTTCATCTGATAAAGGGTATCTGGGAAAATAGAACCATAGTGAACCTTTGACTTGGTAGTTGAGCATTGAAATCTTTCCATTTCTGAGTGTAATAGCATAAAAGTGACTCTGAATGCAACCTTTTCTTAGCACTGTTGTCTAAAGTGGAACTTCCAAACAGTTCAGAGAGAATGTGTGTGAGCATTGGAAAAGCAGATTGTGTAGTTATGCACATAGTAAATTTAAAAAGTCTGTCCATATATTGGGTAAAAGGAGATCTCAGGAATGCTGTTGGATATAAAGGCAATATACAGACATTAACAGCCTTGACATACCAAAAACAATGATTAAATGAGGAATTTAAACTGAAACTACAAACAATAGCATCAGTAATGTTATGCATCAAGAAATAAATTTCTTCAAGAGATTGAAGTCTAGCCAGGCATGGTATGCACATCTTTAAACACTCAGAGGGCAGAGGCAGACAGATCTCTGTGAGTTCAAAGCCAGTCTGGTTTACAGAGAGGGTTCTAGGACAGACAGGGCTACATTTATTTTGAGAGTCTGTCTCAAAATAAATAAATAAATTCATTTTTGAGAAGAATGAAGTTTTCTATAGGGAATATTATATAACTAAGACTGTTAAAAATATTAAATGGGACAATATATAATATTAATTGACTAAAAGATCCAATAGGATTTATATTCAATATGATTTTGTCTTGTTTTGTTTTAGAACTTGTCAAGCTAATTTTAAAATACATATGGTGACACAAAGAGTTAAAATATCCAATCCAATATTTTTACTTGATTGCTTATTTGTTTCTATTCTTGTTTGTTTGTTTGTTTGTTTGTTTGTTTGTTTGTTTTGAGACACAGGCTTACTCAATAGTGCAGGGTAGCCTGGAACTCACCCACCTATCCCAGGTGTACTCAAACTCAACAGTCCTTCTGTGTTGGGATTATAGGTGCACACCACAATGCCCAGCTCAAGATACTCTTGAAGGATGTGTTCTGGAAGAGCTCAACATATGTAAATATCATAGCTTTAGTAGCTAAGGCTATGTGATTAATACAAAGAAATAAATATGTGCCAGAGAGAGACTAAAAATATCCCCCAAAATATGTAGGTCTTGATTTAAACAAAAATGGCCCACAGGGCATGAGGAAAGGATAATATTTTTAATAGACATGCTGAGACACTTGGTAGTTGAAATTGGACTTGAACAGATAAAAACTTTATTGGTATGTAGCAAAGTACAATTTAAAAACCACAATGAGATGCCACCACATGATCCTCAGGATAATACAAACATCTGAAATAACAAGTGTTGTTGAAGCAACTGACAGTATTCTCGGATACCCACGAGAGGAAAGACCCTGAGCGTTGACAGCATTGTAAATCAGTCCAGTCACTTCAGAAGACTAATTATGTAGCCTGTTAAAGAGGAAGAAATATATGTGAGCCAGCAACTGAGCACTCCAGGTACATAACTACAGGAATGTCCATCTGCGTGCACAAGAATACACAAAGAAGCAGACACAATCCAAGCATCTAGCAGCAGTGGAATTGGCCTATGGCTGTGTGCGAAGGTTATCGGTAAAAAACCACATCAGCAATGGCAACAGAAATGAATAGACAATGTACATGCAAGTGTTTGAAACAGCTGAGAAACAAGACAATAAAAATATGCAATGTAGGATGACAGTTTAGCCGATTCACAACTGTAATCTCAGCACTTGAGAGGCCGAAGAAAGGACTGCTGTGAGTTGTGAGTTTGGGACCAGCCTGGGCTATACAATGTGAGATCCTGTCTCACAAAACTACATTTTAGAGTTGAAAATAGGCAAAGTTTAAATTGTATTAGCTAGGATATTTACCAAGATGGTAAAATGATAAAGAAAAGCAAGGGTGTCATTGGTTACTGTAAAGAAACCAGTACAGTGTAGTAATTCCAGCTATTGGGAAGGCTGAGGCAAGAAAATTGTGTAAGTTCAAGGCTAGCCTGCAGTATATCTCAAGACCCCATCTTAGGTGGGGAAAAGTAAGGAAGACAAAGCCCAAAGAAGAAAGAATGTCAAGGGGTGGGGAAATCTTAGGAGTGTGGGACTGGTTGTGGTGATGGGAACACTCTAGATCTAGCCTGCCATATCCTGGGGCCACTTATCTCACTTGACTATTGAGCATGTGAAATGTAACCAATAGGACTGAATTTTAATTGTATTTCATGTTAGTTCTTAAATTTAAGTAGCCACATTGGACCAGTGGTTTTGCACAGTGCGGTATCTAGTTTATAGCAATCAAGATTCCAACAAAAATTACTCACTCAACAAATAATTTGAGGAAGAATCATGGAAAGACAGTTACTCACCATAGTGTAGAGCAGCCAGGGGCAAGAGGCACCCTGAGGCTAACTAACATCAGCTGCACTTTTTCCAGCCCCACATCTGAAGAGATAAGGAGAAGGCATGGTCCTGGATTGGAAAAAGAGAATGAATGAGATTCTCCTGTGTTAAAAGACGTGCAGCCAGTCTGAGATACCTTCTAGTAGGAGCCACTATTTTAGTCATACTATGTTGCTTTCTTTCCCCTCTGGTCTCTTCACCAGAGGCCCCCATAGCCACACCCAAGAGGGAGTAGGTGGACAAGGTGGCTCACAGCTGCTCACTGATCCACACAGGCTAGGCTTCCTGACAAAGGGCAAGAGGAAGTGGACCTGACAGAGGGAAGGCATCCGGCACACTATTCTCATCTTGGGTCTCTGCAGTTATCATTTTTAATTACACTGGCTATGGTAGTTTGTATGACAATGGCCCCATAGGCTCATAGGGACTGGCACTATTGGGAGGTGTGGCATTGTTGGAGGAAGTGTGTCACTGGGGGCGGGCTCTGAGGTCTCAGAAGCTCAAGCCAGGCCTAGTGTATCTCATTCTCTTCCCGCTGCCTGATGATCCAGATGTAGAACTCTCAGCTACATCTCCAGCACCATATCCACCTACATGCCGCCATGCTGCCTGCCATGATAAATGGACTGAACCTCTGAACTGTAAGCCAGCAGCAATTAAATGTTTTCCTATGTAAGAGTTGTCATGGTCGCCAGGCGGTGGTGGCGCAAGCCTTTAATCCCAGCACTCAGGAAGTAGAGCCAGGCAGATCTCTGTGAGTTCGAGGCCTGCCTGGGCTACAGAGTGAGTTCCAGGAAAGGCACAAAGCAACACAGAGAAACCCTGTCTCGAAAAACAAAGCAAAAGTTGCCGTGGTCATGGTGTCCCTTCACAACATTAGAAACCCTAAGACAGTGGTCATTTCTTTTTGTATAAAATTATAATCTATACTTCCAAAGATGAGGGGGTTGGGAATATAGCTCAGCAGTTGAGAACTTACTTCGCATGTGCCAGGCCCTGGGCTGCCTCCCTGCTGCAGCTGAACTCTGAAATGGCCCCACAGATTCACGTGGTTGAATACGTGGCTCCTAGCCGGTGGTGTTATATGAGGAGGATGCAGAACCTTTGGAATACAGGGTGCAAACAGGTATTAAAGGCAATACCCTGGTGCTGGCCACCGGTGCTCTGCTTCCTGGCTGCCACAACTGTGAGCACCCCTCCACCATGCCACACTCCTGCCACTGCTGTGGGTAGAGCTGTGTCAGCTCCTCCTTGATGGGAACTAGAGGTCAAAGCAAGCCTCTCCTCCTTCAAGTTATTCTGTCAGATCATTTTATCACAATGCTGAGAAAAGTAGCTAACATCATCTCCAACAGGCACGTGCACGCACACCACAAAAAAAGTGGAGAGGGAGAGAGAGTCTAAATGAAAAAAAATAAATAAATAAGAAAAGACAAAAAGGAAGGGAATAGAAAAGGAAAAAAATACATACCTGACCAGAGTGGTCCTGCATTAAATACTGCTTTTCAACAAAAATCTGATAAATTCATCAAAACTAAAATATAGTCACCAAAACTCTGCATAGGTAGATGTTCTTGTCAAGTCAATAAAATTAAAATTATACATACATATATATGTATATATATATATATTTATACATACATATATATGTATATATATATATATATATATATGTGCATATATATGTCATTTATTTACCCCAGGATGAGGTTTGGTGGCCTCTTTTACTTTTTTTAATTTTAACATTTTCTTTTTAAAGTAACCAGAAGTAAAGACACAGTGCTCAGAAATGATGTAACCAAACATGGTGGTGTGGGCTTTTGATTTTGTTTGCCTTCTTGTGGTGTTAGAACCACAATTCAGCCTTCTGACTAGAATCAGAGCCAGAAATATGAACTGTGGTTTGTTTTGAAAAGTGTGTACATTGGTTAGGAATGCTTTAACTGGGAGTGTAAAATGATCTAGCTTAACATAGAGATTATTTTTCACATTAAAAAAGAAGAATCTGGAGGCTGCTGGTATTGATTTCATGACTCCACAATTTAAAGGCTGGCAGCTCTGTGATTCTTCTGGCCAAGTTCTCCACTCACAAATGACTAAGACAGAACCATGTTATCAAGTTGAAGTCACATAAAGGAGGGAAGGGGAAGGGATTATAGGACAAAAGCATCAGTGTTTTGCTCTTAGCAAAAAAGCAAAGGCTTTCTTCCTACACCAAGAAACTTGGGCCGGAGCTGTACCACATGGCCTCCCCTGCCTGCCAGGGGCCTGTCATATCAATGCACAGCTTTCTTGGCCTTCATAAGTCAGCACAGGATGGGGAAACTGGATGCTGTTGTCAGCTAAGCTAAGCCAAGCCAACTGAGCTTATACTAATACATAAACTACTTCCGTCTATAGTGTTCAAGATCTCGATCACAAGAGTGAATTCTTTGAATTCAGAAATCATTTTTCTAGAAGGCCTCTATTTACATTTGCATGCTACCCAGAAGGATGATACAACAACACCCTTTATGTGTTAACTGGTTTCTGAAGATTTTTGAATGGTTGCTAGAAGAAAACCAAACATTAAGAGAACATGTTTTAATGCAGGAGAATTATGTCAGGGAAACTCCAGACACTGACAGTGAACCTTCTGTATCAGCAAGCAGGTGAAGGGCTCAAGTCAGCAAGTAGACAAGGAAGAAAGTTCTTGGAGATAACTCTCACCTAGTGCACTTTGCCTGGGATCAATCGCAAAGCCATAGACATGGCAGATTTTCTATATGTGCCATTAAAATGGGCCTGATTAACCCCTCTCCCAGCATACCTGGAATTAAGAAGCTGTGGGCATCAGAAAGATAGTGACAGACAGATGCAGCCTTAGACCCTTAGGAGCTACTGACTCTTAGGGTCCAAATCCAGGCTCTACCAGCTGGTGCCCTGACTCAATTTTGGACCTTCCTTGTGCCCTAGTTTCTTCTCAATGGGAAAGACTCTTGAGATGGTAATGAGCATAGAGCAAGTTAACAAATGTAGCTCACTTGAAATCATGCCTACTGTGTACAAGGCAGGTGCTGTATAAGAGCTGGCTTCAAAGACAAAGACTTTCTTCATGATTATATTAGTTTTTACTCTGTGTGTGTGTGTGTGTGTGTGTGTGTGTGTGTGTGTGTGTGTGTGTGTGTTTTAGAAACTCTTCCTTTTCTGTTTTAATTTTTTTATTCTAATAGGAGAAAATATTTGCCAATTGCTTAGCTGAGTAACAGCTAACATACAAAATACATAAGCAGTTCAAAACATTTAACAACAAAAGCATTCCTAGGTTAGATGACTAATCCATCCTCAGCTTTGCCAGTTCTTGACTCCCACATGGTGATACTGTTTTGTGTTGTTTTGTTCTTTTGTTTGTTTTCGGTACTCGAGGCAACACTGTGATAAACATTCTTGGAGCTAATTTCCTTTGTACTTCCATGATCCCTTAGTATAAACTCTCAGTGTAAAATTGCTAGGTCAAAAATTATGCCTAAGAGGCTATAGAGCTGGCTGAAGAGTTAAAAGCTGCTCTTTCAGAGGACCTGGGTTTGGTTCCCAGCACCCGCATGGCATCTCACATCCCTCTATAACTCCAGTCCTTGGAGATCTGACACCCTCTTCTTGGCCCCCACAGACACCAGCCACTCAGGAGGTGCACATATATGCATGCAGGCAAAACATTTATCCACAAAAAAATAACAATAAATCTTTAAAAATAGAAAAGCATACATTAAAAAAATGACTAAAACCAACCAGCTGGTAGTTGTAGACACAGGAGTGTAGCAGGGGAAAGGAGTGAGCAAGAACAAAGTGTGACACACGTGTGTGAAGACGTCATGGTGATACCCATTACTTTGTGTGCTAACTCCAAAACATTTTTAATGGATCACACATAAGTAGCCATTAAAATTGAAGGCAAAAGATCATAAGTTTCAACCCAGGTTAGACTTTATAGTGAGTTCCAGGTCTACCTGGGTTCATATAGCAAGACCCTGTCTCAAAAAACAAAACAAAAATCATGCATAAAGAACTGCAACCGGGCGTGGTGGCGGTGCATGCCTTTAATCCCAGCACTCGAGAGGCAGAGGCAGGTGGATCTCTGTGAGTTCGAGGCCAGCCTGGTCTACAAAGCAAGTTGCAGGAAAGACACAAAAAAAAACCCTGTCTCAAAAAAAAAAAAAAAAATGGAGTTGGGGATTTAGCTCAGTGGTAGAGCACTTGCCTAGCAAGCACAAGGCCCTGGGTTCAGTCCTCAGCTCTGAAGGAAAAAAAAAAAGAAAGAACTGTCCATGTAGCTCAGTGGTCGCACACTTGCCTAGCATGCACCAGGCTCTGGGCTCACTCCTGGGTACTGAGAAAAGAAAATCATGCCTATTTTTAAGTTTTGAGAAGTATGTTTCAATTAATCTCCCAGGGATGGGGCTATATCGAGGTACCCACTAGTTTCTGTACCCCTTTGGGAAGCAGTGGTTATTTCTGTTTGTTTCTTTAGTTTCTCCACAACACTTTCCAAACCTCCTGAACATGGGCCTCTGTAACAGAACCCCCAGCATGTGTGTCTGCCATGCCTGTGAATTATTTGCCCTCATGCTATAGCTCATGACCTTTCACCTCAATGACATCCTCTTATGCACTGGATTTTTGCCATGATGGTTTTTTTTATGGCTAGAGAGTCTTTATCTCAGAGTCTGAAGTGGATGTTTTGGAACAGAGGTTGCAGATAGAATTGATCATGAGCTAGGCTGTTTTTTTTTTCTGTTGTTGTTGTTTCAAGTACAAGTTTGTTTTTAAAAGAAAGGGATCCCTGTGACATTCCTAGGTTTGGGCACAATGGATCATGACTGTCAACTCATTTCTTGAGATGAAAATCTAAATCTTTCAGCTCTCCCCTGTGTACTGTTTACTCATTAATTTAACATTTACCTATCACCTACTGAATTGTGAAGTGTGCTCAGGAGATAAAGAGGAATAATAATGGTCTCTGATCTGGATGGGCTTGTGATTGAGGAAGGCAGACAGATAAACAACTAACTCACAACATAAATATTCTGTAGGACATTTTTGTCCTCTAATCACCACACATATGCCGTAACATGCTTCTGCGCATACACACACACACATATACAGAGAGAGAGAGAGAGAGAGAGAGAGAGAGAGAGAGAGAGAGAGAGAATAAATCAAATTATATACCATTTGAAATGTTTTACCTGTAGTCAAATGGTAAATAAATGGTTATAAGGGATAGTCTTTGCTCAATTGACTTTTGTGTTGTGGGATTTTAGAGTCCTGCTTATTAAATTTGATCAAAAGCTCATATACCAGGGCTTGTAAGATGACTTAGCAGGTAAAAGTGTACAAGCCTGAAGACCTGGGCACACCCCATCTTTCCCAGGTACCTGAAGATGAAGGACCTATACCATTTGGAAGCAGTGACTCCTTCCTCAAATACAGAGACATCATCACAAGACTGCAAGAACAGGAGAAATCAGGGAAACATGACAACCAAAGAAACACAAATTTCCAGTAACCAAGGAACAGAGATCTCTTCATTGCCTGATGGAGAATTCAAAATAAATGCTTCAGTATTGGATGTGGTGGAGCATCCTAAGGCAGGAGGATTGAGAGTTTGAGGGAGATCTTGGTTACACAATGAGTTCTCAGTCAACCTGGGTTACATAGCAATATCCTGAATCAAAACAAATAAAACCAAACAAATTCTCTTAAAGAGGTCTAGTAAGCTACTAGAAAACATACAACTCAGTGTAATCAGGAAAACAATATAAAAACAAAAGAATTTCATTCAGGGCTGAGATGGATCAGTTGTTAACTCTACAATCATGAAGACCTGAGTTCAAATCCCCAGCACTTAGGCTAAACTCTAGACGTGGCTGCATTGGAGGAGTGGAGACAGGTAGGTCCCAAGAGCTTGCTGGAAAGCTAGTGCGGCCAAAACAGCAAGCTTCCAATTCAGTCTCAAGGCAATTAGGCAGAGACTGATAGGGGAAGACACCCAGCATCCTGCTCTGGCCTCCATGTGCTTACACATTGATACATGTATTGGCACAACTCACACACATACACCACACCCAGGACAGAATTTTTTGGAGAAGTACGTTCAACAAAGGGAAAAATAATTCATTAAAGTACATAACCACAAACAAATTTAATGCCTGAAGAATACAATGAATGAAATGAAAAATGTAATAGTCTCCTATGCAGACTGTTGCACACACAGAATGAAGAGTCGGTGAACTAAAGAAGAGAGTTTAAAGTGGTCCAGACAGTAGAGAACAAGAATGAAAAGATGACTTCAGTGTTTGTGGGGTAGATGGAGTCCCCTCCCCTAGTCCTTCCCTACCTACATCCTTTAGCCATTCCCAGGACCCAGGGCCGTATGTGCAATTAGGGCAGAGTTGCATACAACCAGTTGGGAAAGGGCATGCTAGGACCCTCTCTGACCCCTCCTTCCATCAGTAAACAAGCCCAGCTCTGGTGATTTTTGGCAAACCAGCCCAGCTGAATTTCTGAAGATGGCAGCGGTTTGGCTGGGAGAATAATTTTATACAATGCTCACCAAAACCATGGGCATGTTTCCTCCAGTAAACATTTGTTTAGTTAGCCCAAGCTAACTTAGCTCCAAGCCAGCTGTTAGCATGTTCAGACAAAGAAGGGATTGATTACTCTCAAATACCTAGATTCCTCTCCAAAGAAAATGAAAAACAGTAAAATTAAAACAGCAGATTCCTTCAGTGACCGCTGGCTGAACCTGGGCTTCTGGGGCAGAGCCTGCTACCCATACTGGTATAACAATTCCAATACAACTTGCCTAATCCTGGTATTCACAGTGCCTGGGGTATTACTAGATGTACCCCAATATCCCAGTTACCAACTTTTAGAAACAATCCTGCAGCCATGTATCAGAGGTCTAAAAGAGATGACCGCCTAAGATTATACCCAAGGTTCATTAGTCACCAGTTTTCTACCACGTCTGAGCAAGGGACCAATTTTATTTGTCTTTCATAGTTTGAATAGGCAGAAGACAGAGGTGGGATGGGAGGCTTGTTTAATTACTATTGTTTTATTACTATGCAATGGCCCCTCGAGAATTTCAGGGCCTTAATGCCACATGACTCCAAATGAGTCAATGTATTTATTCTTGTCATCAAGATGCCAGGTAATCACTGTGACAGCCACTGGCTGAATCATCACTTTACATAATATGACACTAGCCATAAGGAATAAGTACCAGAGACTCCATGCTTTATGCTTTCTGAAAAATACAGTCTCTATGGCGAGGTTATAAGACACATGGGAGAAGCCACTTTATTAATTTATTTTTCAAGCATGGGGTAAATGTTTTAGGTTACTTTTCTCCATTTCTTGCCTAAGACATTGTGCAACAAAAATGGGTTCTTTTTAGCTCATCTACCCGATCCAGATTCTTTGTTTGTTTTGAAAAGAGGAAGAATACACAAAATAGTACAGAGATTTTTATTTACAGTTTCTTTACCTTACAATTTTCATAAGCAAAATATGCAAACCTACAAGAAAGCCAGGTTTTACTTTTAACTGAGTGCTGCATAATTCTATTAAACACAACTGAATTGAATCCAGTGTTTATGGGGATGCTTATTGGGTGCGTAGGATGGTGAGTTTTAATGGTCAACTTGACACAACCTAGAATCCTCTGAAGGGACAGTCTCAGTGATGGACTGTCTAGACCATGTTGGTCTGTGGTCATGTCTGTGGGTGATTTTCTTGATTGTATTGATTGGTGTGGGAAGAGCAGGCCCAGTGTAGGTAGCACTGTTCCCTAGGTTTGTGTTCTCAATAATACAAAGCAGAGAAAGTAACTAAGCAGGCTGAATAGTAAGCATACACATATTCACGTTCTCTCTGCTGTTGACTGTGCATATGATTCATTTCTTCAAAGTCTTGCCTTGATGACCCTGAAGTTATGGACTGTAATATGGAATTGTGAGCTAAAACAAACCTTTCTCCCCTAAGTTGATTTTTATCATGATGTATTTTCCAGATGAAATATCCTCTGGTTATAATTTCTTCTACCCCAGATCCTCCCTACTTACCCAAAATTCCAAATTTACACCCTTTCTCTCTCATTAGAAAATAGGCATATAAAAATAATAATAAAATGAAAACAAACCAGAATATAACAAGAGAAAAAGCAAAAACAAATAAATAAGAGAGCCGAAGAAAAAGCACAGGAAACACACACAGGTGCACACACACACATTCACCCATGGTGGGGGGAAACCCTTAAAAACAAAATCAGAAACTATAATATATAAACAAAAGACCCAAAAAGGTTTTTTAAAAATGCCCAAACAGAGCACTATTCAAAGAAAAAAAAAAAAAAAACCTTCCAAATAAACCACTGAGTTCTTTTTGTGTTGACCATCCACGGGTGGGCATAGGGCCTGCCCTTAAGTGTGGTTTGTATACCCAGTGATACTCCATTGGGGAAAATGAATTTTTCCTTTGTGAGTGGATATTGATTAGAGCTAGCTTCTGGGTAAGGGATGGGGCACTGTGTCACCTTCCCCTTTCAGCAATGGGACCCTGTCTTATTTAGGATCACTATTGCTGTGATGAAACACTATGACCAAAGCAAGTTGAGAAGGAAAGGATTTCTTTTGCCCACAGTTCCACACAACAGTTCATCATCAAAAGCAGTGAGGACAGGATGTCACACAGACAGGAACCTGGAGGCAGGAGCTGATGCAGAGGCTATGGAGGGGGTACTGCTTACTGGTTGGTCAGCCTGCTTTCTTATAGAACTCAGGACTACCAGCCCAAGGATGGCACCACCCACAATGGTCTGGGCCCTCACTAATTAAGAAAATGCCCTACAGACCTTCCTACAACCCATTCTTTTTTTTTCCCCCCAAGACAGGGTTTCTCTGTGTAGCTTTGTACCTTTCCTGGAACTCACTCTGTAGCCCAGGCTGGCCTCGAACTCACAGAGATCTGCCTGCCTCTGCCTCCCTAGTACTGGGATTACAGGAGTGTGCCACCACCGCCCGGCCTACAGCCTGTTCTTATGGAGGCATTTTCTTAATTGAGTTTCCTTCCTTTCAGATGACTAGTTTGTGTCAAGTTGACATAAAACTATCCAACACAGACCCCACCTGGCTTAGACCTGTCTAGTGCAGACCCTAGGCATACTGTCAGTGTCTGTGTGTTCATATGTGTGTCAGTCCTGTTGTGTCTAGCAGGCCTTGTTTTGTTGGAGTCTTCCTAACTGATGGTTCTTATACTCTTTCTACTTCCTCTTCCACAGAGTTTCCTGAGCCCCAAGGGGAAGGATTTGATAGAGACCTCCCATTTCAGACTGAGTGTTCCAAAGTCTCTTATTCTCTATATTTCATGGGTATTTGTTCCCATCTACCATAGGAGGAAGTGTCTCTGATGATGGCTGAGTAAGACACTGATTTATGAGTTTAGCAGAATGCTTGTAGGCATCATTTTATTGCTGTGTTCCTCTAGGATAACAGCATTTGGTTTTCCCCTAGGTCCATGGCCTATCTAGTCTCAGGTTCTTGGCTGCCTGAGCAGTATTGGGCATGCATTCCATCTCATGGAGTGGGCCTTAAATCTAGTAAGATAATGGTTGGTTACCCCCACCACCTTTGTGCCACTATTGCACCAGTGTCTCTTGCAGGCAGGACACCACTGCAGACTGGAGGTTTTGTAGCTGGGTTTCAGGTTTTGGTGACCCTGATTCCTCCAACAAGCCTGTCAGCCGTGAGAGGAATCCCATTTTGCCACTGACTGTTGCTGAGCTACCCTTTGCTATTCTTAGGAAAATGGTACTTTTTCTACTCTGAGGATAGTGTTATACAACACTAATGCACTTGGGAGATGCCCACCACTAGAATATTAGCCACCCTAAGGGGTAGAGTGGGACTGCCTTGGGAGAGTAAGACAAGCTGCCCAGCCAGCAGGTTGCAAAGCTAACGATGGCCAATAGAGGCTACAAGTATACAAAGAAAGCAAGCTACTGAAATGAAGACAGTGAAGACACTTGTCCAATACTGACTCAACACCAGCACAAACCACAAGAAAGATAAGCATCCCCATTTCAGTTTCTCCTTCAGCCTCATGTGTACACATGAACAGCTCTGTTTTCCAAAGACCCAGAAAAAGCTACTACCAGATTTCATCTTTTCCCTTTTTAAAAAAGCCCTTGTTCTTCCACTTATTTTTTTCTTTTTACTACACTTTCAGCAGTATTTTTTTTTAACTAACTCCATGGCATTTTTAAAATTATGCTTTTTTTTATCCCCCTTGCTCATGTGTGCCACCAAGACCAGCATGTGTCTAATTTGTTTATACTTTTTATTAGACTTTTTTTGTTTAATCTTTTTAAAATATTTATTTATTTATTTTATGTATATGAGTGTTCTATCTGCATGTACGACTTTATATCAGAAGAGGGCATCAGATCCCACTATAGATGGTCAGGAGCTACTGTGTAGTTGCTGAGAATTGAACTCAGGACCTCTGGAAGAGCAACCAGTGCTCTTAACGGCTGAGCCATCTCTCCAGCCCTTGCTTTCTTTTAACCTCTATGTTTACACCTTTTTTTCCATTCTACTACACATTCATTCATTCATTCATTCATTCATTCATTCATTTGAAGACAAGGTCTCACTAGTTAGCTCTGGCTGGCCTGAAAGTCTCCAATTAGATGAGACAGGTCTTGAGTTCATAGAGATCTGCTTGTTTCTGCCTCTTGGGTGTTGGGATGAAAGGCTGTGCTCAGCCATCCTTCTATCTTTTTATAGTATTTTGACTTTTACTTAGTAATGAAAAAAAGTCACCTCACATGTTTTTATTTCTTACTCCTCTCCTTACATTGATTTATGTGCTTTGTTTCTGAACTCAGGCTTAGAGGTCCTCTGTCACTTCCCCAGACTTGTCTCCAATCTCTGGCTACAATGCTCACCTCTCTTCTTTTCCTCTACTTAACCCTCCTTCTCTCCCTCTCCCCCACTTCGTGCCTCCTCTCTTTAGCTAGCTCATTTAATAGTTCCCTATTTACCCTAAATAGTTTTTTAACTTCACAGCACGTTCTACGTTGCATTTTTCATTTTCTGTGCTATGGCTATTGGTATGTATTAATAGGCTTTCAGGACTTTTAACTATATTTCTACATCTTGTCTGGTTTGATGTTGTTGCTGTCATGGTGTGGAAATTATACGCCTTTCTGGTGAGGAATCACTTCACATATTAGAGATGAAGGACTCTTTCATAATGTTTGTCCAGCTCTTGGCTAATGCCCGAGGAAGAGGCAGCGTTCAACAGAAGATTTTATGAACTTGTGTATACCTTAGGCTTATGGATTTTATATACACTGCTATCCTTAAATCTCTTTGGGGTCCCAGGCCCAGGTTACACTTGGAGCAATTTAAACAGGACAGGAGACAGGGAGTCTGGCAACTTAGACAGACGGGAGATTTACACAGCAAAAGTATTCCATATTGCCAGAGCTGTTTCAAGTACACCACTGTTGTTCTTATCTGGATAGTTGTTACCCAGGGTCATCCTGCCCACCTGGCAGAATTATGTTTCTTCTGATAAGAGCACAGGGGACTTAATGGCAGATCAAGACTCAGTGATGATTGTGACCCTGTGCTGTCCCCTGATCTGCACAGTTAGAGGTATGTCTTCGAGAGGGAATCAGGGCCAGATGGCCAGTAGTAACTCATTTCTGTCTCCTTTGTCATGGGAATGCGGCCCAATGGCTGACAAATCCTGGTGAAAAAAAACATTACATCTTAGCATCCTAAATTTGGCTTATCTCTAACAGACCTGGTTAGCATATTACTTATCTTTGGGATATTTTGGAGGGAGTACTCCTGTACCTAAATTCCACTAGTGTGACTTAATGTCTCCTGAGCAGACCTATTAGTAAGTCATTTATAACATCAGTTTTATTACTTTGAGTTTCTTCAACATCAACAGCAGCTTGCTTTCTCTCCTCTGTGAGGGGCGCTGAGATTGAGCCCTCAAGAGAAGGCTGCTTAATAGGGAGGTCTTCAAATAGCTAAGGTTTTACATGCCTATGCGTTTGAATGTCTGTCTCTTTCTCTAGATTTGGGGACTCTTCTGGTATCATTCATTGAACAGACAAATATCCAAGCACAGGAGGCAATTAGAACCTCAATGCACTAACGCAGAGAAGAATCTCTCCATGGCATATTATAGCCATGAGGTCAAAATACAAAGAAATGAAACAATATTTAAAACTGTAAGAGAAAACTACCAACTCACTCAGAAAGGGGAACACATCAGGAAAATACCAGATCTCTTACCAGAAATTCTAAAGCCCAGAAGGCACAGGAAGATGCAATTCAACCCAACCAAGGCAAAGTTAGCTTTCTTTATTTTGTTTTGGATTTTTTGTTTTTTGTTTTTTGTTTGGTTGGTTAGTTTTTTCAAGATAGGGTTTCACTGTGTAGCATTGGCTGTCTTGGAACTCTCTGTAGACCAGGCTGGCCTCGAACTCAGATATCCACCTGCCTCTGCCTCAGAGTGCTGGGATTAAAGGCATGTGCCAAGATTGCCAAGATGACAAAGTTATCTTTTAAAACTGTCAGAGACATAAGACATTTCAGGACAAGCACAAACCAACTCAGAGTCAGCACTGCAGAAGACACTGAAAGGAATCGCACATACAGGAAGAGGATGACTGTGGGTCTCCATCACAGGAGCATAGGAAAGAACACACTTCATCAAACAGATGAACAACTGCCAATTAGAATGAATCCATCATGTCCAGCACTAAAGCCACTAAAAAGTTACTCCTAATTGGAGGGAAAGAGAGGCCAAACAACCAATTAGAAAAATAACCAACAAAATGACAGGAAACAGTAACCTCTCTCAGTAATACCATCTAAATAGCTTCACTCACCAACAAAGACACAGACTGGCTGACAGAATTTACAAACTAGGGCCAATTGCCTGTTGTCTCCAAGGAAGCACACCTCAGTAGTAAAGCCATCCACAGACCACAGTCAAAGATAAAGTCAGTTTATCAAGCAATGGACGCCGAAACAAGCTTGTGTAAGTAGCTGTTCTGATACTGAACGGAGTCGATTTTGAACCAAAGTAGTCAGAAGAGGTTTTTGGGGTTTTTTTTGTTTTGTTTTGTTTTTGTTTTTGTTTTTGTTTTTAAGGGCACTATGTAAAGAGAACAATCCATTAAGAATGTGGAACAGGCAGCTGGAAAAATAGCTCAGTGGTTAAGAGCACTGACTGCTCTCTCAGAAGTCCTGAGTTCAATTCCTAGCCACATGGTGGCTCATAACCACCTATAATGAGATCTGGTGCCCTCTTCTGGCCTGCAGGGGTACATGCAGGCAGAACACTGTATACATATAAGTGAATGAATGAATGAATGAGTGAATGAATGAATAAATAAATCTTTAAAAAAGAATATGGAAAAATTATAAACATGCATGCATTTACTGCTGGGGCTCTCTATTTCATAAGATGAAAACTAATGGACATGAAAGGTCAGATCAATTATTATACAACAATAATGGATTGCTTTACTACCCCCCTCTCATCTTTAGCTGGCTCAACCAAACTAAAAATGAACTAGGAAACTTGAGAGTTAAACTATGCAGTTGATTCAATGGACCAGATACAAACAGACTATTCCATCCAACAGAAGGGGGACAGACGCTCTTCTCAGTATCTCACAGAACCTTCTCTAAAACTGATCACATTCTAAGTCACAAAGCAACCTTTTTTTTTTTTCTCAAAAGAGGCATTAAGTCTGGTTTATTTCTAAGGTGTTGTACAACAAAAATAACCTATATCTACTAACATGGTAAGTCTCAAACTCTTAAGTCAACTATAAATCAGAATATGCAATATATATAATACAGTGCATATCAGATAAAAATGTTGACATAAAACCCTAACAGACTATGAATAAACACTACATCAAGAATACAGAAACATGCTGGGCAGTGGTGGCACACGCCTTTAATCCCAGCACTCGGGAGGCAGAGGCAGGTAGATCTCTGTGAGTTTGAGGCCAGCCTAGTCTCCAAAGCGAGTTCCAGGAAAGGCGCAAAGCTACAGAGAAACCCTGTGTCAAAAAAACCAAAATAATAGTAATAGTAATAATAATAATAATAATAATAATAATAATAATAATACAGAAACATGAAAAAGGGTAAAAGTCTAACAGTAGTTTTTAAGATAACAGTGACTAGTGCTCACTTTGGCAACTTTGGAAAGATTGGAAAAATAATAGTGGAATAGCTTTGGAAAAATTGGAAAGATAATAGTGACCAGCATGGAGTGAGGATCAAGGTTGACACAGGACACAAAGAACTAAGCATTCAGATGTCTACAGAAGGAAGTAGAAAAATATATTTTGGCTTTTTGAAATCATGTAGCACAGCTGGTCTGCTGTGGGATATTCTGTATGCTGTGAATGTGTTGCTCTGATTGATTGCTGAATAAAACGCTGATTGGCCAGTAGCCAGGCAGGAAGTGTAGGTGGGATAAACAGACAAGGAGAATTCTGGGAACAGGAAAGCTGAGTCAGGAGATGCCAGCCCGCAGTCCAGGGAGCAGCATGTAATGACACACAGGTAAAGTCATGGAACATGTGGCAATATATAGATTAACAGAAATGGGCTGAGTTTAAATATAAGAGCTAGTCAGTCGTAGGCCTGAGCTAATGGCCCAGCAGTTTTAATTAATATAAGCTCCTGAGTGATTATTTTTTTATTTATTTATAAGCGGTTGTGGGGTCTGTGGGGGCTGGGCAGGACTGGAGAAAGCTTCAGCTACACTGGTCTAAAACAGGATCCTCCTGCCTCAGCCTCTACAGTGCTGAGATTACAGATATGTATCATCACACCAGGCTATGGAATTGTTTTTTAAAGGGCCAGGAAATAAATATCTGGGGTTCTGTAGGCCAAGTAGCAAAATTTATTCCAAATATTTGTTTTCAAATTTTTAAATACATAAAAACTAAACTTAGCTTGTATAAAACATGGCCCACCTGCCCAGCGTGCTCAGTGTGGACCAGGACACAGTCTACCTCTGGGTAGCTGCACTGTAGTGATCACATCCACGTGAGGCCCACTGAGACAAAACTGGACTTTTACTGTATTTATTCTTAGCTAGAACTGTCACCCTCAGGGTGCAATGACATTACAAAAGCTAAACAGAGTGGCTGTAGACTGCTGTGGCGGAGCTCCTACCACGCACAGGGCCCTGGGTTCTGTCTTCAGCCCTGAAAAAAAGAGTGGCTGGAAAAATAAGACCATGACAAAGAAGAGTGTCCCTGAAGGGACATGTGGGAAGTCACGGAGACGTGGGTAAAGTCTGAGATGAACACTAGAAGGCCTTTCTGATGAATTTTAAAATTCATATTGTTTACAGTTGCAGAGGGATTTATTCCTGGGCCTTGCCCATATGAGGCAAGCATTCTACTGACAAGTAACTCTTAACAAATAGAAAAGTGTGGGGGTTGGAGGAAGTCCTGAGTGAGTTAAGTTCTGAGTGAATGTGTGCCGTAGGTTTGGACGTGGCCACGTCAAGAACCAATGCCTCAGCCCATGGGAGTGGCAAAGATGTCTCTGGGTGAGGCTCAGAGAGATGGCAGTCTTCCTCTGGTCGGAGAGTGAATGTTGATAGTCTGTGCACAAAACGTCCACCATAGCTCTCTCCACCACTAAATAAGCACAGCTTACTGCTCCCCTCCAGAGCCTGCGCCGACTGAGATCAGCCAAACTGCCTCCTTGTTCGTTTGGCTGTGTGCAGTAACTCTGCCGTCCTGTTCAGAGGTAAACAGTAAACACACCGAGCTTCCACTTGATCCCAGCTTTTCGGTGTATTTGTATCTGTCCGTTTTTCTGTGACTGTCCTTTCTCCATTTCCTAACGACTCCCTTTAGGTCAGACTGTGTAGCTGTATAGAGTGCAGCATTAATTAAATGGTGGCACATGCCTTTAATCCCAGCACTGGAGAAGCAGAGGCAGGTGGATCTCTGAGCTTTTAGCTCTTCAGAGCAAGTTCCAGGACAGCCAGGGCTACACAGAGAAGCCCTATCTCAAAAAAACGAACAAACAAAAAATAAGAAAGAGCAGAACATTGTAGCCACCCACCAGCCTGTCTGCTTTCTGGACCATGCCAACCTGGAGGGTTACGCCATGGCCATTTAGCCAGCTGATGTACAGCACTGCCTGGTGGGTGAGGTCATCAAGTGTTTCTGGAAGAAAGGGCTCCACCTAGTGGCCATTGACGTCCCTTCTGGCCAATGAAGAGCATCTGAAGCAGGAGGAAACATTGACTTGGAAGATTCCTTTCTTCCAGGGCTGGTGGAGGACATGAACTTAGGGCCAGTTGTAGCCATGGTCTGAGAGCGAGGGCCTCCATGTGGTGACGATAGGCTGAGTGATGCTTAGAGACACCAGTCCAGCTGTTTCTAAGGCAGGCACCACTGGAGTGGATCTCTGCATTCAAGTTGGCTGGAACATCATTCATTGCAATGATTTGGTACAAAGTGCCCACGATTTAAGCCGGAAGAACTGATTGAGCACAAGTCTCATGCCCACAACTGGAATAGAAGTGTGAATAGAGGTGAACAAAGCAAGGTCTTTAGCAACAGTACCAGGTGGATCCTGGAACACAGCTCTACATTCCACTGACCAGAAGTAATGAGATAGGTCATCTTTTCTAAAGTATACTTATAAGTGAAGACTTTAGAACCAGAGGGAAAAACAGAGAGCCTTCAAATAAATAACCTGTGATGGAACTCAAGGCCTTAGAAAAACAGGAACTCACCAAACCTAAAAGCAGTAGGTGAAAAGGATTCCCACACAGTGGGGGCTCCCTCCGAGACCCCTGATTAGGCACTAACCACCTGTCTTAGGGTTCTATTACTGTGAAGAGACACCATGAGCATGGCAACTCTTATAAAGGAAAACATTTAATTGGGGTGGCCCGATTACAGTTTCAGAGGTTCAGTCCATTGTCATCATGACGGGGAGCATGGTGACATGCAGGCACGCATGGTGCCAGAGCTGAGAGTGCTACATCTTGTGGGGGAACAGGAAGTCGACTGACTGTCACACTAAGTGAAGCTTGGGAAAAAGAGACCTCAAAGCCCGCCCCCTCAGTGACACACTTCCTCCAACAAGGCCACACCTTCTAATAGTGCCACTCCCTTTGGGGTCATTTTCCTTCAACCCAGCACACACTCAAACACCTGTTTTTACAGAGAGATCCTTTATTAAGCAGAAAGGTTAAAGTGGCCGCTTTATGACGCAGGCAGAAAACAGCAGCAAATGACCTTGCAGGTGTAATTTTTAAGAGGAGAAAAGGGGGAGGTCTGTGTTAGAATGGGCTAGGATTTGGTGGGATACTTTGATTAGGCATGTTAATTAGGTGAACCAAAGGGGGTTTTCAATTGCTGGACTTTGGTACTCATCCTCAGGAATGAATCTGGCATAGGAAAGTGTCCAAATAAGGGAACAGACCTTGATGGTCATTAGCAAGGCAGAGGGGATGGGGGATGGGGGAGAAGGGCAAGGTCTGCCAGAGCCACATGCTCCAGTAGGTAATGGACCTACTTACCCTTCAGTAGGTAAGAGTAGGTAAGTAAGAAATACTAAGTATCATCCAGGCAGTGGTGGTGCACACCTTTAATCCCAGCACTCAGGAGGCAGAGGAAGGTGGATCTCTGTGAGTTTGAGGCCAGCCTGGTCTACAGAGCTAGTTCCAGGATAGGCAGGGCTACACCTAAAACCCTGTCTCAAAAAACCAAAAAAGGAAGGAAGGAAGGAAGGAAGGAAGAAAGAAAGAAAGAAAGAAAGAAAGAAAGAAAGGAAGAAAGAAAGAAAGAAAGAAAGAAAGAAAGACTAAGTATCAGGGCAGAAATTAACATGATGGAAATGAAAAGATTAAAAACAATACACAGGCTCAATCAGAACAGGTTAGTTCTATGGGGCTGACAAGATGAGATGGCTCAATGAGGCAAGGTACTTGCTGCCCAAGGATATGAGCCTGATGGTGGTAGAGAGAATCAGCTCCACAAAGGTGTCTTTGGTCTCCACATGTACACCACGGCATGCCCTGCCCTGATACCAAATAAAGATCATTGAAAAGAAAAGTCAGTTCTGGGGCTATAGAGATAGCTCTGTGGGGTAAATAACTTCCTGTGTGAACATGAGGACCTGACTCCACACCTTTAGCACCCATGTAAAAAACAGACAGAGTGGTGTGCATCTCTAACCTTGGCACCATGGGGGTAGGGAAAAGACAGGCCCCCAGTTAGGCCAGCCAACTAGAGCCCAAACAAATGAGCTCCATAGTCTGTGAAAAACCTGTCTCACAAAAGTGAAGAGGAAAGCAATAGAAGACACCTGTCGTTGACCTCTACACACAGAGAGACAAGCACTCCTGCACCCCACCTTATAAAAGAAACCATTCAACTGGAGGATCACTTACAGGAGGGTTAGTCCATGGTCGTCACGGTGGGAAACAGACAGACACAGCACTGGAAAAAGAGCTAAGAAGCATTGTAAAACAGACTGACATGTGGTTCACTGTTTAACCTGTCACTGCTAAGTTAAGACACATCACCAAACTGTGTTCTTTATTCTTAAACCCATTCTGCATTATCAGCCTAAAGAGACAGAAGTCTGAACTGAAGGTCATTTCCTCTGATCCCAGCGGCAATTCCTCCATCGCTGTGCTGAGACCGTGTGCAATCATTCTAGATGCTGAATGTCCTTACTCAAGGGCAGAGCTATCCTCAGACACGGGGAAGAATTCCTTAATGGGATGTTATTTGACTCCAGATCTATCATCTGGGGTGATTGAAATGGTTGTACTTCCCAATCACGTGTAACGCATTTGACTTTTCAGGGGAGAGTTTGCAGCGCCACCTGCTGGGGAAGATCTGACATGCCGGAACTTGCATGTTAAGTAAGCAGCCCGGACCAGAGATGTGTAAGACTTGCTGGTTAAAAGGATTCATAGGTCTCAGAAGGCCTGGTGACTGAAGTTTTGCAGGTAGGGCCTTAGGACTAAAATGTTACGATTTGGGGCACCCTGCGACTTGGGGAACAAATGCCTTTCTCAAGCTTATCTAAAGAAAATCACTTGGGGATTCTGTTTACAACACTTAGCTGGTTCACATACATGCCAGACTTACTGAAACAAGACCCCCAAGACGAGAGCACAGGACCTAAGATCTGTGATGAAAGTGAAGTTGAGTTTCCAAAGATGACCATTTGGGCAATCCTACAGAGCTGGACCGAATGCCATTCTTTACTCTAGAGACTGTCTAGATGAGGCTAATGATGCTTGATTGAAGGGCAGTGGACAGGATTAACAGCTATCCAGGAAAGATCTGCACATCGGGATTGGACCACAATGCCACTGCCAGGAGGTCCCAGGTGCCACTGCCCAGTCTAGTCCTTTGGTGCTGTGATCCAGCTTCTTTCCTAAACCTCAAGCTCCAGTGAGCTGATGAAGCTAATGTCAACTTCCTTCTGGGCAGAATGCCCTTTGGAGCAACCCAAGGTCCTGTTTGCTTTGTGGATTTTTGTATGCCCTGTGTAGCACCCACCCACACCCAGCCTCCTTTCCTTCTGGGGGTGGAAGTATCTTCTGAATCTTAGTTGTATAGAGCACATAATAAAACACCAGTGTTGTCAGTGGTCAGACAGCAAGCCTAACCTGCTCTAAGACCAACCTGGATTTTGCCACAATTACCTAAGCAGACACATGAAAGGGGGTGGGGCCTGTCTTCTCTCCTTAAAGTTAATTTAAAAGTTTCAGTGATTTTAAAGCAGCCGTAGAGGGTTTGAAAAGAGTTCTTAAAGCCGGGCAGTGGTGGCTCACGCCTGTAATCCCAGCACTCGGGAGGCAGAGGCAGGTGGATCTCTGTGAGTTCAAGGCCAGCCTGGTCTCCAGAGTTAGTCCAGGACAGGCTCCAAAGCTACAGAGAAACCCTGTCTCGAAAAAACAAAAACAAACAAGAGTTCTTAGGCTGGGGAGATGGTTCAACTGAGAAAGTGCTTGCAAGGCAAGCATGAGAACTAGAAGTTGGACCCCAAAAACATCATTCAAAAGCTGGATGGACATGTTGGCCCAACTGTTATCCCAGCTTGGGGAAGGTGGAGATAAGAACACCTCACTCCACTGGCTGGCTGGACTAGCCAAAAGAACAAACCTCAATACATGCAATGGGAAGTGATTGGGAGGAAACAAAACTAAACAAACACAAAACAGTAACACCCCATTTCGATCTCAGGCCTCTCTTGTGTAACAGTTTCCTCCTAGATTGAAACATTCCATCCTATAGGAAGCTCCTTAAACGGGAAGTCAACAACTCAAAACAGCTTTAGGAAGTCCCTCCCTGCCATAGTAAACAATAAAAGCTGAGTGCGCCTCTTCAATGAGGGAGGCCAAGCTACAAAGAGGTAAGCCTGGAAAGAAGACTGAGGCCAGACCAGCAGCCTGGACAAAGGAGCTGTGTGGAAGAGGTTTAGGCTTACTGAGACACAGGAGAGGACGCTCTTCGGAGTATTGAGCTGCCTGCAGGCTATGCAGTGAGCACCTGTGAGCAGCATGTTCCCAGTTTTATGAACTGTCATATCTGCTGGGATGGGCTTTGGTGATGCAGTGGCCCACAAGTCATTTCTGCTCCTGTAAGCAACCCCTCACCCATATTCCTGTAAGTAACCCCAATAAAACTCACTGGTTCACCAAGCTAGACTTTGGTGGTTTCTGTTCTTGGGTCTTTTGTGGGCAACCTGTCTGGGGTGAGTAGACATGTCGATAGCTTCTCCCCAGGAAAAGTCTTGCCACACAACAGATTCTCTGAACACACCCATACACATAATCAAGCAGGAAAAAAAAAAGGGTTCTCATTCCATTTAAACTAGGATTAGAGTAAGTTAGATATAAACAAAGTCTTAAATGAAATATTATTCATCAAGAACATACTAGGGGGCTGGAGAGATGGCTCAGAGGTTAAGGGCACTGACTGCTCTTCCAGAGGTCCTGAGTTCAATTCCCAGCAACCACATGGTGGCTCACAACCATCTGTAATGAGATCTGGTGCCCTCTTCTGGCCTGCAGTCATACATGCTGTATACATAATAAATAAATAAATCTTTAAAAAAGAAAAGAAAAGAAAAGAAAGAACATACTGGAAGAAGAAAGGGAATGCAAAATTTCCCAATCCATTCATTCTTTTTTGCATAGGATATCTCATAAACATCATCCCTCTGCAGAACATGCACTGGGGAAATGAATTTTTTCCTTCTTCATAATCATCGTGGAGGCTCTTTGTTTTAAATTACAATCATCCCTCCATATCTAAAGAATTAGTTCCAGAACACTTTTCTATACCCAAACATATTCAAAACTCTCATATAAAATGACAAAGGTCTGGAAGTGTTCAAATCATGGGCAATCTTGGGTGTGGGTGTGCACTTGACTATGGTATATTCATACATACATGTTCATGTGTGTGTGCAGGTGTCTGCATGTGCATTTATGTGAGGTCGGAGATCAACAGTGTTTTTCTCATCTATCTTTTTTAGACAGACTCCCTTGCTGGACCTGGAGTTCACTGATTTAACTAGACTGGCTGGCCAGCAAGAACCAGAGATCCTTTTGTCTCTATTTCCCTAATAATGAGGTTACAAGCAAGAACTTCGATGCCTGTCATTTTTGTGTAGGTTTTGGGGATTGAACTCAGAACTCAGGTCCTCATGCTTGTAAATGCTTTATTGACCAAGTTATCTCCGGAGGCCCTAAAAGAATATTTTCTAAATGCAGTTGGTTGAACTCAAGATTCAGAACCTGTGAATATATTTGGACTTTCCTGTAGAACTTTCTTTGGACCTATCTTGTCAGACTTTATCTGGACTGCTAGCCCCCAAATAATGACACAGACTTCCTAATAATGATGAAAGTGTGGTGTTGGCTTAGGCTTGCTTCCAACCAGCTCTTATAACTTAAATGAACCTGTTTCTATTAATCTATGTTTTTCCACGTGGCTCTTTCCTGCTTCTTAGTACCATGCATCCAACTTGCTCCAAGTCTCGCTGGTGAAATCCTGCACACCTCAGATCCTTCCAGAGTTCCTCTCTCTTCCTGGAAATCCCACCTAGTCTCTCCTGCCCAGCTATTGGCCATCCAGCTCTTTATTACACCAATCTCAGTGGCACATCTTCACACAGTGTACAAAAAGATTATCAAAACATGATTACAGAGGACTTGCTGTTTCTCTTTCATTGTAAAGGTCAGGGGAAAAAATGTCTGTGTCCCTGTGTAAGCCCAAGGTTCCAAACAGCCAGCTCATGCACCAAGGACAGGTCCCGGTCCCACAGCCTGGGAGCCTCCCAAACAGTTCAAGCTATTCAATTGTCTCACTTATCCAGAGGGCCTGATCCAGCTGGGGGCTCCACAGCCTTTGGTTCATAATTCGTGAGGGAACTGGACCTGCCTGTACTGAATCCACCAGGTTTAAATGAATCCCCAGGGGAGTCTTGGCCCTGGAGGAGATGGGAATGGAGGGGAGGGGATGGGGGGAAGGTAGGGGTGGGGGCGGGAGCGGGGAGAACAGGGGGACCCATGGCTGATGTGTAAAATTAAAACACAAATATAATTTTTAAAAAAAAAGAGAAAGAGAAAAATGTCTGTGTCAGGAGTAGGCTTATCTGGGCTTCCTAAGATAAAAGTTTCCACACTGCTGCTGCTTCTTTCAACAACAGAACTTCTCTGCTAATCACGTGCCCTTTCCATGTCGCCTTGCTTTCTCGGGTGTTTTTTCTGGTCACCATCTTTCCCCAAGGTGCACTAACCAGGGTAGAGAATCGGAGCAGAGACGGTGGCCTGCCTTCCCATGTTAGTCATTTTCTTGAAGTCTGCCAAGCTCCGACAAGGTTCCTCAAAAGCTGTTGAAAAATTAAGGGGTTGGGAGTGAATGCATGGCTCTACATTCTCCACTCACCCCGTTCCCTCGCCCCCACAGCAAACCATCTGCTTTTTTGTTATTCACACTATGTTCTTTGTGAAACTGGAACAATCATTTCTCAACTAAGCAGTTTGTAAAGCACGAAGTTAAATGATCACCCATTTTCAGGCATGGAGTGGTAGGTAACCACAGTGGAATGAGGGCGGGGCGAGCAAGTCTTTCCTATCTTCTGGGTTCCCTTTCACCGAGTCTCTAACCAGAGCAACTAGCACATCATAAGCCCCAGCTCACCTTATATATTCTAGGACCAAGTCTGCCTCCTGCCAAAAGACAGCCAGGGAGACTCATCTCAGCCACTCAGAGATGTGCGGTCACATTGCTTGCTACTTTTGTCCTTGCTCTAAAAACTGGTGTCCAGCTCTGTCGTGGGCCCCATAGTAGCCATACCGAGGTCCTGTCTTGACTTGGCAATGTCCCCCTCTTCCCCTCATCCCAGAGTTTTATCACACGAAGTTTTAACAGTCATTCTGAAAGTCACTTGTTTTCCCAGTTGCCTGATCATAGCACAGTCAAGTCCCCATAGGCTTGACTTCTGGAATCGGAGCCAACTCTCTCTTAACATGGTCACCATCTCTACCTTTCCTGAAGTCTGTGTGTGTGTGTGTGTGTGTGTGTGTGTGTGTGCGCGCGCGCGAGCACGCCACTTCTCTGTCTCAAGGTCTTACAGTGTCTTTAACTTTAATTGATTTATGTTTAACCTTGAAGTCAGCTGACAGCATGGGTCCATGGTCTTTATGAAATCTCCAAAGGGCTAATGGTCCTAAGAGGTAAACTAAATCAATTAAAGTTAAATTAATGTGGTTAGTGACTATTGAACTGGACAGGGAAGACCGAACATTTTAATTATCACAGAAAGTTCTATTGGGCAGTACTACATACACCTAACTTTACCCAGAACAATTCCAGCTTGTGGTGACATTGTGTTCCCCAATATATTGTGCACCCTAATAAACTTATCTGGGGTCAGAGAACAGAAAAGATAAACATAGAGGCCAGAAAATGGTGGCACACACACCTTTAGTTCTAACATCCTGGAGGCAGAGATCCACGAGGATCTCTCTGAGTTCAAGGCCACACTGGAAACAGCCAGGCATGGTGACACATGACTTTAATCCCAGGAAGTGATGGCAAGAAGCAGAAAGATATATAAGGTGTGAGGACCAGGTACTAGGGCCTGGTTAAGCTTTTAGGCTTCTAGCAGCAGTTCAGCTGAGATCCATTTGGATGAGGACACAGAGGCTTCCAGTTTGAGGAAACAAGATCGGCTGAGGAATTGGTGAGGTGAGGTTAGCTGTGGCTGGTTCTGTTTCTCTGATCTTTCAGCGTTCACCCCAATACCTGGCTCCAGGTTTGGTTTTATTAATAAGACCTTCTAACAATTTGTGCTACATCTGGTGCCCAACACTTGTGGTAAGAATTCGAGAAAAAGCCACTTGCCTGTGCCCTTGTGGGCCACAGCTCAGACCCGAGCTACATGTTGCTGGTTGTGGTGGCTCACATTAGTAGGTTTTGCTGAAGGAGGCAGAGGCAGGAGAATCCCGAGTTTGAGGCCAGCCTAGGAGGCTTACTGAAGAGAAGCTGAGGCCAGAGCCAAGCTACAAACAGTGGCAGCAGGACCAGGGAGGTGGCGGCTGCTGCTCCGAGTTGTCAGCTGCTTGTCATCATGCTACACCAACTGGTACTCACTGAAAAGGTTTTAGGCAATTTTAAATGGTTTACAAACCCCTTCCCCTTGAGATCTCATCTATAAATCCCAAGGCATTGGTTAGGAATCCCTTTCTAATACAGGCAGGGATCATGGAGCCATCCTGAACTTGGTAGAGGAAAAGAAGGGCAGACAAACCTCAGTTCAGATATCAGTTACACTTACCTTGACACAAATTTTTAAGTACAGGAGAGGTCAAGAAATTTCCCGTGAACCTACGCAGCCTGGCTTTGTGGTAAACCGTCCACTCATCCTATCCTGTTCATTCACTTACCTAATATTTATTGGATTCCAACTTCACACTCACACTTGCCTAGTCAAGAAAACACAGAAGTCATTGTAACTGCTGAATTTTGCCGATGATGATCCACAAAACTTTGCCACTTGCCAATGCTCAGGCCATAATCTACCCTTTTTATAAGACAGTTTGACTTGTATTTAGATAGCTCAGGTTACAATCTCCTCACTTTTAAGATAAATTTTTAGGGTATTTTGTACTCTAATCTCCAGATTTTTTTATTTATGTTTTAAATAACAAAACAGAAGACTTCACCCACAGCAAAATTTCCAAGGATTACTTAAAGCTACTTCCCTTGTATGGGTATGGGCATGGGCAATCCTAGATCTAGTTGGTGTGTGCGTGTGTGTGTGTGTGTGTGTGTGTGTGTGTGTGTGTGTGAGTGCGCGCGCACGCGCTCATAAAGCCAGAGGTGCTGGAGATACATAGGCTATCTAATGTGGGTGTTGGGATTTGAACTTGGGTCCTCTGCAAAGGTAATATGGACTCTTAAGTGCTGAGCCACTTTTCTGGCCCAATGCTTATTAATTTTTAAATCAAAACCTAAGTAAGTTCTATAGCTTGTGATTGGTTGATGTATCTTCTAAATATCTTTTAATGTACAGAGTTTCTCTTCCTTCTCTTGATTATTTTTTTACTATCCATTAAAGAAATTAAGTTATTTATCTAGCATCCTAGTGGAGCAGTTTAACATCCATGAGACTCCAGGATTTCACTCTAGGCATGTTTATGTCGTTTTCTGCCTTTGGGTTTCTTACTTTGTAGCGTGGACTGGCTTCACACTCCTGAAGGTCCTCCCTCCTCTTTGCCCGCGTCCTGAGGTTACAGGCAAAAACAACCACACCTATGTCCAGTTTGGTAATGTTTATCTTTACATTTTAAGACATCAAGATATTTAAATACATTATGCAAATCTCCCATGTTTTGTGTAAGAAACACACCAAATCATCCTTTTAGTTACTGTGCCTTTCCAGTCAGTAACTGCCGTTATGTTTTAAGAAACTGAACAAAGGAAAAAACATTTTAAAATTTTATTTCCTCTAGATATCCACTAGAGGGCGATATTTCCTTTATTATATTTCTCTTAATGAGCATTAAATCCATCAAATGTTTTCGTATTTTCTGACAAGTTGAACCTCTAATTTGACTTCTGATCTCGCCTCTATAAAATGTGACTCTGTTAACTTGATGGCTGTTTGTGCCTCGCACAGAACTTCCATCGTGGACTCTGTTCCCAATTCTAACCGTCTGTAAGCGACGTCTCACACACCCTGGGAAAGGAAAAATTAAGTAAAACTGCCAAGTGAAAAGTCGTTTCATGGGGAAAGGGATCATTAATTTAAGGAAAGAGACAAACCAGACGTTTCTAGTTCGTATCCAACTCACGGCCCAAGGTCAGAACTGTAAAGTACAGCACAAAGGAGCCATTCAGGAGCTGGCGAAGCGGACTTGGTACGAACGTGTGCACAATGCGCGGTTTGATTTTGCAGTTCTCCTGGAGGGGGGCTGATGCACGTTTGTGCACGTGCGTATGAATAGTTATGGGGCAGCAGCCCGACGTGCGTGGATCTGTGCAATCAGTAGCTCTCTAGCGAACCGCAAAATCATACACACCGGATGCAACTCGGCCCTCATGGAAGGTCAGTAATTCACTGTGCCTAGGAGGCAGAGTCCCGAGGGGCAGATGACCCGCCTACCCGCACATCAGTCCAGCAAGTCCTTATAAGGGAACGCCTGCATCCAGAGAGGTGTTCAAACGCAGGTCCTCATTTCTCACCTTGTTCTTCCTCAAGCGCTCCCTCCCACCTCGGACAAAAAGGGTCTGCCGCCAGTACGCAGATAATAGGGAAGTCGTGCATCCATTAGATTAAGATTCCTCCTTCAAAGTAATCCTAGGAAAACGGTGTGAACCTACACCGGGGTGCCATCACAGGCCCTCCGGGTGTCGGGCCATTTTCAGATCCCAGCTTGAAAAATTCTGTTCCCACTGGAACCTAAAGTCAATATAAACAAAACCAGACAGATTTGAGAGGAGAGGCAGCGGCGTCCCTCTTCCCTCCAAGCATAAACAGTTTTTCACTTAGGAAAAGAGGAGGAGCTTGGTAGAAAGTCCGCTAGAAAGGTGGGTCGGGTCTCTTTCCTGTTTTCTTACTTCCAGAGGCTCCGCTGCATACAGCTTCACAAGAGCTGCCTGCCTATGTCCCAAGCCCAGAAAGTGGTTAAGCGACAGCGCACAGAGGCTTTACCGTCTCGCTTTTCGTTTAGTTCTCAGCTCTGGGGCCTGCTTTCTGGGTTCCCCCCCGTGCTTTCTGGGTCTCTGCGCCCCACCCCTTTGCCAGCTCGCTGGCTTGTTCCCCTCCCTCCTCCTCCATCTCAATCCTCCCGCTACACCGGGTCCCGGGTTTCCCAGCAGAGGGGCTCCAGCGCAAGCGGGGTGAAATTTGCATAGCCCCGCCTCTCCCGGAAACCATTGGTGCAGCCCATGCCCGGCGCGGCTGGTGATTGGTGAGCCGCCCGGGTGTATTTGCATGCGGACCGCCCCCCAGCACCCATCTGTGTCTGTAGCCCGCGCCGCCGCGAAGAAGTTTGTGGGGCGCTTTCTCACCGGCTGGTCCCGGGACGGACCTCGAGCGCCCCGCTCTTCGGTGGCCGCCCAGTTCTCTCGGGATTCTTTCTCGGTAGTTGTGGACGTTCGGTAAGGGGAGCTGAGTGAGGGCTGGCGGGGCCAGTGCGGAGGAGGAGCGCCGGCGGGGAGCCCGCTCGCTGACAGCGGCGCGTCTGGACGCGGACGGCGGCGGTGGGCTCCGGCTCGCCCAGACCGGCTCGCCCAGGGCTTCGCCTACCTTCCCAGGGCCCGTGCGCGGGCGATGCTGCGGCCCCGGGGCTCGGCGCGGCGAGTACGCAGGGCGCCTCTCAGAGCCTAGAGCTGGTTTCCGCCCCGCCGGGGCAAGTGGGCATGGAACAGTGAGAGCCCCTCGCTCGGCGAGGCCGCGCGCGGAGGCTCCCCATGGCCGGGACGTACAGCTCCACACTGAAGACACTGGAGGACTTGACCTTGGACTCCGGGTATGGGGCCGGCGACTCGTGCCGCTCGCTCAGCCTCTCGTCGTCCAAGTCCAACTCGCAGGCGCTCAACTCTTCGGCGCAGCAGCACCGCGGGGCGGCCTGGTGGTGCTACTCCGGCTCCATGAACAGCCGCCACAACAGCTGGGACACGGTGAACACAGTGCTGCCCGAAGATCCCGAAGTGGCCGACCTCTTCTCGCGCTGCCCGCGGCTCCCGGAGCTGGAGGAGTTCCCTTGGACCGAGGGAGACGTGGCCCGGGTGCTCCGCAAAAGCATCGGCGGCCGGAGGCTGCCCGCCTTCTCCGCCGAGGCGGTGAGGCGCTTGGCCGGGCTGCTCCGCCGGGCGCTCATCCGCGTGGCCCGGGAGGCGCAGCGCCTGAGCGTGCTGCACGCTAAGTGCACCCGCTTCGAGGTGCAGAGCGCTGTGCGCCTGGTGCACAGCTGGGCGCTGGCCGAGAGCTGCGCACTGGCGGCGGTCAAGGCGTTGTCCCTCTACAGCATGAGCGCTGGCGATGGGCTGCGCCGCGGCAAGTCGGCCCGCTGCGGCCTCACTTTCTCCGTGGGCCGCTTCTTCCGTTGGATGGTGGACACTCGCATCTCCGTGCGCATCCATGAGTACGCTGCCATCTCTCTCACCGCCTGCATGGAGAACCTAGTTGAGGAGATCCGGGCCAGGGTGCTGGCGAGCCAGAGCCCGGATGGCGGAGGGGCAGGAGGCGGAGAGGTATCCGCCGAGGCCTTGGAGATGGTCATCAACAACGACGCCGAGCTCTGGGGAGTCCTGCAACCCTATGAGCATCTCATCTGCGGCAAGAACGCCAATGGTAAGTACCGGGAGACCTCGACGTACGGACCAGATGGGCTACCCCAGGAATGGATCTAAGACCAAGCTGCGAAGCGTACCAGGTCTCTGAAAGAAATGGAATTCTGGAAGAATTTTTAAGTGGCCCTTGCCAAAGGTTGTTTGGGGTGTCTAACTTTTGGAGGAGAAGGATAAGGATTAGTGTTCTGTTGGCTGTTCATTGATTGGGTGAGACTGGGTGGCTGGACCAAACTACTCCTGAACTACCCTCCAAAGTGAAGCTTGCTGCCCTGCTCCGGGTTGCCTTGGTTAGTTGGATCTCTAGGAGTTTATTCTTCACTCTACGGTGATTTTTTTTCCTGGTGTTTTCTTCAGCTCAGTAGCAGCAGCCCAAGGGTCTGTACTCCCAACAACCTGACCCTTTGACAAATGGGATGGGTAGAGGAGAGTGGAGAGCCTAGGATCTGGTGCTGCACCCTGGGCTTAATGATGCTCAGAGACAGGCCCCTTCCCAGGAGGTGGAAGGAGAGCTGCCAGCTCTTAATACTGTGTGCCCAGGGAAACCAAGGACTTTCGAATCTCCTTCCCAGAAAGACAGCCACATGCTGGCTTCTGGGGCCCGAATTTCCAGCTGTCATTAACCAAGTGAACATTTGATTAAAACCTCATGTTGAATTAAATGCACACCATTTAGGCTTTCCTGGATGACGGGGCTCAGTAAACCACATTGTGGGAATGAAGCATGGGGGATGGGCAGCTGCAGGGCACTGCGTCTGGAAAATAAAGCTTTGAGTAGCTGCATCCCCCTGAAGGCTTCGGTGCCAAGGACGAAAGTGAAGAGCTTGCCCTTCTCTGTGGTAGTCTGGGGCATGAGCCTATACTGCCTAACTCCAGTTTCAGGAGTTGGCACCATGTATTATTTAAGATGGACCAACCTTAGGGTCTAATTGGAAGGGTCACTTTGGGTGAAGCTTTCAGGGGCACGTAACCAGGTAGTGGAAGAGACCAGGTGGGTTCTGGAAAGGGATAAAGGTCACATTTAGATGTGGCTTAACATACTCCTTATAGCTAAAATTCAGAATAACAGTGCGTCAGTCACTGTCAGGGCACTTTGTATGTGATGAGCACATTCATAAAGTAGCCAGCGTGCATTTGTACTGTGATACAGTGAACTGGGACTATGGTGTCTGTCCCCATTTTCTGCATACAACTCCTAGAGTCCCTGGAAATCTCCAAAATGAGAATGTATTTTTGTATGGTAATGACTAAGAGCTTGCCACCTGTAGGTAGTTTCAGGATGGGGATTAGTCACCAGAAAGACTAAAGCATGCTTTAAAGAGCTAGTACCTACAGACTCCCGCCGCAGCCTCCCAGGAGGGAGAGAGGCAGGAGGTTAAGTCCATCATCAGTGGCTAAGATTTTAATCAATCACGCATAAATCTTCATAAAGAAAACTCAAGAGGACAAGTTTCCTGGTGCTTCTGGATAGCTGAACCCCAGAGCAGCAAGTGATTCACTTTCCTTCATATGTTGTCCATTGGGTTTCTTCATGGATATAGCCTTGTAAGCTTTATAAACAAGCCAGGGTACTGGTAAGTGCCTCCCTAAATTCTGTGAGCCACTCTAGCAAGTGAAATCAGAAGAGGGCATTGTGGAGACCCTGCTTTATAGCCAGTGGTCAGAAGCGAGAGGAAAAACTACCTAGGGCTTATGGCTGGATTGAGCTCCCCGGGAGTGGGAAATGGTGTTCTCTCCTGGTAGTGTCGGGGGTTTAATTGGGTTGAATTAGAGGACACCCAGCTGTGTGTGCTTTAGACTTGTTTGCTTGTCAGTGGAGGAGTCCCCACACTTTGGGGAGATAAAGAAGAATACATGTTCTGTATTGATAGTCGTGTGAGAACAGGAAAATGGTTTGTTTTTCCAAGAGGTAAGTACCTGTAGTGTTACCCCATTATACAGAGGGGGAGCTAAAGGACTCAACATTTCAGTCTCTTGCTTAGCTAACACAGATACTCAGTAACAAAACTGGAATTTGAACCTTGGCATGCTACATGGCTCCGTTTCATCAGACTGACCTGTTAGGCGGAATTTGGAAGACACTGTATTTACTCAGTGTGCTTATTTTGATATTTCTTGCTGTGGTTTCATTTCTGATACTACCACGGGACATTCTTGGAATCAAGAATATTTGCCTTTTAATTTTCCTGCTCTTAGGTCAGAGTTGAGGTCAATCCAAGAGTTGATGATGACACTGCTGATAATCATGCTTCACACTTGAAGTTTGTGGCTGCAGCACTGGGAACACCAGCTCCAAGAGAGGAAGTGGAGGGCAAGGGGATTTCCATCCAGTTGTCATAGCCCGAGGGAAGAGTTCTGTACTAAGGGAAACCCTCACAGTACAGTGGGGCCTGGACCAAATCTGGAGAGTAAAGTCTTTGGGGTAAAGCACTTAAACCCTAACCCTATAAGCCAAATTGGACTACCAGTGGATAGAAAACAAACCAGTGAGTGTCCTCATGCCCAGCCAGAGCCCAGCCTGCTGAATGTCTCTCTGACTGTGTACCAAGACTTAGAAGAGCAGCTGCCTCTCGGTGTACCTGCAACTGCAAAGTGGTCAGAAATCACTAGAAAATAAGTGTTCCATCTGAGGGGCTCACAGCCAGAGAGCATCGCTTATGAAATCCCTTGGGACTGTCTTTATGGATGGGCATTTTGTCCCTGTGATTGGCCCTTCACCTCCCACTTTCAGAAGCCCTTCAGCCTTGATGAGGAAGGCAGGAATGCCCCTTTCCCTAGGCTGCTTAGTACCAGAGGGTCTCCCTCTGAGTTCTCTGGTCTCTAAGGCACTCTTCCAGGAGAGGCAACTATTGTCTTCCCCTTCATAACATGGACGTCCACTTCTCATACTTAGAAACTAGGGGGTTTGTCCTCACTAAACAGCAACTTGGCTGATCTATTAAATCCCCTTAGACAGGGAAATGAATGTTTACTAGAGAAGCAATGAACTGCATATGTTGGAAAGCTGTCTTCAGAGGGAAGCCTAAACCACTTAGGAAAGAAACTCAGAGCTCCAACCCTTTTTATATTAGAGTGGCCCCAGAGCCCGCAAGGTTACAATGTATACAGCTGAAGACCGTGTGGGGAGGGAACGCCTCCATATGGGAAGGGAGAGGGCTGGTTGGTATTCCTGCCATGCTGATCTTCCCTTTAAATTATATATGTATTGTTGTCGTGCTGCTAATTACACAGCATGGGCGCATGCATTTGACTCAGCTATATAAAGCTCTTAAACTTCTAATGTCTTCCAACAAGGAATTTAAGAGCCCTGATCCATCTATTCTTCTCCATTACTCAGAATGCCAGACAAATATGGTTTTGCTCAGCCTGAGATGGATGATAAAAGTTCTGTAGTGTTTATAAAACAGGACCCCAGCTCCACAGAGCAGCAGGAGTTAAACACTGTTTGTTGATCATTTGGTATTGATGTCTTGGATCCCTGGGCGGAGTCATTAAACCCTGAGATCTTCATGACTTCCTTATGGGAAGCAGAGAGACCTCTTTAATGGAGTGGTATTCATAACCAGGGAGCTGGCAGAAAATAGGAACGTCTCTCTTCCACCTCGTCCCCTTGCTCGTTCCTCTCTTTCTCAGGGAACTCTGTGCAGGTTTGTTACAGTACAGCCCTTCTAGATTCCTTCCTGGCCATTTTTCTTACAAAGATTTCACAAGTGCCCATGGCCTTTGAGAGAACTCAGTTTCTTATTTCAATTAAATGATGGGATAACTATAAGAGCATTCTCATTCCAGAGCTGTATATGGGGAGTATACATGCTCTGTCACAGTGGCAAATTTAAGAGTTTGAAACATACTTCTGTGATGGACCTGGGGCAAAGTTTATAATAATTCTAGGCCTCTGTTTTGTCATCTGTAAAATGGAGGATGATAATACCTGGCTCATAAGGTTGGCATGAGGATAGAAATCATAAAGATCTTAGCATGGAGTAAAGGCTCAATAAATAGCAGTAATGCATTCAGCAAATACTTACGACTGACTGCCCCACTGTAAAAACCTGCAGTGGTGGTGTGGATCCGCCTCTCAAAATCTGTAATCCAGTGGCGGGACAAGAAAAAGCAAACAAATATTTACTTTAATAAGGGCTGGTGGTGTTCAGGTTTAAATTTTTAATTACTTTTATATACCGTGTTGCAGGAGCATATTTGTACTATGGCACATGTAGATGTCAGAGGATAACTTGTGGGAATGAGTTCTCACCACTGTGGGTTCTGGGGATTGAACTCAGGATGTTAGGGTTGGCATCAGATGCCTTTACCTACTGAGCCATTTTGCCTGCCCATTTTTTTTCCATTTGTGTGTGTGTGTGTGTGTGTGTGTGTGTGTGTGTGTGTGTGTGTGTGTTTTGGTCTTTTTTACACAAGATCTTATTATGGAGCCCAGGCTAGCCTATAACCCATGGTTTTTCTGCCTCCCAGGTTTGCCAAGATCACAGATATATGCCACCATGTCCAGTGGCATTTGTTGTTATTTGTTTAGGATCTGATAATAGGTGGAGATAGTTTGAGTGGTAGTCAAGGAAGGCCTCTCTGAAATTTCATTAGCAGTAGCTAATAATATGAACACTGCCATCTTAGGAGCTTTGGGCTGCAAGTAGTGACTAAGGAGTTTTCTGAATTATTCACTTATTTACCAGCTGAGGCAAGTGTCAACATCTCATTTACAGCCAAGAAATAAAGAGGCTGTGTCTAAAGCAGGGATGGAAATTCTGACTGAAGCATTCATTTGTCAAAGAGATTGTAGGATGGATTTCCACTGAGATAATTAGCCAAAGGAGCAAGGGTTAATTGAGCTGTGAGTTGCTGTTTAATCAGTTTTAACACCTGGGTAGACTGAGGGAGGAGGGCGGGCACCTCCCTTCATTCTGACTGTTGTATTAAAGCCAAGGGAGCTTGCAGAACTGCAACAAAGCAAGCTTTGGAAATGAAAACTAATTTATCCTTCCTCCACCTCTTGCTTACCTGTGAAATGCAGCCCCTTGCCTTAGGTAGTATGAGAAACAAGCTGGCATTGTTAGGCCTCTCCTAGAAAGCTTTACCTGACTTCCCCACCCTCAGCTGGGAGAACCAGGTCTCCCTGAAGTTTGTACAGCACCCAAGGCATGTTCTTGAATCATTTCCTGCTCCTGTATCTCCATCACATTGTTACCTCACAAACGTCACCATCTGCCCTGAGCCTGCACAATGTCTAACTTTTAGGTATTCTGTGAGTGTAGGACAGCCAATAGATCTTAGCCACACAGCTTTTGTTTTTCATTCCAAAATTTGCATTTGAATCCTTTTACATGTTGGAAGAACCCTTCCCCTTATGAAAGCAGAGAATTTCAAGTTCCTGATGAATAGAAGCATCATTTGGGGGTGACCATATCACAGGGAGTGCATCATTCAGTCAGTGGATATCCTAATTCCTAGCATGCTCCCTAAAGCCATCTGTGATGAGTGTGATGTGAGTTGGAGGGCAGGGTGGTTCAGGTTAGAGAGATGCCTTTCATGAGGACTACCTAGTGCAGAGGAGTTTTATAGCCGAAGTCCAGTAGGCGAGCAGAGAAATCAATGGGAAGACTGAATTGAAAGTTTTTCTGATCTGTACTCATCAAATTGCTGTGAGTAGGATGCTGTCCACAGAGGGGTCCTCAGCAGCCTATGGCTCACTGCTCAGTGATGGGGGCTGGGCCAAGATTAAGTCGGATTCCTATAAAGAATCACAGAATCAGAGGTAACAAGAGCAGGTCAGTATTTGACCCTCTTCAAATAACCAGGTTGGGTCAAAGGCAAAGCAACACTGTTGCTTCTTATAGATCTTGTTTGTAAAGGGCCTGCTATGTCTAGGCACTTTAAACTCCTCAGACCAGCCAAAGCTTTCCAGAAGGCCCAGAGAGTGACCCTGGAGGCACCATTGATTTGAAGGTACCACTATTCCGGCTCTTGAAGGGGCAAGGAGATTGGCTGCCCCCGGGAGTGCCTCGCCAAGTTGCAGCTGCTAGGTAATCAATACATTCATCTGAATGGAAAAGCTGAACTGCTGCCAGAGTGCTGCTCCCTGGTTAAGAGGGATGAGCAAGCTCAGGCAGATGGACCTGCAAGTGGGGAGGGAAAGCTGCAAAAGCTATTCCAAGTTCAGGCCACGGGTCGTCTGTGGGTGCTGAGCTCACTCGCCTGGAGTTAGCAGAAGAACCAGCCAGCCCCCGTCCTTTCTTTCTGCATGTATTGTAGGTGTATTGTATGTGGGTGGGTGTGCATGTGTGTGCACGTGTAGGCCAGAAGTCAGCATCAGGTGTCATTCTTTGGGTGCTGGCGACCATGTCTTTTTTGAGACAGTCTCTCTGTGGCCTGGCAGGAACTTGCAGAGTAGGCTAGCCTGGCTTCAGTGAGCCCCAATGATCCAGTGCTCTCAGCCTGAGTGAGCCATCATCCAGGCCCTGGAGGGTACATTGATTTTCTTAAGAGTGTACCCGTGTCCAGCTACCAACTGCATCTTAGTACTAGGAGTACAGAACAAAACCCAGTCAGCACAGCACTATGCCAAGGTGCTCTGGCTTTAAGAACGCAACTCTGGCCTCCCAAACTGCTTTGCCTATTAGTGGACCTCAAGCAAAGCACCCCAAGTCTTTTTCTTCTACTACCCAATGAGGAGCCCACTTTTCTACTCAGGGAGGTTGTGCCCGATGAATATTCGGTGTCCCAGGGCTCTTAGGGATGCTGAGGATTTGGTGAGAGCACAGCCTGGCGCAAAGCTGCTGGGTGTGAGTCCTCCCAACCTCCCTTGTGAACTGTGGGATGTGGGGCAAATTCTTTCACTTCTGTGCCTTAGTTTCTTTCTCTGTAACAAAGTTGGCACTGTTGGCATTTGAGACTGAATCATGTTTTGTCATGAGCTATCCTGTGCACTGTGCACATAACACCCTCTTCCCACCAGCCATTGTGACAACCCAAAATGTCTCTCAGTGTTTCCAGATGCTCCATGAGGAACAAATTCACCCTTGGTTACTGCTCTGTAAGTAAGGTAGGACTGTAATAGCCAACTCATAGGATGATTGTGAATATTTAATAAGCATCTCTATAAGGGACTGATTTCTTCCTTCCATCCTTCCTTCCTTCCTTCCTTCCTTCCTACCTTCCTTCCTTCCTTCCTTCCTCCCTTCCTTCCTTCTTTCCTTCCTTTCCAAACTTCTATTGGATGCACCAGTTATCTTCCTTTTTGCTAAAAATTCAAGCTACACGAGTCTCCCATGTAGGGGTAGAGCATGACCCACATCCCAGGTGGCAAGTGTTAGTCACACGGCTCTCCTTGATGACTAATACTTGGGTTCTGGAGCTAGGAAGAAGTTACAGAGCCTGGGAAAGCATCTTCAGGCAGGGAAAACGTGCTCAGTTGTGGATGGACTGTCCCTAGGACAGTGCAGTCTGACAGTGAACTTCACTGTCTCTTTCTCTGAGTTCATGCCCACCTCTGTCAGGATAACAACAGCAATACACATTCAAAGCTCCAGACTCCATGGAGCAGTTTTCTTGTGGATATTGGACCTGGCTTGTTGAATTCAATTCCTGAGCCATGGGGATGGCAGGTGATTCCTGTTTTGTTCATTTATGATGTAGACACCTTGGTTGGTTAATTGTTTTGAGACGAGGTCTTAGTAAACTGGGCTAGCCTAGCCCCTACTGTGTAGCTGAGGATGACCTTAAGGTCTTGACCCTTCTCCATCTACCTCCCTGAGTGCTGGACCTATAGACATGGAGCACCATGTCTGGCTTTGCCTGTTTTTAAAACCACCTAAATGGGTTTTCAGCTTTGGCTGTTTGGAGCTGCATGTTGAGTAGAGGGGAGATGGTGGAGAAACATAGCCCAGGTTAGCCTGAGACATGCCCCAGCAGCCTCATTGATGGACTTTGCTGAGCAGTTGCTCTGTACAAGACCAGCTAGATGGATGGGAAGACAGGAAGTGTTGCTTCAAGGAGTTTATGATCTAAGAGGATAGTGTGCATATGGATAGCTGCAGAGGAGATTGTCATCTGCCTAAAACAATGATGGTGAGAGGGCTGAGAGCCCCCCTTTAATTGCCTGAGGTCACCTGTCTCTGGACTGTTCATGAGCTAATTTCACCCAACCACCCAGTCTCTCTGCAAAGGAGGTATAGTGTCCAATCCATAGCTGAAGGTCTTGAAGCTTTACAAAGGTGGTAGGGTGGGCACCCCAGTGAGCAGAAGGGAGTGGGGTTTCTTGAAGGAGATGTAGCCTATGAGCCAATGCAGACTGGGCAGCAGAGCTTTGACCAAGAAAGAGAAAGAAGGAACAGTGTGGGAAAGACCTAGAAGCTGATGCATGCATTTTGAATGACGGCAAGTGACCCTGGGTGGCTGGGAAGCTCAGCTACATAACAAGGAAGAGTAGAAGAGATAACACAGGAAAAAGGGAAAAAATTCCCACATCTTTTATCCAGATGTGAAGAAGGCTGCCAGAGCGCTGGACAAGAGTTTTCCAAAACTTTATTTTTATAATTCAGAAACGGAGTGTGTCTGGTGTGCTGCTCATCTTAACCACAGCCCAGACCTCCCATTTCCCCGCCTGTGGATTGAAAGCTTGACCTCAGAAATGCACCCGTCTGCTGTTGGGGCAGTGGAAGTGATACAAGACTTGAAATGAGCAAACTGGACTGAGGGGACACAAAAGCTTTTCCATCAGTCTGTCTTGTTGAACTTGGCTTCTGACTTGATTAGTTCTTCAGGCCCAAGTGATCCCCTCTGCATAGTGAAAGCTGGGAGGGGTGAACTTGTTAGAGGAGACTATTGGGTTTACTCTTGCAGGATTCTCTGCCGTGGAAGTTAAGGATGCATGACACAGGAAGAGCCAAGAGGGTCCTGGCCCTCTTGACGGGCTCGGTGTCCAGGATGAGTTCACTAGCTGGCGGCCCGTTTCTGATGGGCAGCCCCTTTCTAGTTCCTGTTGAAGTGTCTCCAGAATATTGATAAAGATTTTGTGTTAAATGCTTGACGTCATAGAAGCACTTTATAATTCATCTTCATCTGGGTTGGACCTCCTGAGTTCAGTTGAGCCCTGACAGCAAGATGTGGAGACCATACTGGCTTGGCTAACACCTTATGGGTGTTTCCTTTTCCTGACCCCAGTGTTTTGAAAGAATTTTCTTGTCACTTGAAAAAGACAGATTTCATGAGGATATCGCAAAAATCTGTATAGACTTACTTGTAGTTAATGACTTGAAGGTCTTCCTTTCTAAATGTGAGCTAAGAAGGGTTTCATGAGGGCAAAATTTAAATAGGGAAACTGAGCTTTTAAAGAGTGTGAGCCAGGAAAACCATCCTAAACAAAGCTTTTGTTGAAAGCTTATTTTTCAGATGCTGGGGAATCCAGCCCAGGGCCTTGGGCATGCCGGGCAAGTGTTCTTCAACTGAGCTACTCCTAACCCATTTTGTAGAAAACTTTTTGATTTGTGCCTTTTAAAGTATGAGATCAGTATTTTTGTGTGGGAAGTCATAATACAAGTTGATGTTCATATACTAAGAAGGAGGGTACGCAGCAGTTTTCTAGAACAATCCAGTACAAAGAACTATGGACTTGGATCAAGAAAGTTCTGGACAGGAGTTTTCCCTCTCTGAGACTAGAGTGAATCATCCCAGTTTGTAGGATCTCTGTGGTATGAGAAGGCTGGACTATATTCTCTGGGGGCCCTTCTGTCTCTGGAAATTTTCTGGACCCCACAAGAACTCTGTGAAATCATTCCCCTAGGGTCAATCCTTGTAATTAGTATCCTGAGGAAAGAAAAAGCCCTGGCTGAAGCGGGCTGTGCTCTGAGGCCCAGCTGGCTAGTGAGACTGAACGGCATCTTTTTAACATTAGCATTAGCTGTGACGGCTGCACTTCAGTTTTGCTTTGCCTTCTCTCAGAAGGATGAGTTCTGTGTATTTCTGCTTGACATAAACTGCTTGACAGCTGTGTCCAGGCCCTGGCAGGCCAGCACTGTGGTGAGGTCCAGCCCCGAGGTGACTTCATACAGCTGGTGTCTGAAGCCTGCCTACCCAGACTAGAGTATTTATAGCAGGGGAGAAGCTAGAGAAAAAAATAAATACTCTACACCCTCCTCTATCCTACATAGGACACAGACAGGCACTGTGAGGAATGTAGAAGGCGATGCTGTATAATCCACCAAGATATTTTTAAATGCTGTTTGTTGGAGTTGGCAGGCCTGGTTTTTCAAGGAGGAGGGAAAATGAGAGTCACTGGGGACGAGTGGAGGCCAGGAGTTCTAAAAGGCAAGATGCGGAGCTCTGGGCCCTGAGGTGTGCAAGTTTTAGCATGTCTTCTCAGTCCCAAAGTTCGAGCAGGACTGGGGAAGTTTAGGAGGAGAGACGAGGTTAAGTGAGGTTGCTTGTGTCCTTCTCTTCCCCCTCCACCCCCCAAATCCTAAGATGAAACCCAGCGAACTGTTCCAGGTAAGGCAAGACAGGGGTGCCTGTGAGAACTCGGGACCTGGTGGTTTCTTCTTCATCTAGGAGCTGAGGAGATCAAGTTATACATGGAGACCAAATTGGAAAGCAAATTGCTCACAGCTGTTCTTTTGGACGTAATCCTCCCAGGGCAGGCAGGACAAGCCAGAACTGTGCTGGGATTCAGTGCTGTAGTGTAGGACAAGGCCCAGGGGTAGAGCTGTCTCTAAAACTCATCAGAATGACCCCGTCCACTGGACCTTTGTAAAGCCTCGTAGATAATATCTTCTACTTAGCTAGTCTCTGAGGAGAAAGTGCTCACAATGGGAGGGACTCTGGGTTAGGAGCTGGGAGGAAAGTTCTGTTTGGGGTACATCATTTGTTCAGCAAATATTTATTGAGGACTTTTTGTGTACTGGGCGGTGTTCCAGGGAGCAGTGACAGACCAAATGAATAAAGTCCTGAAAGGGGGTGGCTGGCCCTGCTGGAAGCGAGGGCAGCGGGCACGATGGAGGAGCCCCGGTGAGGCCCTCGTGGCCGGAGAAGGCAGCTGTCGGTAGAGGGACTAGCAAGTGTCCTTGGTTTCTGTGGGGAGCACAGAGATCAGGTGGTTAGGTTCATCGTGGAGCAGGAGGTGCAGAAGAGGAAATAACGCACAGTGCTATTGCATAATAGGGCCTTGGCTTTAAAGCGGAGTGTGCTGGGACAAACTTGAGAAGACTGCCATAATTTGATTTACATTTTAATAAGGTTATTCTCTCTGCGCTGTTGGAAATGGACTTTAGTATCAAGTGTAGAAACAAAGTGACCAGGTAAGAGAGTTTTGCAATAATTAAGCGAAAGAGGGTGGAACTTGGACCAGGTGAGGGTGGAACTTGGACCAGGTGATCGTAGATGTGTTTAAAGTCAGAGCCAGTGGTATTTACCTACAGTCTGATGATTGAGTTACAAGAGAAAAAGTGATTGTGACGGTAAGGTTTATGGGCCAAGCACTTACTAAAGTAGTGAAGAGACAGGATTAAGCCAGAGACTCAAGTGTAGATTTGGTGGTTTGTCCCAAACTTAACCTACAGAGATTGCAAGTGGGAGGCAGGGTAGGAGGTAAGGCCACTTTCAACTTTCTTAATTGTGTAGTAGATTGACTCGCTGAACTCCCTTGTCCTTCCAGAGGCATAGCCCAACAAGACTGGCCAGAGACTTGGGCAAGAGAGGGTTAATTTCCAGTACTAACATCATTAGTTGATGGCCTGAAGAAGCTCTTTCGTAGGTGGCCAGCAGCCTTCATGAAGGTTATCAGCTCTGCTGTTTCCGGTTACTAATGTGGTCTGTTTAATTAGTCTGCCTGTTCTGTGGTCCACTTGTAACTTTACACACATGTCCTTCACTACTGGGAAAACTAGACCCCACATTCAGGCAGCTTTGGGATCTTGCAAGTCAGTCATGAGTGAGTCAGGAACTGATAACAGAAGGAGTATTCTTGGGACACTGGGTGTGTCCAAGGACCTGTTCCTCAGAGAGGGTAAGGGCCATGGGTAGCTATGGGCGAAATCTTAGGGTTGCCCCTGCCTGACCACCTGATGTCTCAGTTTTCCTCTGCTGTTAAATGGAGATGTCGCAATTCTAATTAAGTTGCTGTTTCACTTATTCTCCACCAGAGATTCATGTTATCATCACTTGGAGAGCTTAAAAATAAATTCATATGGGTGACTAATGTAAGGACCTCCTTCAGAAACTCTGCAGGAAATGGTGTGGAAAAGGGACCAGGTGGTGGGTCGAGTTCTTGGGAACGTCTTGTGCAAGCACTCAGACATTAGCTGTTATTAGTGGGCAAAGCATCATTGTTCTGGAGTGCTTGTGTCTGCCCCACCCAGGCTGACGGCTCTCCTTCACTTCTTAGCCGTGCTGCTTAGCTGCCTCCTCATCTGCAGAGCTCGTCAGAGAGCTCCAGGAGAAGCTGGGGTGCTGAGCTCACCTGGGGAGGGCAGAGTTGGACTTGGAGCGGAGGCCTGCCACGTGGTTGTGATGTTTAATCCACTGGTAAAGCTCCGTTAATTACATCTCTAGGAGGAAGAATCTGTAAAGAGGTTAAGTAACCAGCTCAGGTCTCACCGGTCCCAGAATCAGACCCAGGCAGCCTTCCTCCAGACTCGCTAGTTCCCCATGGCCACGCATGTATCCTCCACTGGAGGAGCCCGCAGACGATAGTTTCAGCTCAGATCTCCAGCACATATACCACTCAGTGCTGAGCCTTCCAGTGTACCGGGGCCCGTGTGCTTCACGTGTGTTATGTCACATTCCTGCCGTTGTATGTATTTTCATTTTCATTGTGTGTAGTCTTGCTGAAGAGACGGGAGCGCAGAAAAATCCGCTGCATATCCTTGATAAAAACAGGATGGCCTCGCTTGAGTCCTCCCTCGCCCCCTGCCTCCCTTCTCCTGTCCTCAGAAGTGCCTGGGTGGAGGGAAGCTGAGGTGATTTTATTAGCAAAGAAATGATGGGGTTGGTAGTGGGTGAGAGAGAAACTGTAGCAGGCCTCAGCATCCCTCTACTTACAGGGAGCCATTTAGGTCCCTTAAAATAACCTCCTTGGCAGGGCACTGGCCTGGCCTGCGCACGGGCTGCCACACAGGCTGCCGAGAGGTGTCCTGCGCCTATTAAAGCTAGATCCTTCTCTCTGGTGAAGTGAATGAAATGACCTCCGAGAAACTGAGTGGATTGGTTGCTTAAAATAACTGGAGAGGAAGAATGTTTGGAAGCCTCTGGCTCCTTGAGTCCATTTCCTCTGGATTTATGTCACCTCAGAGAGTGCCTGGCCTGCACTTGTTTACTCCATCAGCTCTTCCCCTTCTACTGTACTTGAGCCCTCTGTTACCTAAGCCAAAGGCATTTGTCCTCACAAAAAGTGGCAGCCTTTCCAAAGTAACTAAGTTGGGACCTTTGTGCATTTGGTTTTTTTTTTTTTTCTCTTATGGGGATGGGGTGGTGAGAGGTCATTTGTTTAGGAATTGGCTATTTCTCTCCTCCAGCTGCAGAGTTTCCAAGATCAGAGCTCTGGAGTGACTTTTGTTTTTCTTTATTCACTCACACAAGGGCTGCCCCAGGGAAGCCAGGAGTTTCTCACAACTTTCCTCTAGGAACATGTATGAAAAGCTTTAGAGTCACTCTTCAGTAATGTGGTCATAGCCACATGTGGTTCATTAAGTTTAAACATAGTAAAATTTGATACACTTAAACATCTTCTTCCCACAAACCTCCTTTCCAGTGCTCCATCAGCGCGCATGCACAGTGGCTGCCATACTGCACAAGGCAGATATAGAACACCTCCATCATCACAGACAGTTCTATGAGACAACATGCCATTAGACTATAGGTCACCAGCTGGTCACTTGGGCCAGCTTTCCAGGTCTTCATGGATCTAAACATCTACTCCCCAGCTTCACAGAAGCCCTTTGTATGCAGAAGTTGGAAGATTCATGGAATGAGAGATTAAGGTCATTGATTTTTGTGGCTCTAACCTTTAGACCCCTCACACAAGGTCATGTTTTATGGTTTCCAAGCTATGTGGCCTAGGGCAAGTCACTTAGCTTCTCTGAAACAGTCCCCTTGTCAGTGAAATGGTTTTAGAAATACCTCATGGGGATTCCACCAGGGTTAAACAAAATGGCAACATGTGCGTGAAACAATGCTTGCTACACAGTGTTGACAAAGTTTGTTACAGATCCCTTGAATGGGGGCCACAGTATCCTCTGGAGGTACTTGATGTGGCCAAAGGCAGCCACTTGCAAGTGACCCACAAACACTGACAGAATTGCTGGTGTTGCTACTCTGTCACTAGGACTAGTGTCCTCAGGCTTAGGCTCTACCTTCCAGGCCCTGGACTCTCTTCCCTGGTTTATTGAACCGCCCTGGGTCACATCAGATAATGTTTGTTCTTTAGAACTAGAGACTCCTCTGAGCTTACTTCCCCAAGGAACTGTCTGCTCCTTCCATGCTCTGGGTATGATCTTTTTGATGGCCTTTTGTCCAAAGTCAACCTGTCAGTACTACTTGGGGTGCTACCACCAAGACTATGGGTGACCACCAGAAATTTTGGAAACTGTTCCAGAGTTTCAGGTTTTGAGTGTCTCGTGTGCCCTGTGGGCCTTCTGTACCCTGTTCTGTGAGAACTGAGACCAACGGAGCCCTCATCGGGATCTTGCCGAGGGAAACTTCGGAAGGAGCATCTTTGGGACCAGGAGAGGCCTCTCTTGAGCTGTAGAGAGAGCAGAGGAGGAGGAGGAGGAGATCTGTTCACGCTTGTGGCCTGGGTTCAACCCAGGACCATCCTTTTATTTGCCTAGATTACGTGGCTCATGATTTGACCCTTCTGTCCATCTGTAAACAGGGAATGATGCTAGAGAACCTACCTGGTAGTGTGTTTGGGAGGGTTCAGTGAGATGGTGCACAGTCAAGTTTCTCATCCCAGGCTCACATCCTCTGATGGGACTGACATATGGTACTCACAGGAGTGAGCTGCAGTGTTCCTTCTCATCCTTTGTGCTTCCCAGGGGTGACATTGGGGATCCTTTACTCTGCCAGGAGCTGTTTGCATTTTCTATTTGATGATCTAGTGTTTAAGTCAGAGAAAGTGACCAGGATGGGTGCTTGCACTTAAAGCCAACGTGTAAATTACGTGTGTGTGTGTGTGTGTGTGTGTGTGTGTGTGTGTGTGTGGTACAAACTCCATGTGGTCTCTTTTCTTTTCTCTCTTCTCTCCCTGGATGGCAGAGAGATAAACAGCACACCACAGCTGTCCCATCAGAAGCTCACAGGTGATCACCAACCTGCTCTTTTAGACCGTGTAAGCAGCACTGCCCAGTCAAACATGTAATCAGAGCTGAGTTCTTTCTATAGGATTCATTTGTGGTGTGAAGAGCCCACGTGTTTATGCAGTTGCCACTCATTTGCCCACAGTCCAGTGTGCCAAATCTGACACTTGAGATGAACTCCAAATAGCTTGAAACTATGTGCGGGATACCCAGGGCTCTCCATCACAGTTGTTACAAGGCATGTATCTAAACTGGAGGAATCCAGCGGCTGTTCCTCCTCCCCTCCACCTTCCTTCTGTGCCTGGATCTAGAGGGAAGAACCATTCACAAAGAGAACCCCAGGGAAGGAAGGACACAGACCAGGATATTGTGTCACTGTGTTGCCATCATTTGGGAAACTTGGGCCCGAGGTGGGTCCCCAAGGTGACCAGGCTATTGTCTTGTGTGACTTCCCAGCACTGTCAAATCACTCCTGCTGAAAGGGTAGCTCTGACTCTTCTTGCCAAATAGTTGTTTTGGTTGTTACCAGAGCTGAGGTCTCCTCCACTTGTCAGCACAGCCCCCACTTTCCAAAGGACCCGGTGAGTAGGGGTGTGTGTGTGTGTGTACAAGTGTAAGAGAGAGAGTGTATGTGTGAGCAAGTGTACATCTATGAGAAAGAGAAAAAGTATGTGTAAGAGAGAGAGAAGAGTGTGTGTGTGAGAGTGTGTGTGTGTGTTAGAGGATGTGTGTGTGTGAGAGAATGCATACACGTTGATTTGGGCCCACACATATCTTTCTCCTTCCAAAAATACAGGAGACCTTTAACTTGACCATTTCCAGAACTGGCTGATTATTGGACCATCTTGAGCCATTTAAAAAATGGAACTTACCTGACTACATTCATTTTAAACCTCTAAAATTGGATCTAGAATGTCTGGATGATACTTCTTTTTCTTTTCTTTTTTTCCTCCAAATTTTTTTCTAATGTCTGGCAGTGACTATATTTCTGTTCACATTTTCAGTGTGTAGTATTTCTACAAAGCACTGGGTTTTATCATGGAATTTTCATGTTTGCAGTATAAATTAGCCATAAGTAATCATGTTCACCCCCTTGCCATCTCTTGTCCCTTCCCTGTCCCATCGGTCCCTCCAACAAGCCCCCTTCTAATTTCATGCATTTTTCAAAGCCTAAATATAGACAGTATTCTTCAGTGCTCCTTGGTGAGTGAGCAGGCAAATGGAAGGCTGCCTGGCTCTGTTAGTTACCAGGGGGTTCTGTGCCAGGAACTTCTGAGTGTGTATCTGTCTGGGAAAGTCCAGGCCAAGAGAGGCTGATCAGAGATGGTATCTGAGGCTGACCTGTGACTTCTCTGAGTGATGGATGATGGCCATGGCCACAGCTACCCAAAGAGGAGCATGGGGTGGGAGCTGTACCTTGAAAAAGACAATAGTAGCCAGTAGTCCTGTCCAGTTCTCTCAAACACACACAATGGTGGATAGTCATATCTGCCCAGTGGCTTTGCCTCTAATCCTCATGATAGACTATGAGCTGAATACTTTGTTATTGATCCCATTTCATAGACAGAAATACTGAAGACTAGAGCCAGTTAAGATGACTGGTCCAAGGTCACTCCTAAGAACCAACATTTGAGTTTATTGCCACCAGACTTCAAGCTCCAGTTTCCATGCTGAATGTTTGAATCAAAATCAGTAGGCCAGGGTGGGTGAGATGGCTCAGCATATAAAGACATCTGCTGCCAAGCCTGGTGATCTGAGTTCAATCCCTGAGACCCACATGGTAAAAGGAGAGAACCAACTCTTGCAAGTTAATCCCTGACCTGCACACATGTGCTTTGACATACATGCATACACACACACACATGCATGCATACACACACACACACACACACACACACACACACACACACACATGTAGTGGGTAGCCATCCCAGCATTGGCCTGGAAGTTTCAACCCCCATTGAGGCTTCAGTAATGATCACGCCCACAAGGCGGGGCAGAGGAAGGAGCGGAGGACCGAGGAGCAGGAGGAGGTGGTCTCTTGGTTCCGGGACGCGGGACACTAGAGGTGGACCGAGCAGAGTTCTCCAGAGAACACCGCCGGACTACCCTTTACCTTTGCCTGCAACCTACCCCTTCATTTGTAAGTTACCCCACAAAATAAACCTCCCTTTTAACTACGTGGAGTGGCCTTAATAATTTCACCAACACACACACACGCCATAAGTAAATAAAATGCAAAAGAAAAAAACCACCATTTTTAAACATCAGCAGATTGTTAAAAACAGGTCAAATAATTCCTGTCCTGTAAGAGGAGTGTCAGTTTTCCACAAAGGATGTTTTGTGTTCTCTCTCCTCCAGGCATTGCTACTTCCCTTCTGGTCTCCTATTTTGGAGTCTTTCATTTCCCGCCAGACCCAGCTAAGGCTGCTTTGCTCTGATTCAGTGATCTATGCATGTTCTGATCTGCTGCCCTTCCTCCTTACCCCTCGCCCTCCCCCACTGGGCTCCTACACACAGGCATACTTGCTGGATGGGGACTAATGTGGGGGTCAGTCTGGGAATGCTCCCGTCATCATCTGGGGTGCAGTCACAGGCCTGCTTATGGTTGTCATGTATCTCAGTCCGATCACTGACACTCAGGTCATCCCCTAAAGGGCTGAAGGGTGGGTCTGTGTAAACTGAATGCCTGCATTCAGATTCTCGTCCACTTCTTGCTTGATGAGTGACTGGTTAACTCTGTCCTAGTCTACGCTATAAGATGGAGCTACTGAGTTCCTAGGATAGTTGCAGGAATTGGACAGAACTTTCTAAAGTTTCTGATAGAGTCCTGGCCTATGAGTACCCAGGATATTAGCTTTTATGACAATGATAATGACTATTCTTTGGGGACAGGGACAGGTCTCTGGATGTAGAGTAGGCCCAGTGCTGATGTACATCCATGTATATCTCATATATATCCTGAGCATTGAGGGAGATGTCTGGGCTTTGCTAGTCCTGCTTAGGCTCGTTTCTTAATGTATTCTAGGCAGGTTTCTCTGTCTTGTTTCTATTTTCTTCTAGCCTATGGGATTGAATCAGGGCTTTGTGCATGACTCTCTACTACCAAGCTGTGCTATGATACTCTGACCCTGCTTGTCATTTACTCTGTAAAGTTAGAACAAAAGTTGTACCTGCCACATGTGTTGTGAAACTAAAATTTGGAGCTGGGGGTGTAGTTCAGTATTAGACCTCTCACTTAGCCCATGCTAGGTACATGCCACATGCTAGGTACATGCCACAAACAGGTAAAATACAAAAACAATGCTTTGATGAGATGCATGGGCTCACTTGACAGTGAATAGCTAGATGGAAAAACATGAATAGAATGAACCTTAGCAAAATTACAGTGAGAAACATAATCTCAATGTTTATGAAGTTAAAACAAAAAGATACTGAAGGAATATATTACAGGTTAGATCAATACAGCTTAAAATGAAAGATGAAGGCCAAATACAGATAACAGCAGTCTGTATCTCGTGGGGAGGGGAAAGAAGAGGGGCAGGGAGGGAGGCTCATGTGGTTTAGATGTCTGTGCTTGCCACAGCCCTAGCTTTGTTTTTGGAGATGATTTCACATTATTATAGCCAATTAAAAGTGGTCACGAATGAAGGACTATAATAAATCAAATCAATGCACCTGAGGTTAAAAAATTAGTAGGTTCCCAGTTGGTTGTGGCTACTTATTATTAGCATGCTGTGGACCACCTGGGCCATGCTATGAGCTACCAGTGACACTCTCTGTGATTGCCTGTAATTTTGTGTAAAATACCTGAGAACCAAGGCTTTCCTCCTCCAGCCACAGTGGCTTCCTTACAGAGAGCCCAGAACAGTTGGGATATTCAGGTTGCCTCGAGTCTCAGGCTGGGGGCAACACGTGGGCATAAGCGCCTGTGTGAGTCTAAACTCACTGAACAAAGACAGGGTTGTTTTGTCCTTACCGTGCCAGATGGAAGGCTTTCATTAGTCACTTTGGGAGCATTCATATTAGGTGGGAGATTTTCTTTCCAAGGGTTGGAGCGGACGGTGTTTGCCTTGGGATGGTCTTAGTCCTCTCTGCTTTCATTGCCACTGCCAAGTATCACAGCCTTTGACTATGGCTTTGCTGTGCCCATGGTTCCTTTTCCTTAACATGGGGAAGCATAGAGGATACTTGAGATGGCCCAATTGCATGCTCTCGGGCCAGTGGCATCTGGGTACAAGTAATTCTCAGGCCTACCTCCTCTTCTCTAACTGTGATGGAGGGACAGAGACCAGTGCACCAGCTTTGGAGTCAGGGAAACTTGAATTTCAAGCTCTCAGCAGTGTTATCTGAAGTAGCAGAATTGCTTTTACCTGTATGTGAAACCGAGGCTCATAAGGGGCCATTGAATTGTCATGTAGGTAGCTACACATGTATACAACCTACCCAGGTCATGATCAAAGTCTAGAGAGGGGCTGGGGATGTAACTCAGTTGGTAGAGTGCCTGCCTAGTATGCATTAATCCATGGACTCAATACCCAGCACTGCCTTAACTAGTTGTGGTACACAGCACTTGGAAGATTAAAGCAGGAAGATAAGAAATTCAAGTTCATCCTCTACTACATCACAAGTTCAAGGTCAGCCTGGGCTATATGAGACCTCAAAACAAAAAAGAAACAATAAAAACAACAAAAAGCTCTTAGATGTCCCAATGGCCCTTCCTGTCAGCAAACCCCCCACATACACCTCAGGCAACCCCAGAGATGTAGTTTTTGCTACCATCAACTGTTCTGGACTTGGAGGGTTGGGACAATATTAAACTCTCTGAGCTTCAGTTTCTTTATGTGGAAAGTGAAATGGAGGGCTGTGCTACAGTGCCGATTGGGGAAAATCTATGGGACAGGGCATGTGAAGTCCACAGTAAAAGATCCACCCAACAGGTATCACCAGGCTTGGTAACGCTATGCTGTCTCTGATTGCCAGTGTTGCTCCAGAGACTGCCATTTCTCACCCAGTGGCTCCTGCTGACTCTATAGCATTTGTTCCCTGTGCCCTCTGTGCCCTCCATGTTCTACCACTGTCTCAAACACGCTTCAGATTGTTCCTACAGTGGCTTACAGGACTTCTAGAAACCAGTTTGTCACGCTTAAGTTGATAGAGGAATGAGCAGGAAAGCAAGCGTTCTGCAGGCCCCTCCCCCAACCTGTGTTTCAGAGAGGGTCTGCTTGCTGTATTGGCAGAATTCACAACTGTATTGTGGGGTAGAGGCCTGTGCTGGACCTGTCGTTTCCCTGAACTGAGAGTTGGTGGTGTGGGGTGCCATGGGTGCAATGTTTGTTGAAGTGGCGAGGATGCTAAAGTTTTTGTTCTAAAACTAAACAGAAACCATTCCATATGATTGCCCATAATTTTACAGTTACAAACATCTCCTTGAGTCAAGGGGAAGAAAAGATGGAATACCTGAGTTGAGGTGGGGTTGTTTGTTTGTTGTTTTTAGAATAAGAGTTTCTGGTGCATGTTCTATGTTGGATTAATCTGAGCAGTATTTATGTCCTTTCCTGACTATAGGACTTCATGAGGAAGGCAGGACTATGTAGGTGATAGGCATCCAAGGAACTTATCAAGGCAAATTCCCTGAGTTTTAGTGATGGAGCTCTAGCCACAGAATAGCCTCCCTACATTCACAGAACACTTAAAATATGTCCAGTTCTGTGTGAAGAGAGCAGTTTCTTGTGAGCTGCTTTGAGCCAAAGGCATGCACTTGGCAGGTGGTTACAGTGCAGACTGTATACTGCATTTGGAAGACCTTGAATGGTAAACCAGGTTGGGGCCAGGGGTTGGCATGTTCCTGTAGGCTGTATTGTTTGGGCTGAGATCTTTAAAAAAAAATCTACAGGTATAGGTCTCGGACATGTAAAGTGTGACTCATGTTAGTGTGTCCCTGAGACTCCTCACCCAAGAAGACATTTCTCAGGGTAACTTGTGTCCAACCCTAAGTGAAATTGTGCTTTTGTGAAAATGCTGGATGTGTCTGCTAATGGCATGGCCCTGACATGTTTCTGATAGCCCCACAGTGCTCCTGCTCTATCAGTGATGTTTTAAAGGCCAGGGCCTTCCTACTCTGCAAAAGGTTTCCCAGTTAGGCAGTAGATCTGTGTGGAAAATGAGTACTTTATTAGTAAGAGTCTGTGAGAAAGAACATTCTAGTACAGAGCTGGAAGAGAGAAGCTATGTTTGCTGTGGAGAAGATACCCACTTGGCATCCCCTGTGTGGCCAGCCATTGCGTAGGGAGCCAGCACGCCAAATTTCTCCAGTTACCATGGGACCCAGACTTTGACAGGAAATCATGGTAGGGTGGGAAGGAGTCCAAAATACACACGGCTGGCATACAGGCTGCAGTTAGGAAAGAGAAGAGAACAGTCCCCCTATTTTCCTGAGCTGAGTTCTCCAGCTTCAAATGGGGCTGTTTTCTAAGTCTCCCTCTGAAGTAGGTCTATTTTATAGACCTGATTTTCAAGCGTGAACTTTTTCCACATTAAGCAATACTTCTGTGAATTAAAGTGGCCCCTTTATGTGTTTGTGGAGGATACTTCTTAGCTGTGTGTGTGTGTGTGTGTGTGTGTGTGTGTGTGTGTAAGTCTACAAACTAAAAATGAACCAAAGTCTCTTCAGTCATGAAGTCAGTCAGCCTCTCTCTCTCTCTCTCTCTCTCTCTCTCTCTCTCTCTCTCTCTCTCTCTCTCTCTCTTCCCACAACTATCTCTCTGCTGTAAGCAGCCTGCCGGAAACCCAGCACCCTGCGTTTGCTGAGGTGTGTCAGTGGGAACAGGAGGGCCCTGCGGTAAGGCACTTCGTGGCTGAGTTTCCTGGAAGTTTCAGCCACCACGTCAAGAAAGTGAACTGTCTCGTCCACAAAGAAGCACCTTTGCATCCTGTCAGTGAAGTCTGTTGAACTGGAAAAGCTAGGAGGAGGCCCTTGCTTGGGATTTTTGCAAATGGAACTCTGGAAAAGTTCAGCAGGGCCTGACTGTGCATAGCCTGGGACCAGTTCCAGGCCTCCAAAACATTTAACAGGTTGCTATTGATAGCATTTTCCATGAACCACCCAATTCAGCAGTGTCTTTGAAACCCTCCCATATTTCTTGGGAAATTTGCTCAACTCTTGGTAGAAGAAATGCCAGTTCTGCCATGGGGTTTGCATCCCTGTGCCTGCTTGGTACCTCTCCCTCTCTCCTCCTCCTCCTTTCCTCTCCCTCTTCCTGTCCCCTCCCTTTCTCCCTGCTGTCTCCTCTTTCCGCCCCCTTCCTTCCACACAGTGCCTTCATTTCCTTGAGCTTCTTGCATTGGCCCTCATGATGACTCTAACTGGTTTAGAAGAGTGCCTAGACCAGCCCCAATAGCAGTACTTATTATATTATACCTGTGGGTTTCACAGATGACTTGGATAGTCTTTCTCCTTTGATAGCACACCTGCTGTTGCTCACCATTTAACTGTGGCCTTATGTAAAGTCTCATGGTAAACATTGTGCAAACTACCTTATTTGATCCCCCAAAACCACTTTGTGCCATACTGCTATAATCATTTTCCAGTTTGCAGATCAACTATGGCTCTGAAGAGCTCAATGCTAGTTGAGGGTGAGGATAACCTGGGGATGTGCAGCTCTACCTGACTCTAGAGACCGTATACCTGAGCACCACACAGTACTGCCTCCTCCACACCCTGTGCTTCTTCTCGAGAAGAAAACAAAGCCCGAGGGCACTTGCTTGAGGTCTCATGGCCAAGGAGTGACCTGGCCAGGACCAAAAGTACTTTGAGGAACCAGAGTTTCTTTTTTTACCCAGAACCTGCTTATGTGAGCAGTGGTCCTCAAGAGAGGTCCCTGGCATCCAAGGGAGCAGTCAGTAGGAGCTCAGGGACATTCAGTCTTGGGTTCATATCAAGGCAGGTGAGGTGTTCTGGGGATCCAGTGCACCACCTTTATATTCCAGGTAATTTGCCTGAAGCTGAGAAGCCATAAAGTTGCCGCTTACTAAGTGCACTTCTGTTTAAAGTTTATGTATCAGGACCCCGCGGGTCACAGACACGGTTCAAACCTGTTTAAGTGAAGTGAATTTACTGCCTTCGGGTTCTGAGTGGGGCTGGCTTCTAATGTGCCTTGACTCAGGGGTTCAGAGACCCTTGTTTGCTGTCTTCTCTGGATTTTGATGTAGTTGTTGTTAATAAGCAGCCACCTTAGCTTTGAAGGAGGAAAAAGGGGGCAAGTTGGCTTCCCTGGCAGCTCAAACAGAAATTCTATTTAGATGTGACTGGCCTAGTGAGAGTCATGTGGCCATCACTGAATCAATTATTTTAGTCTAGGGCTACATGCTCTGTCACATGCCCTGGAGAGAGGGTGAGGAACCCTCCCTGGTGGTCTGGGAACAGTAGGTGGGCTATGGAAAGAAGATGGAGAGATGAGACAAGATGCTAGTTGAGCAAGATAGAAAAGCAGAATGGAAAAAAAATAGTCATGGGGAAATCCATCACCCCACACTAGGTCAGGCAGGGGTAATTTCTTTATTTGGAGGTTTCAACCACCCATTAATGAGAGTATCTCCTTGTTGCTGCAGTTTGAGCAATTATTTTCTGTGTATGTGAAAGAGCCTGTGTTCATATGAGCGCACATGCACATGTGTGCACTCGTACGTAGAAGCCAGAGGACAACTTCAGACCTTGTTTCTTAGGAGCTGTTGATCCTGTATTTTCAGTCACGGTCTCTGATTGGGACCCAGGGCTTTCTCATTAGTGAGTGAGGCTGGATGGCTATCAAGTTCTAGAGATCCACCCTTCTCTGCCTTCCCAGCTCTGAGATTACTAGTACATGCCACCACACCCAGCTTTTTACTGGGTGCTGGGGATTGAACCCAGGTCTTCACGCTTGGGCAGCAAGCACTTTACTAACCGAACCATCTTCTCATCCCCAAGAGAAGCCATTTTAGTTATTTATTTATTTAAGTTTTACTGGCTTCAGTGTATATTTGTTCTAATGGAACTCCTCCCCCGCCAACCCCGGGAAGAAAAGCACTTCTTTAGAGTACCACTTAAATATTCAGATTGCAGGTTTTAGTGAGAGCCATTTAGATCCTCAGTAGCTCCAAGACTGGCTTTATTCCTGGCTTAATGGCACCTTAAATTATGTCAGATGAATTAAAATGCCACTTCTCTCTTCCACTCTAGCTCCAAGTCATTGGCATCTTGATATACTTGAAGGAGACTGTTGCCCGGTGTTACAGAGAAGTCCGTCTCACAAATCCTCACATGTAATCAGTTACAGATGCAAGTGGAAGGTGAGACAGTATTAGGGACCATGTGTTTTCAGGGTCCTGGATGGCTCTGTGGCTAATTTGCTTTCCACTGCAGAACTAAACCAGACAAGGAAGGGTGTTATTAAATGTTCCTTTTGAAGTACCTACAGCTAAGTAGATCCAGATAGTAGGACTGTTGAGTCAACAAGGGCACCATGAGTGGTAGTGCCCTGTGGCCAGCATCATGGAGGACACAAGGGAGTGATCCCCATCTAGTTGCAATACCAGGGAAGCTGTCTGTCTATTCAGCAATTGCTACGTGCCCTGTAGTGCTAAAGGCCCCGCATACACTGTCTCATGTAATCCTCACACTAACAGCAGGAGGGCAGCTACCAGTATCTTCATTTTCAGAGGAAATAACAGGCTTAAAGAGGCAAAACAGTCTCCAGTCACCGAGGAGGAGATCATCACATCCAGCTCACACCACACCATGCTCGCTCCAGCTGCAGAGCCCCTGCTGGCTGTCCCTCACTACAGTGCTGAGGATGGAGACTGTCATTGCAAGATTTCTCACAGGCACAAAAGCAAATTCTCCCCTGATAACAGATTTCATCACTCTTGAAACTGGAGGCCTGGGAAGAAAGAAGATTGCTGACTGCTGGAGCCTGCCTTTCCAGAAGGAGGCTAGTTGGGGGAGAGGAGGGATTGCCAGCCGCTTTGACTCACATGATCTTACCATCTGTCTAACTTCTGACTCTCAGTACGATTCAGCCTGTCTGCAACCCGGACAGCAAGACCAGGCCAAGGACAAACTAAACCTTGGCTCTGGAACTGGGTGGATGTAAAGTTGCCTAAGGCTGCTGAGGCCATCTTAGTTCCCAGTGTTTTCCTACACCATGCTAGCTGACTCACTGGAGAAGGCAGGCAGATGGAGCTGGAGGTGAGAAGCAGGCTGTGAGGAGTCAGGGCCGGGTCTAGGTGACGAGACAGCAGACAGTCCATGCTAACCATGCATGTTCCACTACATGCTAACCATGCATGTTCCACTATTGTGCTTGTTGAACCTGACCCAGCCACAATGAGAGAATAAAATCAGGACTTTATCCTGGGCATGATTATCGGTTTTAGGAAAAATATTTTCTGCACATAATTTTTCCTGGAAGAAATCTATCTGGGTAAAGGACAGAGAAGCAGTATGAACTTTTTTTTTTTTTTTTTTTAAATACCTTTAGAAGCGAGTGAGACAGGAGAATCCCCAGAGGCCCATGGGCAATCTAGACTGGGATACAACAAAGAGAGCCTGCCTCAAACAAGGTAGAAGGTGAAGATTGACAGCCTTGGTTGGCCTCTGACCCCCACTCATGTGCTGCGGCATGTGAGTGCCTATGCTCACACATATGAACATTCACACATACAATCATACACAGAGAAAGATATTTAAAGAAATATAGATGTAGAGTTATGTACAGCACAATACTGAGAAATTGAGAATTTACTCCCTACACAAAGGTGTGCTCAGCGTTAAGCTTTTCAGCAAGATCCCCGATTCCTGTCACTTTTGGGGTTACTTCCCTTTATAAGCTAATTAAAATTGGAAAGGAAAGTGAGTTGGGGAGATAACTGAATGTACCAAAGGCCAGGGAATACACTCCAGACACTGTCCTGTCTGCCCCCCAAGAAGCGGAGCATAGACTGCTGGAGTGGGGTGGAGAGCAGGGCATCCTTAGAGGATGCATTATATGGAAGCTGGCGGGGTAATGTCCTCTAGATCCCTTGTAATTTTCTTTGTTCTGAGGTCTACTTTATCTGATAGTTATAACCGCTCCAGCTTTCTTTTGATATGTGCTTGCACATTGTATTTTTCCTACATTCAATTTTAACTGCTCTGTATTGTATTCTGAGTGAGTTGCTTATAGACAGCATAGAGTTGCATTTTGTTTATCTGATCTCACTGTGTTCAAGCAGGTGTAGACTGCTTGGGTTTAGCTTTCTTTTTGATCTGTTTGAAGCCAAGTTCTACTAGTTTAGTATTATTGTTTGTTCTGTTTTTCTCTTCTCTTTCCCCTTCCTTTCTTCTAGGTTATTTGAATATTTTAAAATTAATATTTTATGGGATTTATTTATTTGTTTATTTGTGAGTGTTTTGCCTGCATGTATACCCATGCACCAGGTATGTGATTGGTGACCTTGGAGGTCAGAAAAAGGCATTAGATCCCCTGAAACTGGAGTTATAGGTGGTTGTAAACCACCACATGGGTGCTGGGAATCAAACCTGGGTCCTCTGCAAGAGCAACAAGTGCATTAACCACTGGGCTGTTTCTCTATTTGAATATTCTAAATATTCTATTTAATTTTATCTATTGTGTTTGGGGTCATAACTTTTTAATTTTTTCAAATGGGTATCCTAAGGATTAAACATGTACATATATATATATATATATATATATATATATATATATATATATATATATATTATATGTGTGTAGTTCCTCAGTGAACTTAGATTTTAATATGTTCCTACTAGAAGTAGAATGTATAAGAGTCTCACCATCTCTTATCTTCTGTGTAAAATCTAACGCTGAGGGATGCCAGGATAGCCTGACAATCAAAGTGTAGAAAGGGGAGATGGTGTAAAATCTAATGCTGAGGGAGGCCAGGGTAGCCTGACAATCAAAGTGTAGAAAGGGAGATGGAGAAGGAAAGAAGTGTTGGGTTCATCTCACTCATTCACTTAGTAAGCATTTATCCAACAATTTACCTGGCAGCAGAATCCCTTCCATCCCGAGTTTATCATCTGTAGACCAATGATACTGATAGCTAACATTAGGAGTGCTCACTGTGTGCATGCCCTCTTCTCAGATCTTGGCAGGTATTGTTACTAATCCTGTAGTTATGCACACTCTAACGAAATGCAGGAAGTGAGGTTAGCTTAGTTAGAAAGCAGCAGAATGCTGGGTCCATTGCTCACATCCCAGTATTCTCACAGGGTTGCCCTGAGGGAAGTACACTGGAAAGTATGGTAACTCCTAATTCTGTCATGGGGCGGGGGGGTGCTTGTACACTCCACAGTATCCAGTCTACCCACCCCTAGAACCCACTGACTGTCCATTTAGGGGGTCCCTTTCCCCTCAGTCTGGTTCTCTTTTCTGTAAACATTTATGGGAGACCTTGTCTGTGCCCAAGATTACACACACACACCAAAGCTACAAAAGCAGACCTTGAACCTGAGGTCAGAGCAGGAAGGCACCCGTAGAGCTTTCAGAGAGAGTGCTTTTCAGATAAGGAACTCAGGTGAGCAGGAGGGATGCAGCCTGTCCAAGGGTCCACAGTAATGGCTAGGCCTGGACTGTTTAAGGGCCCCCAATTCCAGCTTCATATCTGCTCCTTAGGCGATTTTAGCAAAAGGCTGTGGGAGGCTGAGGAGTAACAGAGCTGGAAATTCTGATCTGTAGAAGAACAGAGACAGCCAGAGAGCCCCAGAAAGGCCCCCCAACACATCCTTCATGCCAAACCTCAGAAGACGCTGGCAACAGGCGGTGCTATTTAATAACCTTCAGGAGGCTCGCCGGCTTCAGTGGTCTGGCAATACTGTTTACCATAGCTGAGGTTTATTTGTGCCATTACATTTTACATTTTCCAAAAGAGGCAGAAGTAACCCCTGGGAAGAACTACTGACAAGGTAACAGTTAAAACTGATACCTGACTTGAAGAGGAATATCACCTAGCCATCACACATATACCAAATCTAATCAAGTGATAGTTGTCTGGAGCAGTGTGCTGAATACCAGCTTAGGAGGAAGAATTTAG